>NC_079501.1:40315535-40677557 GCF_030052815.1 Hevea brasiliensis | reverse complement strand
AGTTAAGACCCATACCTACAAGTCTTATGAAGACACCAAAGCCCAGAAATGACCATAAGCAAGTCAAACAACTTGCACAAGTTCGGGTCCAAAAACTGGCCGAACCAAAGTTGACCAAATTGACCTAAAATTGACCTAATTTGATGCCATTTGACTAGCAATAGTATAATGACCATAACTTGGTCTACTTAACTCGGATTGACCTGAAATTTTGCCCCGAGTGCAATAAGACATAGATCTACAAGTTTTTAGTTTTGACCGAAACCCGAAAATAGAGAGAACTAGGTCGTCCGGTTAGGTCAAACTAGTATCCCAGAATCCAGCAAATTGCAAGAAAATGCACTAAACAAGGAAATGAGTTTGGTAAAACGTACCAACCCTAAAACCCTATCGAATGTGACATATTAAGGACACCAAAACCTAATTTACCTTAAACGCATCGAGGGTTGGTATATTGAGTAATTAAGCAAATAAAGGTATTCAGTGAATTGTTTATCGAACATTATCGTTAGAGGCAAATTAATTTAGCACTGAAACACTTCAAATTGTGTTTCTCAGTTAACAAGGACTCAGCAAAAGGGGCAGAAATACTGAGTCAAGACCAGGAGACAATTATCAGAGGTTTGTGCACAACTAGTTTTTAACTGATTTTACTTTGAATATTTCATATGATTAAATGACATATTTTTCTTATGTATTATGTTTAACAAGCATTGGATTTAATTAAATGATTATTGAAAATTATTATAGTATGTATGAATTCAGCTTTGTGAAATGGTATTTCCACAAGTATTAAGCATTGTTATGGATTGAACAAATTATGTTTTGGAAAATTGTGATAGAACATGTTTTGAATTGTGAAGGTAATTTTCATGGAAAAATGCAAATTTATGATTTGAATTGTGATGAGCATAAAAATTATTGGATATCAGAATTGACTTTGAATCGAATTATATTGTGATTTATGCTCACTAAATGGATTGTAATATTGTTTTATATCTCACTATAGATGCTTGACTAGGTTATTACCCGTCTCTCTCATTTGTTGAGAAGACAATGGAGTTAGTTGTGTTTTGATTACCATGGTACGTGCACAGGCTTAGATTTTCCTCTGATTTGAGGTTAGATCTAAGTTTATTTTATCGTTATGGCCCTTGCGGAAGATTCATTATTGTGATGGTACTGTGCACGATGATTCGACCTCCCCGACCATAGGGAGTTAGAATCACATCGAATATGGCCCTTTTGGATTAGTCTTGCATGGTTAGTGAGATAAAGAATGATTTTTGAGATAAAGAATGAGTTTTGAGATACAGTATGATTTTTGAGATACAGTATGATTTTTGAAATACATAATAATTTTTGAGATACAGAATGGCTTTTGAATGGTAAGAAATTGTGATTTCAATTATGGTTTATGTATAATTGATTTTGTTGGAATTACTTAAATGGTTAGTCATGATTTGATAAATTGAATTTTGTGATCAAAGTCATTTATACAAATGATTTACATTATTGGCAACAAATATTTTGAGATTTGAAATTTGATGAGTATTCAGATTCCCAATTTATTTACTGTAAATTTTGTCAATGTATATTGTACTATGTTTTAAATTATAGTTGTGCACCACTGAGTTCACCACTCAGCGATAGCTTTGCATGCTGTCGCAGGTAAGAAGAGCGTAGAGCAGTGAGTAAGTTTCTTTGAAGACACTTTCAGATCAGCTCCAGGTATATCATAGGTATACCCATGTACATAGGTTTTGATGTAAGCATGTAATAATATGTATGTAAATTATTTGAGCAGTTGTATAAAAACTCTTGTAAAACATTTTGGTATGTAATTAAATGTAAATTATTGTAAATATAAATTTTGAGTCTTGTAATCAATGAAATGTTTCTTTATGTTGAGATTAGTTTGAAAATGAATTGATTGTTTATTGAGAATTGAATTGTGAATTGAAATGAAGTTATTGGAGTTGTATTTGAGAAAACATATTGGGAGCATTTCTTTGCAGGTTTTGAAGAACTGTTTTCTCAAAATACAGCCGGCACTTTGCCGAAATTTTGAAAAAATTTTATAACACCAGATTTTAATCGATGATTTAAATTGCACGAAAATTGTTTTAAAATCCCTTGTAGTATATCTAATGGGTTTTCGGTAGGCGAAGTACGGTAATTCATTAGGTGTACTACGGGATCATGTTACATCTTATAGAGGAGTAGGGTGTGACATTGTTTGAGTTGAAAAATGGTCATGTATGACCAATTGTGGTGTGTAGGAAGTGTTGGAATTAAGTTTGAATTCGGATTGCTTATGGTCATTCTGTAGGCAGCATGACCAAGGTCCCTTTCAGGGACCAAAACTAAAAATTTACCAACCCAATTGGTGTGAGGCCAATTGGGAATGAAACTAGGCACAAAATGACACATTTTTCATTTAGGAATCATGCCCAGAAAGTGGCTATAGCATAGTGAACAAATTGGCCGAATCCGGATTAGGCAAACTAACCTATACAAAAATGACCAAATGATGTTTGTTCATTTGGCCATAACTTGGGATATGCAGGTCCAAATGACCTAAAATTTTTCCAGTAGAAAGCTGAGACATAGCCCTACAACTTTCATGAGGAATATAAGTCCAAATTATATCCTTAACCAAGTCATTTAGCAACCCAAAATTAGTAACCCAAAACTACTAGAACCAAATTAGGTGCCCAGAAAATTTGGGTTAGACCAATCTGGCCAGCCATGTTCAAATGGCTATAACGTGAACTAAAAAACTCCAAATGGAGTGATTCAAAAAGGGAAATAAAGTTAAGACAATAAGAAACAACTTCTATGGAGAAAACATAGCCAAATTCTAATAGCAACATAACCAATAGAACAGTGCAAAACAGGACGCTAAAACTAAAAATGTAAAATTTGTGCCTAAAAGACTTAAGATTGGAGAAAATGACCAAAACCAATAAGTTTGGTAACCAAAATATGGTATGTGGGTATAATTAGATTTCCCATACCTATTAAGCATAAGAAAGCCAATATTTTGACTTGAATAGTACCATGAATAGTAACTTCAACCTGAAAATTTTCAAGAATGTAAGTTTAAGCATATTGGGGCTAGAATTGAACATATATGAATTAATTATTGGAATTATTGTGAGGCAAAGATATTGAGACACTATAAATTTCATGTTTCAGCTAAAAAAGACTCGGAAGGTCTAAGGGACTGAGTCAAGGCCTAGAGGCGACTCACGTCAGGTTTGTGCACAATAAATCTTATTTCATCATTTTCTTATTACCGATTTGATTGGGTATGATTTATGAAAATTTGGTGTTAATCATGAATTGTGTTGCCACTTTGTGAATGAAACTATGACTTTGGAAATTTATCAGATTTCTTATAAATTGTTTGAATAAAATGTTTGAAATTGATTTCTGATTCACACTTAGCATGAGAGTGCCTTATTATTCCTCCTCCATTTATGGGGTTGAGATCGATTATTTTCCTCCCTCTCTGGTTTACCAGTTGAGGTTGTAGATCGGATGAGTACTCATTAGATAGCTAGCCACCTCCCTCATTGATTTCGATTAGTGGAGTTGTATATTGCTTTGTCGTGGTGTACAACGCAGCATTGATCAGAAATTTTGTGTCATAGCTTAAGTTGTGTATGAATTGGCAATACTATGTTTATTAAATTGTTTGACTAAAATTGTGATTTATCAATGAATGTCATATGTACTGCATTTCAAATTTTTATTGTGCACCATTGGGTATTTTTATACTCAGCGATAGCTTATTTTGCTGTCGCAGATAAGGGCAAGGAAAAAAAACAGCAGGGTGAGCTACTGAATTGACAAGGACTTCACTAACTAAATTGACAAGGACTTCACTGATCTTTTTGTACGAGCATTTATTTATACCCTTGTAGTTATTTGATGTAAATATTGTAATATCATATGTATTAATGTAAAATTGAGCAGTTGTACAGTAAATTATAATAATGTTATTTTGGATTTTCTTTTTATAAATTAAGATATGTATTTGTAAATTAAGTACTATATGCAATGTGAATGAATTTATGAAGTATTTTGAGATGACAAACTTTGGTTGAATTGTGGACTTAAATTGAATTATGTTGACTTGAGTTGTTTTGGTATTGGGAGTTGTGAAAACAATTATTGGAAGTGCTTTTTTTATAGGTTTTTAAAGAACTATTTTCTCAAATTACAAACGGCACTCTATCGAAATTTTTACTAAATTACAGAAAAATAAAAATGGATAAAAATTTTAACTAGTTTTAAAACTTCAATTAAATGATTTTAATTCCTACCAAAATGCTCACCACTTCCATAAGATCAGAAAATAGTTCTAAAATCCCATGTAGGGTACTTAATGAGTTAACGGTAGGTAAAGTTCGGTAGTTCATTAGGTATTCTACGGGATCATGTTATGCCTTACAGAGGGGCACGGTGTGACATTCAATCCTTTGCCTAGCCCCTAATGCTCAAAATCTCAGGTACATCCATTATTGACTTATCTTGCATTAGTTAAGTTGATCCCATTAAGCCAATAATTATGCAAATAATTTTAATGTCCTCAGGTACATCCAATATTGGCCATCAAACCATTTACATATTTACAACATCTCATGCTTAATAATTATTCTTAAGAAAATCTCTTAAATTAATTACATGTTATGCAAGTATTTAAAATTTTTTAAAATAATTGCCTTAGTGGAGGGCCCATGTTATAATTACTTTAATTATAGCATTTCCAACTTAATCATTTGTTTGGAAGATTTTATGGTCATCCTAATTACAATTAAGGTCTCACTTTGCACATTATCCATTTAGCATGCATATATCATATACTTGCATACATCTCATGCATTCATGGATAAACAGTTAATATGGTAAGATCATGGACTTTCTAAGGGATTCAATTCTGAGCCACCAAGAATTGAATCAGGGCTTTCCTAGGTGCATTTCATTCATTCATTTTACAAGATTTGCTGAAGGAGTACATAATCAACACTTGATCTTGAATTCCTCCCACTGGTCCCACCAATGCTCTTAACCTCCTTAAACTTCTTGCAATCCAATTACATAGTAATCCTTGGCATACCAAGGCGAATTTACAAGAACTAAATAAATGAAATTACAACCCAAAAATTATTACAACCTTAATAATATATGCCCAAAATAAATTAAAATAAATTAATTAATTTACAATCCCAAAGAAACATAAAAGAAATAAATCCAATCACATTGGTCTTTTATAGTCCATGATCATCCATCATGCATATCACCATTTAACAGTTAAATAAAACATACATACTTAAATTAAATTGAATATGTAACATCTCAACTGTACGTATTCTGTACGTTCTGTTGCTCTAGTGGCCAAATAACAGTCTAGGCAAGTTAGGATGTCTGCCTAAGTCTTTCATGGAGAATGTATTTGACAACCATACCTTTAGAGTTATCAACATACCTCTGTCATTACCCATCAACAAAATTTCATCCACATATAAGACAAGGAAACTGACAGCAGTATCACTAACCTTCTTATATACACATGGCTCATCCTCATTTTTGATAAAACCAAATGACTTAATGGCTTCATCAAAATGGATGTTCCAACTCCTCGAAGCTTGTTTCAACCCATATATGGATAGCTTTAGCTTGCATACCTTGGAACCATCTTGGGATTCAAAACCCATAGGTTATTCCATGAAAATGTTTTCTTCAATGTATCCATTGAGAAAAGCTATTTTTGACATCCATCTGCCAAATCTCATAATCATAGTATGCAGCTATCGTTAATAGAATCCTAATTGATTTAAGTATGGCAATAGGCAAGAAAGTCTCCTCATAGTCGATTCCTTTCCTTTGGCGAAACCCTTTCGCTACTAGCCTTGCCTTATAGGTCTTTACCTTTCTATCAGAACCATTTTCTTCTTCAAAACCCATTTGTTCCCCATAGGTACAATACCTTCAAGTGGGTCAACAAGATCCCAAACTTGATTCTTATACATGGATTCAATTTCGGATTTCATAGCATCAATCCATTTTGAAGAGTCTATATATGATATAGCTTCTTCCTAGGTAAGTGGATCATCTCCATGATCTACTTCTTCATGAGTAGACAACTCTTGTTCTTCTTCATGAAGGAAACCATATCTCACTGGTGGGTGAGATACCCTGGTTATTCTACGAGGAATAGCTGTAGATGTTTCATCAACGGGTGTAGGTTGACTAGATGGATCTATATCCATCTGATCTGTTGGTTGGTCAGAATTCTCCAATTCTAACTCTATTTGCCTTCCTTTACCTCCTTCTTGAACAAACTGTTGTTCAAGAAATGTGGCATCTCTACTTACCACAACCTTTTATGATGTAGAAAAATAAAAATAATATCCAAAACTATCTTTTGGATATCCAACAAATCGACCCTTTTCTAATCTGGTTTCCAATTTATCAGTGTTCAGCTTTTTGATATAAGCTGGACAACCCCAAATCTTAATATGCTTAAGACTTGATTTTCTTCCATGTCATATCTCATAAGGTGTGGAAGAAACTGATTTTGATGAAATCCTATTCAGAATATGCAAAGTTGATTCTAATGCAAATCCCCAAAAGAAGATTGGCATATCAGTATAGCTCATCATACTATGTACCATATCTAATAGGGTACAATTTCTCCTTTCAGATAAACCATTCAGCTGTGGTGTTCCTGGAGGAGTCAGCTAGGAAACAATGCCGTGCTCTCTCAAGTATTCATCAAATTCAGTATTCAAGTATTCACCTCCACGATCTGATCGAAGAACTTTAATACTCTTTCCTGTTTGATTTTCTACTTTAGATTTAAATTCTTTAAACTTTTCAAAGGATTCATATTTGTATTTCATCAAATACAAATACCCAAACCTTGATTTATCATCAGTAAAGGTAATAAAGTAATGAAAATCACCTCTAGCCATTTCTTTAAATGGACCACGTACATCACTATGTATTAGCTCCAAAAATATTTTCAGCTTTTAGTCCTTGTCCAACAAAGGGCGATCGAGTCATTTTGCCCTGAAGGCAGGATTCACAAGTTGGAGTAGGTCCAAAACCTAATGGGGATAAAATCCTCATTTTCTCTAGCTTTGCAATCCTATCTTTTGCAACATGACCTAACCTTAAGTGCCAAATATATTTTGTATTTGAGTTGATTTTCATCATGGAATTGCATTCTTTTAGATTGCTTGCATTAGATTTGTATTTAACATTATTATCTAGATAATAAAGTCCATCATGCATATAACCCAAACGAACATATTTATTTTCAAAATAAATATTGCAAACATCATCTATGAACTGAAGTTCATAACCATCTCTGGTCAAACTAGATATATAAATGATGTTCTTAAAAGGCATTAGGTACATGCATAATCTTATTTAAATACAAAACATATCCACACATGTATAAAGATTTAGATCCTATGGTTAAGGCTTCAACAGTTGAGCCATTGCCAATCCAAAATTTAACATCTCGTTACTGCAAGCTTTTATTATTGGCTATACTCTGGGCAGCTCCTATTCCTGTGCTCATCATTATGGCAGTGGAAACACTTTCCTTTTGCCTTTGTCAGCTTTGGTCTTCCCTATCTGTTTAGCTATCTACTTGGAAGGATCAGGAATTTGAGGTTTCTTTTTCTTATTGTCCTTTTTCTTGTTGGACTTTCCAGTAGAAGAATATGTAGTCAAAGCTACTTCTTTTCCTTTATTGCTCGGTATATTCTTTTGGACAATAACTAGCATGTTGAGTAAGCCAGCTAAGGTGCATTCCTATTTAGTCATATGGAAATTTATCACAAAATTCCCAAAAGACTCAGGAAGGGATTGAAGGATCAAATCTGTCTGTAGTTGGAAATCCATGTTAAAGTCAAGATGTTCCAACTGCTCAATCAGCCGAATCATCTTATGGACATGATCCCCAACATTTTGTCCCTCAGACATCCTCATACGGAATAGCTGTCTAGATATCTCATACCTAACATCCCTTCTGTGCTCACTATACAACTCTTGTAGGTGAAGGAGGATCTCACTCGCACTCTGCATGTTCTCATGCTGCTTCTATAACTCATTACTCATGGAAGCAAGCATGTAACACTTAGCTTCATATCATGCTCCTTCCACTTGTCCAAAATTTTCATATTCCTCTTGAGTGGCCTCTGGAGGTAAGGGACCAGGAACATTTGAGTCTAGAACATATCCTATATGTTTAAGGTTCAGGACAATTTTCTTATTTCTTAGCTAATTAGACAGATTAGGTCCTGTCAACCTATTACAATCAAGTATGCTTACAAGGATATTGGATGGTGGTGGTTGTTCTGTGCTTATTATTATCAGAAAATTTAACTACAGAAAATAAATAGATTAATTAGTAAATGTATCATGTAATTAACCAAAATGATTATGGTCTTTTAATCAAATTGGTCCTCCCACTAACTTAGCGAATCCTACACTTTCAAAGTAGAAAACAGAAATCCTAGTTGGATGGATTTCTAGTGTGTGATTGAATTCTTATAATTCTATTGATCATCCTCAGGTACATCCATTATTGGAATTACAATAAACTATAAGTGAGCAACTCCTTGCCCATCACATCTCATGTGAGGTTCAATCCTTTACCTAGCCCCTAATGCTCAAAATCTCAGGTACATCCATTATTGACTTATCTTGCATTAGTTAAGTTGATCCCATTGAGCCAGTAATTATGTAAATAATTTTAATATCCTCAGGTACATCCAATATTGGCCACCAAATCATTTACATATTTACAACATCTCATGCTTAACAATTATTCTTAAGAAAATCTCTTAAATCAATTGCATCTTATGCAAGTATTTAAAATTTTTTAAAATAATTGCCTCAATGGAGGGCCCATGTTATAATTACTTTAATTATAGCATTTCCAACTTAATCATTTGTTTGGAAGATTTTATGGTCATCCTAATTACTATTAAGGTCTCACTTTGCATATTATCCATTTAGCCTGCATATATCATATACTTGCATACATTCACATACATCTCATGCATTCATGGATAAACAGTTAATATGGTAAGATCATGGACTTTCTAAGGGATTTAATTCTGAGCCACCAAGAATTGAATCAGGGCATTCCTAGGTACATTTCATACATTCATTTTACAAGAGTTGCTGAAGGAGTACATAATCAACACTTGATCTTGAATTCCTCCCACTAGTCCTACCAATGCTCTTGACCTCCTTGATCTTCTTGCAATCCAATTACATAGTAATCCTTGGCTGTAACATCCTCCCTATAACAATGTAGCAACTCAGTACATTTTACTGTTCTGGTGACCAGTGTCGGTTTAGATAGCTAGAACGTCCGAAAAAATATTTAAACTAAAGTGAGGAATCATAATTAACTCAAATATTAATAAGAAAAATTTAGTAAAAATTTTAGAAATAAAATACAACCAAGTTAAATAAGCCGGTGCCCTAGCGATGGGTAACCTAGTGGAAAGTTGTGGTTCTCGCAACTAGGAGCCCTAGACCCAAGGAAAAATTCATAAAATAATTTTTGGGACTCTAGAGAAGGGTCATTGAGGTTCCTATGACATTAGAATGCCAAAAAAAATGCTTAGAAAAATTTTCAATCGGTATAGACAATTTTGGTCTGTTAAGCCCAACGGAGGGCATTTTGGTCATTTCGTCTTCAGAGATGATTTTTGGCCGAATTGTTCAGTTAAGTAAATAATTATTGTGACATAAAATATGAATAAATATTACTAAAAATTAAATTGAAAATGAGTAGAGAAGAAAAGAAGAGAAAAATAAGATTAAATGACAATTTTGACATCACATGATGTCATGAACCCTTCCCCACCAATCATAATTAAGCTACCTTATTAAAAGAGGATAATTGAGATAAAAATACACAAAAGCAATCAGCAGCCATCACTTTCCTTCAACCAGCCGTGGATGAGGGATTGAACATAATTGAGTACATGAAATGTAAGAATTGTGCATGTGTGAAATGAAAAAAAAATTGGACACTTGAACAATTCTAGAGTTTGCTCATGTGATGGTTCATTAACCTTGTAATGGTCAATTAGTGACCATTTGAATGTGTATGATGAGGAAATGAAGTGACTTGAGGCATGGCATTTGTGTATGGGTGAGCTACCTTGGCTGACCTGCAGGACTGAGCATGAGTCTAGCAGGTTTGGGTAGTTATAAATAGAATTGTAGAGGTTCAATTGGTGCAAGGACAACTGGACATGAAACTAGACACATAATGGCATAACTTTGGTGAAGAAACCCTGCCCAGAAACCTAAATAAAGTTGGCTTAAAAATTGCCCTAATCCGGGTGACTTGCATTGTGCCTGAGCAAAATGACCAAATGAATAGTGTTTGTTCATTTGGTCATAACTAAGTATAGAAAGGTCCAATTGACCTGAAATTTTACCTGCAGAAATCTGAGACATAGACCTACAACTGTCATGAAGAACAGAAATCCAAATTCTGACCATAACCTAGTCAAATTGCCAACAAAACTTAGGTGACCAAATTTGGCAGAACCAGTTTTGCCCAGAATTTTGGATTCTGTCCAATCCGGCCAGTTATGGTATTTAGGCCATAACTTAAGCTACAAAACTCCAAATGGAGTGATTCTAAAAAGGAAATGTAATTAGACAAAATAAGGAACAACTTTTATGAAGACAATTTTGCCAAATTCCTACTGTACAAATAACCAATGGAACAATAAATATGAGGCTTGAAATCTGAAAATTTTGAATAACTAACACTACGCTTAGAAATGGTATTGGCAACCAATACCAACAATTTTAGAATGCAAAATGTGGTATGTTGGGAGTATTAGAACCAATGTACCTATTGTCCATGTAAAAGTCAACATTTTAGTTGACTAATGAAATAAATAGTAACACCTAAACTTAAATTTCAAGAATTGTACAATTTAAAAGTGTAACATGCCCTTGTACACCTAGCAAGATTGGATTGGATAGGTTGGCATGCCAATAGGGTTCAGTTATGTCACACCCTACCCCTCTGTAAGGCATAACATGATCCCGTAGTATACCTAATGAATTACCAACTTCGTCTACTGATAACCCATTAAATACGCTACAAGGGATTTTAAAACTTTTTTTATTTCTTTTACAGTGGTGAGCACTATTTACAGGTGTTAAAATTTTTTTTGAACTTAAGTGAAAGAGCTAACACATTTGAATTATTAACAATTTCTGTAAAAATTTTGGTAGAGTGCCATTTGTATTTTGGACAAAACAGTTCTTCAAAAACCTGTAAAAAAGCACTTCAATATTTTTCTCAATCTCAAACTCCAACATAATTCAACACAATACGTTTTTCAACTCAAATCCACAATAATTTTTCAAAGACTAAGATTAAAGAAATACAGTACAAATTTTACAAGCCAAAATAACTCATCATTTACTTTACAACTTCAATGTACAATTTTAATTTACAACTGCTCAAAACCAAGTACAATATATACATACAGTGAATATGCATTACAGTACAAAATGCAAAATGTGGTATACTCAATATACCCGATGATCTCTCAATGTAGTATTAGCAGCCTAGTCTATTGCCCTGTCAGTCTATCTACCTGCGATAGCAATGAAAAGCTATCGCTGAGTAAAATTTACTCAGTGGTGCACAATAACAATTTGAAATGCGATACATAACTCTTTTATTGACAATTCACAAATCAAATAGTTCACAATTCCATTTTATAATTTACAAAGTTCATATAACATAAATTTGATCAAATAACTGAGTAACACAGTTTTGCCAATCAATAACATAATTTGATCAAATAACTGAATAATACATTTTTGCCAATCAATAATACCATTTGATCAAATAACTGAATAATACCGTTTTGCAAATCAATAACACAATTCGATCAAATAACTGAAGAATGCCATTTTACAAATCAATAACACAATTCGATCAAATAACTGAAGAATACAGTTTTGCCAATTGATAACACAATTTAGGCCATGACACAATTTTTTCCACACATGCCGTGTTGTACACCACGACAAAACACACTCACCCCAATAATCGAAATCAATGAGGGAGGAAGCTAGCTGAATAATGAGTACTCATCCACACTCACCTCAGACTGGCAAGTCAAAGAGGGAGGAACATAATCACACTCACCCATGACTGATAGGTCAAAGAGGGAGGAATATATCACACTCACCCCATAAATGGAGGAGGAACATAGTAACAGTGTCATGCCAAGTGTGAATCAAAACAATTTCAAATCATAATATTTCATACAAACCAAAAATCACATTTTATCTCAAAATTTCCATTTGCAAAGTTGGCAACACAATAATTTCCAAATAATATTCCCAAAACCAAAGCAATAAAAAATTATTCATAATTCATTTCTCCAAATAAATTTGCTAGTAAAAGCAGTAAATATTAAAATTATTGTGCACAAACACAATTTAAAACAATAACATATAAATAATCATAATTTATTTCAATTGAAAAATTCAAAAGAAATACTTATTGTGCACAAACATGATTTAAAACAATAACATATAAATAATCGTAATTTATTTCAATTGAAAAATTCAAAAGAAATACTTATTGTGCACAAACCTCGATAATCGTCTTTCCGCCTTGACTCAGTGTTTCCTTCCCTTTCCCTGAGTCTTTGCTAACTGAGAAACACAATTTGAAGTGTTTCAGTACTTATTTAAACTGTCTCTAACGATAATGCTTGATAATTAATTTACTGAATTCTATTATTTGCTTAATCAACCCAATATGTTGACCCTCAATGCATTCTAGGTAAATTAGGTTTTAATGTTACTAATATGTCACATTCAATAGTCTTTTAGGGTTGGTACATGTTACCAATTTCATTTCCATGTATACTGTGTTTTATTGCAACTTGCTGGATTCCGGGATACTAGTTTGACTTAGCCGGACAACCTAGTTCCCTCAGTTTTCGGGTTTCGGTCAAAACTAAAAACTTGTAGATCTATGTCTTATTGCACGCGGGGCAAAATTTCAGGTCATTCTGAGTTATGTAGACTAAGTTATGGTCATTTTACTATTACTGGTCAAAATGCATCAAAATTGGTCACTTTAGGTCAATTTTGGTTCGGCCAGTTTTTGGACCCGAATTTGTGCAAGCTGTTTGACTTGCTTATGGTAATTTATGGGCTTTTGTGTCTTCATAAGACTTTTAGATATGGGTCTTAACTATTCATGGTAAAAATTTCAGGTCAATTGGACCTGTTTTGAGTGAGTTATGGTCTAAAAACTAACTACTGCCCAAATGGTCAATTTTCAGGCCTTATTTGCACTTAATCCGGATTTGGTCATTTTTCAAGCTACCTTGCAAGCAGAATTTTGGCAAGCTTCCTTCATGAAAGTTGGCACATTTTGTGCCTAGTTTCACCTCCAATTGGTCTCATACCAATTGGAGCTACACACTTAAGGTTCTAGGCCCAAAACACAAACTGCCTTATTGCATTTCTTTCATACACATCAAGGATCACTTTTAACACTTACCAAACTCAACATTCAAGCCAATTCTGGTTGTACCATAACCTAAACATAATCCACAACATATCATAGGTCATTTTGGCAGCTTACAATTACATTCAATGTGCACCATTTAGTACAGAATTTTTCAAACCCAATTTACAACAATTCAATCACCTAACCATAACACTTTTACATGTCCAACCTCACACCATCATAAATACACTCAAATTGCCATAACCACTATCATGATTCAACATTATTATACCATAATCCAAACATAAAATAACGTCCTTATGGTTCACCAAACCAGGCTGCCGATTCATGCATTTACATTCCATTAATTTCCAAGCTTCAAATTTCAATACACATTCACATATACTAAGTATACATTACTCAAATAATTTCCTACACACATAAACATTTAATCAATCCTTTAATCTACCATTTACAAGCAAGAATAAACTACCCTTAAGGAGTTTCCATGGCTGCCAAAAATAAACATTTCCCTTAGAACATCAAATTCCAAAATTCTTTCCACAATTCAAGTACCCATAACACCCACACAAACTTTAATGAAGCAAGCATCAAAAATACCTACTTACCACTTTGGAAACTCTTCAAAACTTCACCAAAACTTGATCCTCTTGCTGCCTATCTACTGCCCAAGCTATGTAGAGCAACTTTAATGAAGAACAAGTGAAGAAATTATGGCTTGAAATGGTGGATTGGAGTTCATGCATGGAGCTTGGAAGCTTTGGCCATGGAGTTCTTCATTGGGAGCATTTCGGCTGAATTTGAGAGGTTGAAGAAGAGGATGAATCTGCTGTCCAAATGTAGATTAAGTGGTCCACTAAGTGTCCACTTAGTGCTCCACTAATTAACATTAACATTATAATAATCCAAGTTTTCAATTTCCACATTTAACTCCTAATTTTTGCTATTTAATTTATGTACCACCAATTTAATTTTTCATAACATTTTCCAAATATAATATCATGTATTTTTAATGGACATTTAGGTCAAAAGACAACTCGGGGTGTCAAATGACCACAATGCCCCTGTTCGGGTTGCATTCCTGATTTTTCTAGAATAATTGTGTTTTGTCCGTTTTTCGATTTCTCACTTTTCTTTGTACTAATTAATTAATTTTTCTTTGATATTTCTAATGATATTTATACTTCAATAGGTGTCTATTTAAATCCTAAAAATATTTTCCAGGGTTCCTCACGGTCCAGGGCTAGTCAACGGTCCACGCTGTGACTTCCTGGTGCGGTCACCCATCGCTAGGGTTCTCGGCTCGCTTAACTTGGTTGCATTTCTTTACTATTATTTTTCCTTTGTTTTTCTTGTGTTTTCTTTTCTTGTATTTCATTATTTTATGTCTCCTCACTCATATCGAAGTGTAGGTCTAGGCATCCTAGCTGTTTGGACAACACTGGTCATCGGAACAGTAGAACGCACTACTGAACTTAGGGGTGTTACAAGTTAGCAGTACTGCACATGGCATTATGCCATTATGTGATTTTATGGCTTTTAGCCATTCTGACATTGTGTTGATATTTGGCCTTGTGCCTAATGTTATTACAGCTTATTAGCTATTCTGTTGCACACCGGGAGATGCATATGTGACCGATGGTGTGATGGCCCAAGGTTCTAGATTCCCAGTGCCAGTTTATCCGTTTATCCAGTCTAGTCATCCAGTATAGGTTACTTAGGCAACCAAAAATGAAAGTGAATAAATTTAATGAAATTATGAATATAACAAGTACAAAATAAATAAGATTACAAATAATGTTCGAAAAATTGTCTGCATAAGATATCGGGACATGCACTGCATATTTATTTTCTGTTATTTCTTTTTATTTTATTATTGGCACCACTAAGCATTATTGCTTAGAGCATTGCTTTTTGCCATGCTTAGGTTCTGGAGTGACCGATAGAGAGCCCAGTAGACCACAGACTGGGTGAGATCATCTGAAGCTCTACATAGTATCCGTGTCACTTCACCGACATCAGTGCATTGGTAGGACACTAGGTTTCATTTTGGGTATTTTGTAATTAACTTTTATTTTCTCATATGAAATTGAGACTCATGTAATGTATTTTGTTATCAATTTAAATAGTGAAAATTATGTTAATGAATGAAAAAGTGAATATTTATTTATGATTTGTACTAGAATATCCTTTGAAATGAATGAATGAGAATTGGGAGTATATTTGAGAAATATTGAGATTTTGTTGATGAAATGGAGTTTGGGATTGATTGAGAATTTTGGAAGTGTTTCTCTCAGGTTCCGAAGAACTATTTTCTTCATTTTTAGCCGGTACTCTGTTGGATTTTCTATAAAATTTGCGGAACCTCAAATAAATTTATGATTTCAATAAATGACTTCAATGAATGATATTTCACGAATTATACTTCATAACTATGAAAGAAATAAATTAGAAAGGATAAAAATGATTGAAATAAAATAGGGTGTTCCGGTACACTATGTGACATATCTTACTCGACTATACTATAGGCGGGTAAGGGGTGTCACATTTAGCGGTATCAGAGCCACGTTTAGGCGTTTCTGGGCATAGATCGAGTCCATACCATGCATTGCATTTGTAAGAGTCGAGGTGACACTAATGCAGATCAGTTTGTCTTTGTTATTTTGAATAGGATATGGACCCTACATCACATACGGCAATTGAGGAGGAAGTGGAGAGTCATGCTCCACCTATAGCAGCTGAGACTGAGGGTAGGGGAGAACCTGCTCTACCAGCTCAAGCAAAGCCTGCTCAGCCTCCACAGGCCATGTTCCAGCAAATGGCCGAATTCTTCAGACAAATGGCTGGGGTAATGCCACCACCACCACCACCTCCACAACAGAAATCACATTTAGAAAGATTGAGAAAATTTGGAGCAGTGGACTTCTTTGGCAAAACAGAAGATGATTCTGAAGCTGCTGTATCTCTATTGCAAGATGATGCCTACCAATGGTGGGATACAGTGTCTAGTGAAGTACAGCCAGAAGTAATAACTTGGGACTTCTTCCTCTCAGAATTCAAGAAGAAATATATGGGTAGTGTATACCTAGAAGAGAGAAGAAGAGAATTCATTAACCTGAGGCAAAGATAGTTGACAATGGCAGAGTATGAAAAGGAATTTGTCAAACTGAGCCGCTATGGAAGGGAGATAGTCCCTAATGAGGCCAAAAGGTGTAAGAGATTTGAAGAGGGATTAAATGATAACATAAAGATCATGATCACTGCCCTGGGAATCACAGACTTCACCAAGTTAGTGGAAGCTGCAATAAAAGTTGAAAAAGTAAGAATAAGTAAGCAGACCAGAAGGGAGAGACAGCAGAAGAGAGGCCCAGGTCAGTCTAGTTCAACTCTTGCACCTGGAAAGAAGTTCAAAGGTCCACCTACACAGAGTTCAGGTCAACCTCAATGTAACACCCCTATTTGTATAGCCTGGTGTATTTCACTGCTCCGGTGATCGAAGTCGGTCCGGACAATTAAGGGGATTAGAACCATACTTAAGACAACTAGATAAACCATAAATATAAATAATTAGTAATGTCCAGTTAGTTAAGTATAAATAAGAAAAATAGAACATAAGAAGTTAAACGAGCCGAGAGTCATAGCGATGGGTGACCTTCCCGGGAAGGACTGCGAAGTCATTTTAAACTCAAATTTCGAACAGTAAAATATGACGCTGCAGTCCTTAGGACACTTATGAACACAGTGGAGAAGAGAAAATCACGAAAAAGAATTGTTAAGTCAGTCAAATAATTAGCTCAGGGAGCCGGAAGAAATATTCAATTATTTGCAAATCGGGATGAACCGGGGAGGGGCAATTTGGTCAATTGACCCTGAGAGCTGACTCATGACCTAACTGTCAAATAAAATTGGATAAAAGAAAATTTCAAAGTCAAGAATTAAATTAAAGAACTAATAGAAACATAAATAGAAAAAAAAAGAAAAAGAAAAGTAAAAAAAGGCAATGACATCATATAGATGACATCATGCATACCTCATAAATATTTTCCTATTCAAGTTATTTTTGACAAAGTAAAAAAGGAGAGAAATAAACATAAAATTAAAAAAAAAAAAAAAACAAAGTGGTCATCTTCTCCTTCCAAATTGCCATTCACCTCTTCTCTCTCTCTTTTCACTCTAATTCCTCCATTTGAGCTCAAATTCAAGCTTTGGTAACTCTAAAATTTCCCCATAAATCATTTCTAAAATTTGTAGAAACCTTTAAATTGAACCTCAACAAGAAGTTGGGAGGAAGAAAATTGAAGAAAAGTGAAGGAAAATCAAGCTTGGCAATTCAAGAAAATTTGACAAGTGAGGTTAGTACTTGTTTCCTTTCTTTTCTTCTTTAAGCTTTGAAATTAAGTTGAGATGAGTGTAAATTGCATGAAAATGATAAGTTATGAAGGGATAAACATTTTGGCAGCCATGAGGGTTAAGGGAAAATGATATGTTTCACTTCAATAAACCATGCATGCAAGTCAATCTAAGTGGGTAGGTGTTAGTGCTACACTTTAAATTCATGAATGGAGCAAATATGTAAATTAGGGTTTTTGACATTAGGGTTTAGAGACAAAAAATGTGAGAAACTTGTAAATGGTGTCTTTGACCTAATGTGAAATGAGAAATGGTCATTTGTGACCTAATTAAGTGTGTTAGAAGTGTTTGAATCAAAGCCAAATTCGGATTGGGTATGCAGCATGACCAAAAGTCAACTTTGAAGGACCAAAAAAGAAATTTTACAAGTCCAATTGGTATGGGACCAATTGGGAATGAAAATAGACACTAAATGACACAATTTTCATTTAGGAAGCATGCCCAAAAAGTGATCAAAACCTAATGAACAAATTGACCAAAGTTAGAAAATTGCAGGCTGCCCTGTATAAACTGACCAAATGAACAGTATTTATTCATTTGGTCATAACTTGAGCTAGGCAGGTCTAAATGACCTGAACTTTTACTAGTGGTTAGATGCGATATAGACCTAAAACTTTCATGAAGAACAAAAGCCCAAATTATGCCATTAACCAAGTCATTTGGCCACCCTAAATTGGTGACCCAAATCTGCCAGCACCAAAAATTGCCCGGAATTCTGGGTTGAATCCAATCCGGCAGCCATGGTTCAAAGGGCCATAACTTGAGCTACAAAACTCCAATTGGGGTGATTCAAAAAGGAGAATAAAATTAAGACATTAGGGAACATTTTCTATGATGAAAGTTTTGCCAAATTCCAACAGTAAAGTGACCAATGGAGCAGTGCAACTTAGGACTCCAAAACTGAAAATTGGCAATTTTGCCTAAAAACCTAAGTTTTGAGAAAATGACCAAAACCAACAAATTCAGTGACCAAAATGTGATATGTGGGTGAAGTTGGAGTTCCCATACCTATTAAGCCTTAGAAAGTCAATAATTTGACTTGAATAGTGTAGTGAATAGTAACCCGAAACACAAAAATTTCAAGAACATCGAGTTTAGCACATTAGAGTTAGGTAAAAGTGAAGCTAAATTTATTTTGGGTTTATGTTAACTTCTAGTACTGAAACATTGTAAAATTGTGTGTTTCAGTTGGAAAGAATACCGGGAAAGAACCCGAGGAACCGAGTCGAGGCCAAGAGGCGACTCGCATGAGGTTTGTGCACAACATGTAATTTTTGTAAATTATTTGCTGCATATTGTTTTGAATGATTTGAAAAAGTGAATTGAGACATTATTTATGATGCTTTGATCGAAATTATTGAAAGTTAGTTATGTATATTTGAAATGACAAAGTTTAGCAAAGTATTAAGATAAGTTTTGAAACCACAGTGTCATTTCCATATATTTGAACACCTCACTAGCACGACTAGTGGGGGTAATTAGTTTCGAATTTTGATTCCTTCTCTGGAGAAGTATTGAGGTGTGCCAGTAGAAGAGGATGTGAATGGATATCCATATATTTGAGCTAGCTAGCCTTGTGATGTGATTTCTCTTTAGCCTCTGGCTATTGAGATTCTATTTGTTTCGAATGGCATGATCTAACTGTGGGTTTTATGAAATGTGATTTGATACTTCAAAATGAAATTGTTTGGGATTAAAATCTCATAATGCATGATTTGTATTTAATACTCATGTTCAGTTAAATTTTTGAATAAATGTGATTTAAGTTATGTGTAAAGATTATTTTAGTATGTTGTGAATCACTGAGTCCTAGTACTCAGCGATAGCTTCTATTGCTGTCGCAGATACAGAGACTAGAGGAGCAGCAGACTGAGCTACTGAGGTGTGAAGAGCTATCAGCTTGAAGTCATCGGGTATAATTTATACCCTAATTGTAAATATTTCTTTTGATATATGTATTGCATATAAATGTATGGACATGTAAATGGGTCTTGAGCAGCTTGTATAAAATTTGTATGAAGTTTGTAATAAAGTTTAGTTTGTATTTCTTTTGATGTAAATTTTGTAAGGATGTATATAAATTGTTTTGTCTAATGAAATATGAGTACAACTATTTTATTTAATTTGAAAGAAATGTATTGCTAGTATTTTGAGGATTATTGAATTTTGGAAATTGAGAAATGTTGATTGTGGAATCTTGAGATTTGAGATTGTTTGAGAATTTGAAGTAGTGTTGAGAAAAATTTTTAGAAGTGCTTTTTACAGGTATTTGAAGAACTGTTTTCTCAAAACATAAACGGAACTCTGTCAAAAAATTTATAAAATTTGCGGAAAAATAAAATGGACCAAAAATATTAACTAGTTTTAATTTTAACTAAAATTTTAAATACTTATTAAAAAATGCTCACCACTTGTCAAAAGTAAGAAAATTGTTTAAAATCCCTTGTAGGGTACTTAATGAGTTATCGGTAGGTGAAGTTCGGTAGTTCATTAGGTATTCTACGGGATCATGTTATGCCTTGCAGAGGGGTAAGGTGTGACCTGTTTTAGTGGTATCAGAGTAAAATTTTTGAAGTATGTTTTAACCTATGAATTTATGTCTTTCCTTGTTAAGTACAACTGCTCAATGTCCATAATTGTTACATACAGTGCATTACATCATGAATATAAACTAACGGAGGGAAATATCCTTGTGTTACTTGTTCAGGAGATACCCTAACTTCAGACTAAGATGGAAGAAGGGGATCGCTCAGTTGAGCAATCTGTTGAAGTTGAGGCATAAGGGGAAGCCCCAGCTTTACCGAATGTCGGTGGATCAGTAGCACCAGCCCCACAAATGCCGCAGTTTCCTGCACAGTTTGCACAGCAGATGGCTGCGATGTTTCAATAATTGGCTGGGGGTATGCCTGCTCAAGCTCCACCCCATACACCTGTGACACAACCACTGCCTCCAGCCAGATAGTATGATAAATTATTAAAGTATGGGGCTACATAATTTAAGGGTACAGTGGACCCTTTAGAGGCAAAGTAATGGCTTGAAAGAATGGACAGAGTATTTAAGAAGCTGCACTGCCAAGATGAACTAAAGTTTGAGTATTCTGTGTCTCTACTGCAAGGGGATGTATATGATTGGTGGAAGACTATCCCCCACAGCTTGGCTGAACCACCAGTACTAACCTGGGATGACTTCATCAGAGAATTTAGACAGAAATACATCCCAGATGCATATATTGATCAGAAACTGCAAGAATTTTTAAGTTTGAAACAAGGGAATAGATCAGTGGCAGAGTATGAGAGGGAGTTCTCCCGCTTAAGTCATTATACTAGGAGTCTCCTTTCCACCAGCAAGGCAAGGTGCAAGAGATTTGAGACGGGTTTGAAGTCCAGCATAAGGATGCAAGTTGTGGGATTTCGACACAGCAATTTCTCAGAGCTCATGTCTCAAGCACTTGAGTTGGAAAGAATAGAATCAGAAGCAACCCCAGTGAAAGAAGAATCAGAGAAAGCTGAGAAATCAGAGAAAGACAAGGGGGAAAAGTCAGTAGAGCCGAGTTCTAGTGGTACCTCTGGAAAGAAGAAGAAATTTAGTGGACCTAGCAGGGGTCGAGGTCGAAGATTTGGTAGGGGCAGATTTTTTAGACAGAGACCCCCTAGGTCTAGTCAGCAGTCGAGCAGAGGTTCACATTCTGGCCGCCCCTGTGAGACTTATGGCAAGATTCATGGGGGGGAATGTTATTGGGCTACTGGAGCCTGCTTTAACCGTGGAGGCAAGGGCCATATAGCTAAAGACTGCACTAGTGCTCTGTCTCTGAGATATGGTCTAGCTCCTACTACTGCCGAAGTATCTATTCAGAGTCCTGCTCCCAAAGGTTCATAGTCAGTTGGTAGAGGAAGAGGCAGAGGTAGAGGCACTGCTTCAGGCAGTCAGGGCATAGTTGGTCAATCAGCACAAGAAAGTGCTTCAGCTAGAGTTTACACGATGAGACAGGGAGAAGAGGCTGAGACTTTCGATGTGGTAGCTGGTACATTCTCTATCTCTGATCAAGAAGTATTTGTATTGTTTGATCCGGGTTCAACCCATTCATATGTTAGTGCTAGCATAGTCTGTTCACTTGCTATTCCATGTGTGCAAATGGGTTTTGAAGTGCTAGTAACTAGTCCTTTAGGACAAGAGGTCCGGGTCAACAGAATTTATAGAGACTGTCCTTCGGTGATCCAAGGATATGTTTTCCTATCAGACTTGATTGAAATGCCCTTCAGAGAGTATGATATCATCTTGGGCATGGATTGGCTAGCCAGGCATCACACCATGATTGACTGTAGACTGAAGACAGTCACTTTTGGTCTCCCTTTATACGGTGATGTGGTAATACATGGGGAGAGGCATTTACTGCCATCAAACATCATTTCGGCTGCACTAGCCAGAAGAATGATCAGAAAGGGGTGTGAAGCATACTTGGCACATGTGATAGACACCCAACTAGGGAGTCCAACACTGAGAGACATCCCTACTGTATGTGATTTTCCAGATGTGTTTCCTGATGAATTGCCAGGATTACCTCTAGAAAGAGAGGTGCAGTTTGAGATTGATGTTATGCCTGGTGTGGACCCAATCTCCATAACGCAATATAAAATGGCACCTGCAGAATTGAAAGAGTTGAAAGTGCAGTTGCAAGTGCTGCTTGACAAGGGCTTCATCCGCCCCAGTGTGTCACCTTGGGGAGCGCCAGTGTTGTTTGTAAAGAAGAAAGATGGCACTCTCCGCTTGTGTATTGATTATCGACAGTTGAATAAGGTGACAATAAAGAATAGATATCCATTGCCCCGCATTGATGACTTGTTTGATCAGTTAAGGGGTGCAGCTGTGTTCTCCAAAATTGACCTGAGATCAGGTTATTATCAGCTAAAAGTACAAGAGCAGAGTATTGCTAAAACTGCCTTTAGAACCCGCTATGGCCATTATGAGTTTTTGGTTATGCCATTCGGGTTAACTAATGCTCTGGCTGCTTTTATGGATCTGATGAACACTATCTTCAGAGCATACCTCAACCAGTTTGTTGTGGTATTTATAGATGATATATTGATCTATTCGAGGAATGCAGAAAAGCATGATAGACATCTGCGGATTGTACTGCAGACTTTGAGGGAGAAACAACTATATGCCAAATTGTCGAAGTGTGAATTTTGGCTGAAGGAAATATCTTTCTTGGGGCATGTAGTATTAGAAGAGGGCATCAAGGTAGATCTAAATAAGATTGAAGCTGTCCTTAATTGGAGACCACCCAGAAATGTCACAGAGATTCGCAGTTTTCTGGGTTTAGCTGGATACTACCGTAGATTTGTGAAGGGATTCTCTATGTTGGCATCTCCATTGACCAAGCTGCTTAGAAAAGATGTGAAATTTCAGTGGATGGACAAATGCCAACAGAGTTTTGATGAATTGAAGAAATGTTTAACTGAAGCTCCAGTCCTGACTTTACCTACCCCGGGTAAAGAATACACTATTTATAGTGATGCTTCTCATAATGGGTTAGGTAGTGTATTGATGCAAGATCGAAATGTCATTCCCTATGCATCACGCCAGCTAAAACCGCATGAGAGGAATTATCCAACACATGATTTGGAGCTTGCAGCTATTGTGTTTGCTCTTAAGATCTGGAGACATTATTTGTATGGAGAGAAGTGCTACATCTACATAGATTATAAGAGTTTGAAGTATTTGGGCACCCAGAAAGAGTTGAATTTGAGATAGAGGAGATGGTTAGAGTTGATAAAAGACTATGATTGTCTGATAGACTATCAGCCAAGGAAAGCTAATGTTGTGCCTGATGCCTTAAGTCACAAGATTATGGCAAGTCTATGGGTTACTCCTTTGTCTTTGGTACATGAGTTAAGATTATTACATGCCAGCTTAGAGATTAATGATGATGGGCGTAGCGGTTGCATGGCATGTACAACAGGTTGATTGATCGATCGTAATGGTCGCTCGTAATGATCAGAAGTATCAAAAGCTATTGGAAGAAGTCAGGCAGGGCAAGAAATCAGAATTCTCAATCAAAGATGATGGTCTACTACTACACCAGGGCAGAATGAGTGTTCCTAATGATGTCGATTTGAGGCAGATCATTTTGAAGGAAGCACATGATTCTCCTTTTGCCATGCACCCTGGTGGCACAAAAATGTATAGAGGGCTAAAGGAGCATTACTGGTGGATGGGTATGAAAAGAGATGTGGCAGAATTTATTTCCAAATGCCTAACTTGTCAGCAAGTAAAAGCAGAGCATCAAGTACCGGCCGGGTTGTTACATCCACTACCAGTACCAGAATGGAAATGGGAGAGAATAACAATGGATTTTGTGATGGGACTTCCGAGGACACAAAAGAGTCATGATGCAGTTTGGGTCATTATTGACAGACTAACCAAGTATGCTCATTTTCTGCCAGTCCGGATGGACTACAGTTTAGAAAGACTAGCCAAGTTATACATCAATGAGATTGTGAGACTGCATGGAGTGCCAGTATCCATCGTGTCAGATAGAGATCCTAGGTTCACTTCTAGATTCTGGGGTAGTCTTCAGAGAGCCCTAGGAACTAGATTGAACTTCAGTACTGCATTCCACCCACAGACAGATGGCCAGTCTGAGAGGGTAATTCAGATCTTGGAGGACATGCTACGAGCTTGTGTGATTGAATTTGAGGGCAGTTGGGATACACACTTGCCTTTGATTGAGTTTGCTTACAACAATAGCTACCGGTCAAGCATTGGGATGCCTCCATATGAAGCTTTGTATGGCAGAAAATGTAGAACCCCGTTATGTTGGGATGACGTGGGTGAAAGAAAGATGATTGGACCCGAAATTGTTCAGCAAACTGAAGAGAAGATCAGGGTGATCAGAGATCGACTTAAGAATGCATCAGACCGTCAGAAGTCCTACATTGATCTGAAGAGAAGGGATATTGAGTATGCAGTGGGTGAGAAAGTTTTCCTCAAGGTTTCTCCTTGGAAGAGAATTATGAGATTCGACAGAAAGGGGAAACTGAGTCCTCGTTTCACTGGGCCATATGAGGTTCTGGAAAGAGTGGGTCCTTTAGCATATCGTTTGGCACTACCTCTAGAGTTGGAGAAGATACATAATGTCTTCCATGTGTCTATGTTGAGGAGGTATCGATCAGATCCATCTCATGTACTACCAGTGGAAGAAATTGAAGTGAATCCAGACCTCACATATGAGGAAGAACCCATAGTGATTCTGGCTTATAAGGTGAAGCAGCTACGGAACAAATAGATACCGTTAGTAAAAGTGCTGTGGAACCATCATTCAGGCCAGGAGGCTACTTGGGAACGAGAGGAGGACATGAGGAGACAACACCCACAACTGTTCAGAGATTGATACCAGGTAAAATTTCGAGACAAAATTTATTTAAGGGGGAGAGAATTGTAACACCCCTATTTGTATAGCCTGGTATGTTTCACTGCTCCGGTGATCAGAGTTGGTCCGAAAAATTAAGGGGATTAGAACCATACTTAAGATAACTAGATAAACCATAAACACAAATAATTAGTAATGTCCAATTAGTTAAGTATAAATAAGAAAAATAGAACATAAGAAGTTAAACGAGCCAAGAGTCACAGCGATGGGTGACCTTCTCGGGAAGGACTACGAAGTCATTTTAAACTCAAATTTCGAACCGTAAAATGTGACGCTGCGGTCCTTAGGACCCTTATGAACACAGTGGAAAGAGAAAATCACGAAAAAGAATTGTTAAGTCAGTCAAATAATTAGGTCAGGGAGCCCAAAGAAATATTGAATTATTTATAAACCAGGATGAACCGGCGAGGGGCAATTTGGTCAATTGACCCCGAGAGCTGACTCCTGACCTAACTGTCAAATAAAATCAGAGAAAAGAAAATTTCAGAGTCGAGAATTAAATTAAAAAACTAATAAAAAAATAAATAGAAAAAAAAAGAAAAAGAAAAGTAAAAAAAGGTAATGACATCACATAGATGACATTATGCATTGCTCATAAATATTTTCCGATTCAAGTTATTTTTGACAAAGTCAAAAAGGAGAGAAATAAACATAAAAAAAAAAAAACAAAGTGGTCATCTTCTCCTTCCAAATTGCCGTTCACCTCTTCTCTCTCTCTTTTCACTCTAATTCCTCCATTTGAGCTCAAATTCAAGCTTTGGTAACTCTAAAATTTCCCCATAAATCATTTCTAAAATTTGTAGAAACCTTTAAATTGAACCTCAACAAGAAGTTGGGAGGAAGAAAATTGAAGAAAAATGAAGGAAAATCAAGCTTGGCAATTCAAGAAAATTTGACAAGTGAGGTTAGTACTTGTTTCCCTTTCTTTTCTTCTTTAAGCTTTGAAATTAAGTTGAGATGAGTGTAAATTGCATGAAAAGCTAAAGAAAATGATAAGTTATGAAGGGACAAACAATTTGGCAACCATGAGGGTTAGGGGAAAATGATATGTTTCACTTCAATAAATCATGCATGCAAGTCAATCTAAGTGGGTAGGTGTTAGTGCTACACTTTAAATTCATGAATGGAGCAAATATGTAAATTAGGGTTTTTGACATTAGGGTTTAGAGACCAAAAATGTGAGAAACTTGTAAATGTTGTCTTTGACCTAATGTGAAGTGAGAAATGGTCATTTGTGACCTAATTAAGTGTTCTAGAAGTGTTTGAATCAAAGCCAAATTCGGATTGGGTATGCAGCATGACCGAAAGTCAACTTTGAAGGATCAAAAATGAAATTTTACAAGTACAATTGGTATGGGACCAATTGGGAATGAAAATAGACACTAAATGACATAATTTTCAATTAGGAAGCATGCCCAAAAAGTGATCAAAACCTAGTGAACAAATTGACCAAAGTTAGAAAATTGCAGGCTGCCCTGTATAAACTGACCAAATGAACAGTATTTGTTCATTTCGTCATAACTTGAGCCAGGCAGGTCTAAATGACCTGAAATTTTACCAGTGGTTAGATGAGATATAGACCTAAAACTTTCATGAAGAACAAAAACCCAAATTATGCCATTAACCAAGTCATTTGGCCACCCCAAGTTGGTGACCCAAATCTGCCAGCACCAAAAATTGCCCAGAATTCTGGGTTGAATCCAATCCGGCAGCTATGGTTCAAATGTCCATAACATAAGCTACAAAACTCCAATTGGGGTGATTCAAAAATGAGAATAAACTTAAGACATTAGGGAACATTTTCTGTGAAGAAATTTTTGCCAAATTCCAACAGTAAAGTGACCAATGGAACAGTGCAACTTAGGACTCAAAAACTGAAAATTGGCAATTTTGCCTAAAAGACCTAAGTTTTGAGAAAATGACCAAAACCAACAAATTTAGTGACCTAAATGTGGTATGCGGGTGAAGTTGGAGTTCCCACACCTATTAAGCCTTAGAAAGTCAATAATTTGACTTGAATAGTATAGTGAATAGTAACCCAAAACACAAAAATTTCAAGAACGTCGAGTTTAGCACATTAGAGTTAGGTAAAAGTGAAGCTAAATTTATTTTGGGTTTATGTTAAGTTCTAGTACTGAAACGTTGTAAAATTGTGTGTTTCAGTTGCAAGGAATACCGGGAAAGAACCCGAGGAACCGAGTCGAGGCCAAGAGGCGACTCGCTTGAGGTTTGTGCACAACGTGTAATTTTTGTAAATTATTTGCTGCATATTATTTTGAATGATTTGAAAAAGTGAATTGAGGCATTATTTATGATTCTTTGATCGAAATTTTTGAAAGCTAGTTGTGTATATTTGAAATGAAAATGTTTAGCAAAGTGTTAAGATAAGTTTTGAAACCACAGTATCATGACCATATATTTGAACACCTCACTAGCACGACTAGTGGGGGTAATTAGTTTCGAATTTTGATTCCTTCTCTGGAGAAGTGTTGAGGTGTGCCAGTAGAAGAGGATGTGAATGGATATCCATATATTTGAGCTAGCTAGCCTTGTGATGTGATTTCTCTTTAGCCTCTGGCTATTGAGATTCTATTTGTTTCGAATGGCATGATCTAACTGTGGGTTTTATGAAATGTGATTTGATACTTCAAAATGAAATTGTTTGGGATTAAAATCTCATAATGCATGATTTGTATTTAATACTCATGTTCAGTTAAATTTTTGAGTAAATGTGATTTAAGTTCTGTATAAAGATTATTTTAGTATGTTGTACACCACTGAGTCCTAGTACTCAGCGATAGCTTCTATTGCTGTCGCAGATACAGAGACTAGAGGAGCCGCAGACTGAGCTGCTGAGGTGTGAAGAGCTATCAGCTTGAAGTCATCGGGTATAATTTATACCCTAATTGTAAATATTTCTTTTGATGTATGTATTGCGTATAAATGTATGGACATGTAAATGGGTCTTGAGCAGCTTGTACAAAATTTGTATGAAGTTTGTAATAAAGTTTAGTTTGTATTTCTTTTGATGTAAATTTTGTAAGGATGTATATAAATTGTTTTGTCTAATGAAATATGAGTACAACTATTTTATTTAATTTGAATGAAATGTATTGCTAGTATTTTGAGGATTATTGAATTTCGGAAATTGAGAAATGTTGATTGTGGAATCTTTAGATTTGAGATTGTTTGAGAATTTGAAGTAGTGGTTGAGAAAAATTTTTAGAAGTGCTTTTTACAGGTATTTGAAGAACTGTTTTCTCAAAACATAAACAGAACTCTATCAAAAATTTTATAAAATTTGCGAAAAAATAAAATGGACCAAAAATATTAACTAGTTTTAATTTTAACTAAATGTTTTAAATACTTATTAGAAAATGCTCACCACTTGTCAAAAGTAAGAAAATTGTTTAAAATCCCTTGTAGGGTACTTAATGAGTTATCGGTAGGTGAAGTTCGGTAGTTTATTAGGTATTCTACGGGATAATGTTATACCTTATAAAGGGGTAAGGTGTGACACTCAAGGTCAGGGTTAGTCCCACGGCCTGTGCCACGCTCACCCCTAGAGAGGTCACCCACACCATCAAGGCCTCTCCAGGGACGAGGTTCAGGGGACCAGCCCCAATTCTGCATGTCCACATTGCTTGAAGTAGCATAAGGGGGAGTGTTGGAGAGTGACTGGTGCCTGCTTAAGGTGTGGGTCGACAAAGCATCAGCTGAGGAACTGTCCACGCATAACTATTACAACTGCTCCAACATAAGCAGACAGACTTGCTCCTGCACCATAAAGGGGTAGGAAATCTAGCAAATCTAAGGCAGTGGGACCATCACAGAGGCCTGCATCTAAGCCAGTAGAGAGGCCTAAGGGCAGACCACCTGCCAGAGCCAATGCCATGAGAGCTCAGGAGGAGCAAGATGCCCCGGATGTCATCCGGGGTACGTTCTCCCTCTACAATACATCTATGCATGCATTGGTGGATCCAGGATCCACTCATTCATACATCTGCATCAACCTACCCGTAGAAAGGGAGATACTAGTAGGGGAGTGACCAAGGCATCCTGGTCACTAATCCATTGGGCCACAGTGTAGTGGTGAACAAAGTGTACAAGGGTTGCCTGTTAAGGATTCAGGGGTATAAATTCTTGGTAGACCTGATTGAGTTACCTTTCCATAAGTTTGACATGATTTTGGGAATGGACTGGTTGTCATGTCATCAGGGAATGGACTGAAGAGGATTTCTTTGAAAACTCCTGAGGGTAATGAGATCACAATTGCAGGGAAAGGATAGATTCTTGTCCAATGTTATCTCAGCCATAGTTGCAAGAAAACTGATGAGAAAAGGCTGTGAAGCCTACCTAGCACATATGGTGGATACTAGGCAGGCTAAGCCAGATCTGTGTGACATACTCGCAGTAAGAGACTTCCCCGATGTGTTCCCTGAAGAATTGCCTGGCTTGCCACCAGAAAGGGAAGTCGAATTTGCTATTGAGATATTGACGGGTACAACACCAATCTCTATTGCTCCTTATAGAATGGCACCCACAGAATTGAAGGAATTGAAAATCCAGTTACAGGAGTTACTGGATAAGGGGTTCATACGCCCCAGTGTGTCACCATTGGGAGCTTCAGTGCTGTTTGTAAAGAAGAAGGATGGGACTTTAAGTTTGTGCATCGATTATCGGCAGTTGAATAAAGAGACTATGAAGAACAAATATTCGTTGCCTAGAATTGATGATTTGTTTGATTAGTTGAAGGGAGCAGGAGTATTTTCTAAAATTGATCTCAGATCAGGGTATCATCAGTTGAGGGTGAAGGATGCAGATGTGCCAAAGACTGCATTCAGGACCCAATATGCGCATTATGAGTTTCTGGTGATGCCCTTTGGCCTAACAAATGCACCAGCAGCATTCATGGACCTTATGAACCGTATCTTCCATCCATACTTAGATCGGTTCATAGTGATCTTTATTGATGATATTTTGGTGTATTCCAAGACCAGAGAAGAACATGATGAGCATTTAAGGATTGTTCTACAAACCCTGAGAGAAAAGAAGTTATATGCTAAGTTGTCCAAGTGTGACTTCTGGTTGAATGAGATTGCATTCCTTGGACACATAGTATCAGCTGATGGGATTAGAGTGGATCCCAAGAAAATAGAAGTAGTGATGGAATGGATGCCTCCCAGAAATACAACAGAGGTCAGAAGTTTCTTGGGGCTAGCTGGGTATTACAGAAGATTTGTGAAGGGATTTTCTTTAATAGCTGCTCCAATGACCAAGTTGATACACAAGAATGTCAGATTCGACTGGAATGAAAAGTATCAGACCAGTTTTGAGAAGTTGAAGGCTATGTTGACAGAGGCACCAGTGTTAACACAGCCAATGTCGAGAAAGGACTTTGTGATCTACAGTGATGCCTCTCATAATGGGTTAGGGTGTGTATTAATGCAAAAGGGGAAGGTGCTCGTTTATGCTTCCAGGCAGCTAAGGCCACATGAACAGAATTACCCTACCCATGATCTAGAACTTGCAGCAATTATCTTTGCACTAAAGATATGGAGGCACTACTTGTATGGTGAAAAGTGCTATATTTATACAGACCACAAAAGCCTGAAATACTTACCAACCCAAAAAGAGCTCAACCTTAGACAGAGGCAATGGATTGAGTTCCTAAAGGACTATGATTGTGTGATTGACTACCAACCTGGGAAGGCAAATGTAGTTGCTAATTCTTTAAGTAGAAAATCCATCACAGCTTTGAGATCACTAAATGCCTGTTTATCCTTGACTCGAGATGGAGCTATTTTGGCTGAGTAGGAAGTGAGGCCAATCCTGTTACAGCAGATTTTAGATGGGCAGCAGGTAGATGAGAAGCTAAAGGCTATTATGAGCAAAATCCTAAAAGGGAAAGAAACTGACTATGCAGTGAAAACAGATGGGTGTTTGTACTACAAAGGAAGATTATGTATACCAGATGATAGGGAATTGAAGGCCAGTATCCTGAAAGAGGCACACACCAGTGTTTATGCTGTGCACCCAGGAAGTACAAAAATGTACCATGATCTGAAGCTTCATTGTTGGTGGCCTAGTATGAAGAAGGACATAGCTAACTATGTGACTAAATGCTTGACATGTCAGCAAGTCAAGGCAGAACATCAAGTTCCATTGGGTTTGCTACAGCCTATATGCATACCTGAATGGAAATGGGATCGGGTCACCATAGATTTTATAAGTGGTCTACCTCTCACCCAGAAGAAGCATGATGCAGTATGGGTGATAGTAGATAGATTGACGAAGTCAGCACATTTTTTGCCAATTAGGACTGACTACTCACTGGAGAAGTTAGAAGAATTATATATTAGTGAGATAGTTAGACTACATGGAATTCCATTTTCCATCATATCTGATTGAGACCCAAGGTTTACATTGAGATTTTGGAAGAAGTTGCATGAATCCTTGGGTATACAACTCCATTTCAGCACAGCTTTCCATCCTCAGACGGATGGGCAATCAGAAAGAGTAATCTAGGTAAACAATTGAAACCAATTGAACTAATAAAAATATTGAACCGAAACGATAATAAAAACATGAAATATATGTTAGGTCCTTGAGGACATGCTGAGGAGTTATGTCATTGAGTTTGAGGGAAGTTGGGATAGATACCTCCCACTGGCAGAATTTGCATACAACAATAGCTACCAAGCTAGTATCCAAATGGCCCTGTATAAAGCAATGTATGGGAGGAAATGTAGAACTCCAGTGTGCTGGACTGAATTAGGTGAACACAAACTGATAGGGCCAGACATTGTGAAACAGAGTGAGGAGAAGGTAAAGCTAATCAAAGCCAATCTAAAGGTTGTCTCAGACAGACAAAAATCTAATGCCGACCTGAAGAGAAAAGAAATAGAATACACAGTTAGAGATAAAGTATTCCTCAAGGTGTCACCATGGAAGAAGGTACTGAGGTTTGGAAGAAAAGGTAAGTTAAGCCCTAGGTTCATTGGCCCATATGAAGTCATTGAACGTGTGGGTCCAGTGGCCTATAGGATAGCTTTACCACCAGAGCTGGATAAGATCCACAATGTGTTCCATGTATCTATGCTAAGAAGATACTGCTCAGATCCTTCACATGTCATCTCCATGGACGAAATTGAAGTATAACCAGATTTGACATATGAAGAAGAACCCATACATATCCTGGCTCAGGAAGTGAAAGAGTTGAGGAATAAATAGATTCCATTGGTGAAAGTGCTTTGGAGGCACCACAACACTGAGGAGGCAACTTGGGAAAGTGAAGAGACCATGAGGCAACAGTTCCCTCAACTGTTTGCATCAGGTAAATTTCGAGGATGAAATTTAAATTAGAGGGGAAGAGTTGTAACACCCTCCCTGTAGCAACGTAGCAACATCGTACATTCTACTGTTCTGATGACCAGTGTCAGTTCGAACAGCTAGAACGTCCGGAAAAATATTTAAACTAAAGTGAGGAACCATAATTAACTCAAATATTAATAAGAAAAATTTAGGAAAAATTTTAGAAATAAAATATAACCAAGTTAAATGAGCCGGTACCCTAGCGATAGGTAACCTAGTTGGAAGTTACGGTTCTCGCAACTAGGAGCCTTAGACCCGAGGGAAAATTCATAAAATAATTTTTGGGACTCCAGAGAAGGGTCATTGAGGTTCCTATGGCATTAGAATGCCAAGAAAATGCTTAGAAAAAATTTTCAATCGGTACAGACAATTTTGGTCTGTTAAGCCCAACAGAGGGCATTTTAGTCATTTCGTCTTCAGAGATAATTTTTGGTTGACTTGTTCAGTTAAGTAAATAATTATTGTGACATAAAATGTGAATAAATATTACTAAAAATTAAATTAAAAATGAGTAGATAAGAAAAGAAGAGAAAATAAGATTAAATGACAATTTTGACATCACATGATGTCATCAACGCTTTCCCCACCAATCATAATTAAGCTACCTTATTAAAAGGGGATAATTGAGATAAAAATACTCAAAAGCAATCAGCAGCTATCACTTTCCTTCAACCAACCATTTCCTCTCTTCCCACCCAAAACCACAATTGAAGATCCACCAAAGCTTCATTTCATACCAAATCTCACCTTGAAACCACCACTTAGCTTCACAAAAAATTAACCTAGCAACTTGAACATCCTCTAGGCAGCCAAAAGAGGAAGAAAAAAAGAAGTTTGGGTAGCTTGAAATTCAACTCCATTCAAGGTTAGTGTCCATTCTTTTTTCCTTTTGCTTTAATTCATGTCTAAGTGCATGAATTGTGTAGCAAATGTAAGAAAATAAAATAAACAAATGTGTGTGTGCACCCTACAATTTTGGCAGCTAGGGTTAGCTAGGGTTTGATGATTTTTCTTGTTAGAAAAATGGTTATGAGCAGCCTTTGGTAGTGGATGAGGGATTGAACATAATTGAGTACATGAAATGCAAGAATTGTGTATGTGTAAAATGAAAAAAAAATTGGACACTTGAACAATTCTAGGGTTTGCTCATGTGATAGTTCATTAACCTTTTAATGGTCAATTAGTGACCATTTGAATGTGTATGATGAGGAAATGAAGTGACATGAGGCTTGGCATTTGTGTATGGGTGAGCTGCCTTGGCTGACCTGCAGGACTGAGCATGAGTCCAGCAGGTTTGGGCAGTTATAAATAGAATTGTAGAGGTTTAATTGGTGTAAGGATAATTGGATATGAAACTAAACACATAATGGCACAACTTTGGTGAAGAAACCCTGCCTAGAAAACTAAACCAAGTTAGCTTAAAACTTGTCCTAATCCGGGTGACTTGCATTCTGCCTGGGCAAAATGACTAAATAAATAGTGTTTGTTCATTTGGTGATAACTTAGTATAGAAAGTCCAATTGACCTGAACTTTTACCGGCAAAAAGCTTAGACATAGACCTAAAACTTTCATGGAGAACACAAATCCAAATTCAGGCCATAACCTAGTCAAATTTCCAACCAAACTTAGGTTACCAAATCTGGCAGAACCAGTTCTGCCCAGAATTTTGGATTCTATCCATTCCAGCCAGTTATGGTATTTAGGCCATAACTTGAGCTGCAGTGATTCAAAAAAGGAAATGTAACTAGACAAAATAAGGAATAACTTTCATGAAGACAATTTTGCCAAATTCCTACTGTATAAATGACCAATGGAACAGTAAATATGAGGCTTGAAATCTAAAAATTTTGAATAACTAACACTAAGCTTAGAAATGGTATTGGCAACCAATACCAACAATTTTAAAATGCAAAATGTGGTATGTTGGGAGTATTAGAACCAATGTACCTATTTTCTATGCAAAAGTCAACATTTTAGTTGACTAATGAAATGAATAGTAACACCTAAATTTAAATTTCAATAATTGTACAATTTAAAAGTGTAACATGTCCTAGTACACCTAACAAGATTGGTTTGGATAGGTTGGGATGCCAATAGGGTTCAGTTAGTAGTACTGCACATGGCATTATGCCATTATGTGATTTTATGGCTTTTAGCCATTCTGACATTGTGTTGATACTTGGCCTTGTGCCTAATGGTATTACAGCTTATTAGCTATTCTGTTGCACACCGGGAGACGCATATGTGACCGATGGCTTGATGGCTCGAGGTACTAGATACCCAGTGCCAGTTTACCCGTTTATCCAGTCCAGTCATCCAGTATAGGTTACTTGGGTAACCAAAAATGAAAGTGAATAAATTTAATAAAATTATGAATATAACAAGTATAAAATAAATAAGATTACCAATAATGTTTGAAAAATTGTCTGCATAATGTACTGCATATTTATTTTCTGTTATTTCTTTTTATTTTATTATTGGCACCACTAAGCATTATTGCTTAGCCCATTGCTTTTTGCCACGCATAGGTTCTGGAGAGAACGATAGAGAGCCTAGTAGACCACAGACTGGGTGAGATCATCTATAGCTCTGTATAGTGTCCGTGTCACTTCACCGACATCAGTGCATTGGTAGGACACTAGGTTTCATTTTGGGTATTTTGTAATTAACTTTTATTTTCTTATATGAAATTGAGACTCATGTAATGTATTTTGTTATCAATGTAAATAGTGGAAATTATGTTTATGAATGAAAAAGTGAATATTTATTTATGATTTGTACTTGAATATCCTACGAAATGAATGAATGAGAATTTGGAGTATATTTGAGAAATATTGAGATTTTGTTGATGAAATGGAGTTTGGGATTGATTGAGAAATTTGAAAGTGTTTTTCTCAGGTTCTGAAGAACTATTTTCTCCATTTTTAGCCGGTACTCTTCCGAATTTTCTATAAAATTTGCGGAACCTCAAATAAATTTTTGATTTCAATAAATGACTTCAATGAATGATATTTCACGAATTATACTTCATAACTATGAAAGAAATAAATTAGAAAGGATAAAAATGATTGAAATAAAATAAGGTGTTCCGGTACACTATGTGACATATCTTACTCAGTTATACTGTAGACGGGTAAGGGGTGTCACATTGGCATATCAAGGCGAATTTACAAGAACTAAATAAATGAAATTACAACCCAAAAATTATTACAACCTTAATAATACATGTCCAAAATAAATTAAAATAAATTAATTAATTTACAATCCCAAAGAAACATAAAAGAAATAAATCCAATCACATTGGTCTTTTATAGTCCATGATCATCCATCATGCATATCACTATTTAACAATTAAATAAAACATACATACTTAAATTAAATTGAATATCTCATATTCAACTTAAAAATCCAGATTTGAATATGATTCAAACAAATTTAAAAATTCAGATTTTAATCACATTCAAACAAATTTAAAAATTCAGATTTGAATCATATTCAAACAACTTTTAAAATTCAGATTTGAATCATATTCAAACAACTTTAAAAATTCAGATTTGAATATGATTTAAACAACTTTAAAAATTCAGATTTGAATCACATTTAAACAACTTTAAAAATTCATATTTGAATCACATTCAAACAACTTTTAAAATTCAGATTTGAATCACATTCAAACAATTTTTAAAATTCAGATCTGAATCAAAATTTAATTGTTTAATTAAAAATCCTAATTAAACACTTTAATTAGTCATGGGCCAAATTATGGCCCTTTGAATCCAAGCCCACAAACAAGCCCAAAGCCATGCACATGGTTGGATGCACCAAACCGTGCGCATCAATGGAGTTCACCTCCATACCGCCACCTTGACCTTGCAAACAATAATGAATTAATCATCTCATGATCAAATCACACAATTAAATCATATAATCAACAATCTAAATGGCAAATATAGTGGCTCTGATACCAATTGGAGGAGCGAAAGCATGAAAAATACAAATTTATATCATTGAATTTAAAAATTTTTCATATAGGGTCACATGCATCATGCAAGATTCATTTTTATCTATTTGATTTCAATGATAAGCAACATATTAAAACTCTTTTAATATATTTTTGGATCTACATTTGCCATTTAAGATTTTAGAATTAATCAAATTAATTATTAGAACCCTAGATTAGATCAAGAACAAGTGCACTAACTTCTTGATGCACTGCAGTGTGTTTGGCACCTTTGGGATGCATCTTTAGGACATCAGTGTTAGTAGTATGCCCTAGAGCATATCATTTAGTATGTATCTTGTACATATTTTTAATAATAAAAGGCATTTCCACTTTTCCGTTTACATAATATATTTATGTGTAATAGAAAAGGTCCATTGATATTTTGTTAGAAATATTATTCTTAAGTTGTTAAGAATATGAGTGACAATATTTCTAGCACAAAGTATCATAAATAGGTTCACAATCGAGGATACTTCATAATAAGGACATGACTTATCCAGAAAGATTGTATTCATGTTTGTTCCCAAGTTATTTATATGAGATATAAATAAGATGGAATGGTGAGTCTCATGCCATATAACAAACATGATAGGCACTTATAAATGATAAGTAGGCCGAACCAGTGACACTTATGACAAGCACATGGAGTTTACTCTTGTCAATGTTTTGTCATAAATCATATCAGTGCATATAATCTTTAGACTGAGATAGCACGATTATCTTATATATAGGTAGTTTGAGTTTGATATCGCTTTCATACTTGTACTATGAATGTGTAAATGGGCATGTGTTGTCTAATGCTAGTTATATATGGAGGTAGGTGTTGATCAAGAAGGAATCTGTTCCTCTAAGTAAATAGAGATAAAATCCTTTGTTCATTTAATTGTTCTTGATGTTTCAAGTTCCTGGCCAGATGATAGATTTATTCGTAAAAGAGTTTCGATGAGAAAAATCTTTTAATCAAGAACTGGAATTAAAAGAGAACATAATATTCATAGCAAATGGAGTTTGACATAAACCATGACTCGGCTTGAGTTGGGATTTTGTAACAGAGAGATTCTAGTGCATGGTAACATATGATTATAGGTTCATTTAAGGTAAATCTTATTACTAATTGGGTGGCCATGGCATGCTATGCTAGGTGTTAACCATGGTCTATGAGGTTCATAAAATGATTTAGAGAAATCATTTATGGTAAGAAAGAGTTCTGATGATATTAAGAGTTGATATCATGTCTCATTGCCAATTAGTGATGAGCCTAGTAAGTCACACATATACACAAGTTATCACCTATTTAAATATGATTTAATTAATTAATTAAAGAGTTTAATTGATTAATTAAATAGATTTGGTTTGCAATAAAATTGCAAAGTCCCTAGCATGACTTGAAACCAAATCTAGATTATTGGATGTGTAGTATAAATTAAATTTATATTTAAAGTGTTTAAATATGAATTTAATTGATGAGAAATTAATTAATAAAGATTAATTAATTAATTTATATTTGATATAAATTAATTAGAAGAAGAAAATAATTATTTTGGGTTAAGAACTCAAAATTAAGACACAGGGGCATTTTGGTCATTTTGCAGTGTGACACGTGGCACCATGAGATGGTGACACATGGCATAACACATAAGCTTGCCAAATATTTTTAATCATGTAAGATGATTAAAATCAAGATTAAATATAGGTTTGACACTTGGCACAATGTGATTGGGTCACTTAAACCTAGAGCTAATCAAAAGGTGACATGTGGCTAGGGTTTAATGTGTTAACCTAGCTATTTAAGTGGGGTTATGAAAAGAAAACAGAACCAGCAGCCTCTCCTCTCATATGTCACGCCACTTTGAGCCTCTCCAGCTATTTCTCTTCATCTCTCATCAATTCAAAGAGATTAGCCATCAATCTCTTGAATTAAGAACACTAGAAATTATTTCTAGTGTCCTGTTTGCATCTCTAATCTCTTAAAAGGCAGAACTTGAATTTCTAATTAATAGAAAAGGCTTTAGAAGCTGTTCAAGGGCTGCCATAGGTGTTCTTGGTGTGGACAAGCTAGAGGGACAACATCTGGTGTCCTGAAGATGAATCTCAAAGGCGCAGACACGCTGCAGCACATCAAGAGGTTAGTGTAATCGTTCTTGATTTAATCTAGGGTTCTAAAATTAATCTGATTAATTTTAAAATCTTAAATGGAAAATACAGATCCAAAAACATATTAAAAGAGTTTTAATATGTTGTTTATCATTGAAATCAAATAGATAAAAATAAATCTTGCATGGTGCTTGTGACCCTAGGTGAAAATTTTTTGAATTCAATGGTATAATCTTGTGTTTTTTTCACGCTTCCGTTTCTACAATTGGTATCAGAGCCACTATATTTGCCATTTAGATTGTTGATTATATAATTTAATTGTGTGTTTGATCATGAGATCAAGAGATTCATTGCTGGTTGGATCATGAGATGTGGCGTCACACATGGAGAAGCCACCATTGGTGGCGGCAACAATGGTTCCATGGGTGATTCAAGGTTTGGCTTTTAATTCTGCAATTGTTGTATGATCTAAGGCCTATTCTTTGACTAATTAAAGTGTTTAATTAGTTGTTTTAATCACACAATTAAATTATGATTCAAATCAGAATTTTAAAAGTTGTTTGAATGAGATTCAAATCTGAATTTTTAAAGTTGTTTGAATCATATTTAAATCTGATTTTTTAAAATTGATTCAATAAAATTCAGATCTGATTTTTTAAAAAATATTTGAATGTGATTCAAATCTGATTTTTTAAAAAATGTTTGAATGTGATTCAAATCTGAATTTTTGAAGTTGTTTGAATGTGATTCAAATCTGAATTTTTAAATTTGTTTGAATGAGATTTAAATCTGAATTTTTAAATTTATTTGAATCATATTCAAATCTGGAATTTTAAGTTGAATATGAGATATTCAATTTAATTTAAGAATGTATGTTTTATTTAATTGTTAAATAGTGATATGCATGATGGATGATCATGGACTATAAAAGACCAATGTGATTGGATTTATTTCTTTTATGTTTCTTTGGGATTGTAAATTAATTAATTTATTTTAATTTATTTTGGGCATGTATTATTAAGTTTGTAATATTTTTGGGTTGTAATTTCATTTATTTAAGTTCTTGTAAATTCGCCTTGGTATGCCAAGGATTACTATGTAATATTGGATTGCAAGAAGTTCAAGGAGGTCAAGAGCATTGGTGGGACCAAAGGGGAGGAATTCAATATCAAGTGTTGATTATGTACTCCTTCAGCAACTCTTGTAAAATGAATGAATGAAATGCACCTAGGAATGCCCCGATTCAATTCTTGGTGGCTCGAATTGAATCCCTTAGAAAGTCCATGATCATACCATATTTATCGCTTATCCATGAATGCATGAGATGTATGGGAATGTATGCAATTATATGATATATGCATGCTAAATGGATAATGTGCAAAGTGAGACCTTAATAGTAATTAGGATGGCTATAAAATCTTCCAAACAAATGATTAAGTTGGAAATGCTATAATTAAAGTAATTATAACATAAGCCCTCCATTGGGGCAATTATTTTAAGAAATTTTAAATAGTTGCATGAGATGCAATTAATTTAAGAGATTTTCTTAAGAATAATTGTTAAGCATGAGATGTTGTAAATATGTAAATGGTTTGGTGGCCAATATTGGATGTACTGAGGACATTAAAATTATTTGCATAATTATCGGCTCAATGGGATCAACTTAACTAATGCAAGATAAGTCAATATTGGATGTACCGAGATTTTGAGCATTAGGGGCTAGTAAAAGATTGAACCTCACATGAGATGTGATGGGCAAGGAGTTGCTCACTTATAGTTTATTGTAATTCCAATAATGGATGTACCGAGGATGATCAATAGAATTATAAGAATTCAATCACCCACTAGAAATCCATCCAACTAGGATTTCCGTTTTCTACTTTGGAAGTGTAGGATTCGCTAAGTTAGTGGGAGGACCAATTTGATTAAAAGACCATAATCATTTTGGTTAATTACATGATACATTTACTAATTAATCGATTATTTTCTGCGATTAATTTTACGATAAAAATGAGCACAAAACAACCACCACCATCCAATATCCTTGCAAGCATACTTGATCACAACAGTTGACAGGACCTAATCATGCGATTGGCTAAGAAATTTGAAACTTGTCTGAACCTTGAACATATAGGATATGTTCTATATTCAAATGTTCTGGTCCCTTACCTCCAGAGGCCACACAAGAGGAACATGATACTTTGGACAAGTGGAAGGAGCATGATATGAGAGCTAAGTGTTACATGCTTGCTTCCATGAGTAATGAGTTACAGAAGCAACATGAGAACATGCAGAGTGCTAGTGAGATCCTCCTTCACCTACAAGAGTTGTATGGTGAGCACAGCAGGAATGCTAGGTATGAGATATCTAAACAGTTATTCCGTATGAGGATGTCTGAGGGACAGAATGTTGGGGATCATGTCCACAAGATGATTCGGCTGATTGAGCAGTTGGAACATCTTGACTTCAACATGGATTTCCAACTACAAACGGATTTGATCCTTCAGTCCCTTCCTGAGTCTTTTGGGAATTTTGTGACAAATTTCCATATGACTAAACAGGAATGCACCTTAGCTGAATTACTCAACATGCTGGTTATTGCCCAAAAGAATATGCCAGGCAATAAAGGAAAAGAGGTAGCTTTGGTTGCATCTTCTTCTGCTTGAAAGTCCAACAAGAAGAAAGGCAATAAGAAAAAGAAACCTCAGATTCCTGGTCCTTCCAAGAAAATAGCTAAACAGAAAAGGAAGACTAAAGCTGATGAAGGCAAAGGAAAGTGTTTCCACTGCCAAAAGGATGGGCACTGGAAAAGGAACTGCCCAGAGTATCTTGCTTCTCTGAAGGACAAGAAGGATACACCTTCTGAAGGTATGTCCATATCTTGTTATTTAGATTCTGATGATACTTATAGTTCATCTACGACTTGGGTTTTAGATCTTGGTGCCGTTCTCACATTTCTAATGATATGCAGGAACTAGCAAGCGATGTGACTTGCATTCTCAAGATATTAGAGTCCGGATTGGCAATGGCTCAACTGTTGAAGCTTTAGCCATAGGATCTAAATCTTTTTACATGTTTGGACATGTTTTGTGTTTGGATAATATTTTATATGTACCTGATGCTTTTAAGAACATCATTTCTATATCTAGTTTGACTAGAAATGGCTATGAATTTCAATTCACAGATGATGTTTGCAATATTTATTTTGGAAATAAATATGTTGGTTCGGGTTATATGAATGATGGTCTTTATTATTTGGATAATAATGACAAACACAAAATGAATGCAAGTGATCTAAAAGAATACAATGCCATGGTGAAAACCAACTCAAGTTCAAAATATATTTGGCACTTAAGGTTATGTCATGTTGCAGAAGATAGGATTGCAAAATTGGATAAATATGTGATTCTATCCACATTGGGCTCTGATCCTAATCCAACTTGTGAATCTTGCCTTCAGGGCAAAATGACTAGATCACCCTTTGTTGGACAAGGGCTAAGAGTGAAAATATTTTGGAACTAATACATAGTGATGTATGTGGTCCGTTTAAAGAAATGGCTAGAGGGCTTTCATTATTTTATTACCTTTCTTGATGATAAATCAAGGTTTGGGTATTTGTATTTGATGAAATACAAACATGAATCCTTTGAAAAGTTCAAAGAATTTAAATCAAGTAGAAAATCAAACAGGAAAAATATTAAAGCTCTTGATCGGATCGTGGAGGTGAATATTTGAGTCTTGAATTTGATGAATACTTGAGAGAGCATGGCATTGTTTCTCGGTGACTCCTCCAGAACGCCACGGTGAATGGTGTATCGAAAGGAGAAATCGTACCCTATTGGATATGGTACGTATTATGATGAGCTATACTGATATGCCAATCTCCTTTTGGGGATTTGCATTAGATTCAGCTTTATATATTCTGAATAGGATTCCATCAAAATCAGTTTCTTCCACACCTTATGAGATATGGCATGGAAGAAAACCAAGTCTTAAGCATGTTAAGATTTGGGGTTGTCCACTTATATCAAAAAGTCAACACCGATAAATTGGAGACCGGATCGTAAAAGGTCGATTTGTTGGATATCCAAAAGATAGTTTTGGATATTATTTTTATTTGCCTACTTCACAAAAGGTTGTGATAAGTAGAGATGCCACATTTCTTGAACAACGGTTTGTTCAAGAAGGAGGCAAAGGAAGGCAAATAGAGTTAGAATTGGAGAATTCGACCAACCAACGGCATCGATGGATATAGATCCATCTAGTCAACCTATACCCATTGATGAAACATCTACACTGTTCCTCGTAGAACAACTGTGGTATCTCACCCACCGGTGAGATATGGTTTTCTTCATGAAGAAGAACAAGAGTTGTCTACTCATGAAGAAGTAGATCATGGAGATGATCCACTTACCTATGAAGAAGCTATATCGGATATAGACTCTTCAAAATGGATTGATGCTATGAAATCCGAGATTGATTCCATGTATAAGAATCAAGTTTGGGATCTTGTTGACCCACCTAAAGGTATTGTACCTATAGGGAACAAATGGGTTTTCAAGAAGAAAATTGGTTACGATGGAAAGGTAGAGACCTATAAGGCAAGGCTAGTAGCGAAAGGGTTTCGCCAAAGGCAAGGAATAGACTATGAGGAGACTTTCTACTTTGTTGCCATGCTTAAATCAATTAGGATTTTATTAGCAATAGCTGCATACTATGATTATGAGATTTGGCGGATGGATGTCAAAAGCGACTTTTCTCAATGGATACATTGAAGAAAACATTTTCATGGAACAACCTAAGGGATTTGAATCCCAAGATGGTTCCAAGGTATGCAAGCTAAAGCGATCCATTTATGGGTTGAAACAAGCTTCGAGGAGTTGGAACATCCGCTTTGATGAAGCCATTAAATCTTTTGGTTTTATCAAAAATGAGGATGAGCCATGTGTATATAAGAAGGTTAGTGACAGTGCTATCACTTTCCTTGTCTTATATGTGGATGACATCTCGTTGATGGGTAATGATACAGTATGTTGACGACTATAAAGGTATGGTTGTCAAATACATTCTCCATGAAAGACTTAGGGAGGCAACCTATATTCTTGGGATTCGCATCTATAGAGATAGAGCGAAAGAATAATTGGTTTATCCCAAAGTCTATACTTGGAAAAGGTGTTAAAGAGGTTTAACATGCTTGATTCCAAGAGAGGATTGTTACCAGTGAGACATGGTATCCACCTTTCTAAAGAGATGTCTCCAAAGACACACGAAGAAAGAGATAAGATGGCCAGATTCCATATGCTTGGCTATTGGAAGTTTAATGTATGCAATGTTGTGTACTAGGCGGATATCGCATATCTTTATTAGTTTGACTAGCGGTATCAATCCAATCCAGTTTGGAACATCGATAGTGTCAAGAATATTCTTAAGTACTTAAGAAGAACTAAGGATTTATTCTTGATTTATGGAGGTGGAGACTTGCAATTGGATGGTTATACCGATTCGATTTCCAATCGGATATCGATGATAGAAAGTCTACCTCTGGATATGTGTTCATTTGTAATGGAGGTGCGATCGGTTGGAAGAGTTCCAAAGCGAGCACAACCGCAGATTCCACTCTCGAGGTCGAGTATATTCGCATCGAATCTTTGCAAAGGAAGTTTGGATAAAGAAGTTCGTGATGAACTTACGATAATTCCTTCCATTGAGTCGCCAGTTCCATTACACCGTGACAACAATGGAGCAGCGATCATCTGAGCTAAGGAACCAAGGTCTCACCGAAATCCAAACACATAGAAAGGCGCTACCACATTATCGGAGAAATAGTTGGGCGGCGATGTAGCCATGCAGAAAATAGCATCGGTGAAAATCCGGTGATCCATTCACTAAGCCTATGTCACGGACTCGATTAGACCGACATCTTGAGAAGATAGGTCTAAGATATTGTAATGAATGGCTCTAGTGCTAGTGGGAGAGTGTTAGTAGTAAGCCCTAGAGCATATCATTTAGTATGTATCTTGTACATATTTTTAATAATAAAAGGCATTTCCACTTTTCCGTTTACATAATATATTTATGTGTAATAGAAAAGGTCCATTGATATTTTGTTAGAAATATTATTCTTAAGTTGTTAAGAATATGAGTGACAATATTTCTAGCACAAAGTATCATAAATAGGTTCACAATCGAGGATACTTCATAATAAGGACATGACTTATCGTAAAGATTGTATTCATGTTTGTTCCCAAGTTATTTATATGAGATATAAATAAGATGGAATGGTGAGTCTCATGCCATATAACAAACATGAGAGTCACTTATAATCGATAAGTTGGTCGAACCTGTGACACTTATGACTAGCACATGGAGTTTACTCTTGTCAATGTTTTGTCATAAATCATATCAGTGCATATAATCTTTAGACCTGAGATAGCACGGTTATCTTGTATATAGGTAGTTTGAGTTTGATACTGCTTTCATACTTGTACTATGTATGGGTATATGGGCATGTGTTGGCTCATGCTAGTTATATATGGAGGTAGGTGTTGATCAAGAAGGAATCTGTTACTCTAAGTAAATAGAGATAAAAACCTATGTTCATTTAAATTTTCTTTATGTTTCAAGTTCCTGGCCAGGACAGATAGATTTATTCAGAAAAGAGTTTCTGATGAGAAAATCTTTTAATCAAGAACTGGAATTAAAAGAGAACATAATATTCATAGCAAATGGAGTTTGACATAAACCATGACTCCAGCTTGAGTTGGGATTTTGTAACAGAGAGATTCTAGTGCATGGTAACATATGATTATAGGTTCATTTAAGGTAAATCTTATTACTAATTGGGTGGCCATGGCATGCTATGCTAGGTGTTAACCATGGTCTATGAGGTTCATAAAATGATTTAGAGAAATCATTTATGGTAAGAAAGAGTTCTGATGATATTAAGAGTTGATATCATGTCTCATTGCCAATTAGTGATGAGCCTAGTAAGTCACACACATACACAAGTTATCACCTATTTAAATATGATTTAATTAATTAATTAAAGAGTTTAATTGATTAATTAAATAGATTTGGTTTGCAATAAAATTGCAAAGTCCCTAGCATGACTTGAAACCAAATCTAGATTATTGGATGTGTAGTATAAATTAAATTTATATTTAAAGTGTTTAAATATGAATTTAATTGATGAGAAATTAATTAATAAAGATTAATTAATTAATTTATATTTGATATAAATTAATTAGAAGAAGAAAATAATTATTTTGGGTTAAGAACTCAAAATTAAGACACATGGGCATTTTGGTCATTTTGCAGTGTGACACGTGGCACCATGAGATGGTGACACATGGCATAACACATACGCTTACAAATATTTTTAATCATGTAAGATGATTAAAATCAAGATTAAATATAGGTTTGACACTTGGCACAATGTGATTGGGTCACTTAAACCTAGAGCTAATCAAAAGGTGACATGTGGCTAGGGTTTAATGTGTTAACCTAGCTATTTAAGTGGGGTTATGAAAAGAAAACAGAACCAGCAGCCTCTCCTCTCATATGTCACGCCACTTTGAGCCTCTCTAGCTATTTCTCTTCATCTCTCATCAATTCAAAGAGATTAGCCATCAATCTCTTGAATTAAGAACACTAGAAATTGTTTCTAGTGTCCTGTTTGCATCTCTAATCTCTTAAAAGGCAGAACTTGAATTTCTAATTAATAGAAAAGGCTTTAGAAGCTGTTCAAGGGCTGCCATAGGTGTTCTTGGTGTGGACAAGCTAGAGGGACAACATCCGTGTCCTAAAGACGATCTCAAAGGCGCATACGCTGCAAGACATCAAGAGGTTAGTGTAATCGTTCTTGATTTAATCTAGGGTTCTAAAATTAATCTGATTAATTTTAAAATCTTAAATGGCAAATACAGATCCAAAAACATATTAAAAGAGTTTTAATATGTTGTTTATCATTGAAATCAAATAGATAAAAATAAATCTTGCATGGTGCTTGTGACCCTAGGTGAAAATTTTTTGAATTCAATGGTATAATCTTGTGTTTTTTCACGCTTCCGTTCCTACAATCAGATGTTGTCTCTCTAGCTTGTCCACACTAAGATCACCTATGGCAGCCCTTGAACAGCTTCAAAATTTTTTTCTATGAATTAGAAAATCAAGTTTTGCCTTTTAAGATATTATAGATGTAAACAGGACACTATAAATAATTTCTAGTATTTTTAATTCAAGAGATTCTTTGCTAATCTCTTTGAATTGATGAGAGAAGAAGAAGAAGAGGAAGGAATGGTAGCCAAGGGTGGCGGAACAAAGAGAATGACCAGCTTGTGTGTTTTGTTCTTTCATCCTTACACTTACATAGCTAGGTCATTAATTAAAACCCTTGCCACATGTCACATTCTGATTGGCTTTAGGTTTAATTGACCCAATCACATTGTGCCAAGTGTCAAACCTTTATTTAATCTTAATTTTAATCATCTTACATGATTAAAAGAAATTTGGCAAGCTTATGTGTAGCGCCATGTGTCACCATCTCATGGTGCTACATGTCACCCTGTAAAATGACCAAAATACCCCTGTGTCTTAATTTTGAGTTCTTAACCCAAAATAATTATTTATCTTCTTCTAATCAATTTATATCAAATATAAATTAATTAATTAATCTATATTAATTAATTTCTCATTAATTAAATTTATATTTAAACACTTTAAATATAAATTTAACTTATACTATACATCTAATAACCTAGATTTGGTTTCAAGCCATGCAAGGGACTTTCCAATCTAATTGCATACCAAACCTATTTAATTAATCAATTAAACTCTTTAATTAATTAATTAAATCATATTTAATTTGGTGATTACTTGTGTATGTGTGTGACTTACTAAGCTCATCACTAATTGGCAATGAGACATGATATCAACTCTTAATATCATCAGAACTCTTTCTTACCATAAATAATTTCTCTAAATCATTTTATGCACCTCATAGACCATGGTTAACACCTAGCATAGCATGCCATGGCCACCCAATTAGTAATAAGGTTTACCTTAAAGGAATCTATAATCATATGTTAACATGCACTAGAATCTCTCTGTTACAAAATCCCAATTCAAGTTGGAGTCATGGTTTATGTCAAACCCCATTTGCTATGAATATTATGTTCTCTTTTAATTCCAGTTCTTGATTAAAAAGATTTTCTCATCAGAAACTCTTTTCTGAATAAATCTATCTGTCCTGGCCAGGAACTTGAAACATCAAGAATAATTAAATGAACATAGGATTTTATCCCTATTTACTTAGAGGAACAGATTCCATCTTGATCAACACCTACCTCCATATATAACTAGTAGGAGCTAACACATGCCTATATACCTATACACAGTACAAGTATGAAAGCAGTATCAAACTCAAACCACCTATATACAAGATAACTGTGCTATCTCAGGTCTAAAGATTATATGCACTAATATGATTTATGACAATACATTAACAAGAATAAACTCCATGTGCTTGTCATAAATGTCACTAGTTCAACCTACTTATCATGTATAAGTGCCTATCATGTTTGTTATATGGTATGAGACTCACCATTCCATCTTATTTATATCTCATATAAATAACTTGGGAACAAACATGAATACAATCTTTCTAGATAAGTCATGTCCTTATTATAAAGTATCCTCGATTGTAAACCTATTTATGATACTTTGTGGTAGAAATACTGTCATGCATATTCTTAATAACTTAAGAATAGAATTTCTAACAAAATATCAATGGACCTTTTCTATTATACATAAATATATTATGTAAACGAAAAAGTAAAAATGCCTTTTATTAATAAAATATATACAAGATGCATACTAAATGATATGTGTTAGGGTATACTACTAACAATCTCCCACTAGCACTAGAGCTATTCATTACAATATCTTAGAACTATCTTCTCAAGATGTCGGTCTAACTATGCTTGTGACAAAAGCTTAGTGAATCGATCAGTTGGATGTTCAGCTGATGCTATTTTCTGCATGGCTATATTGCTTTGCCCAACTATCTCTCTGATAATATGGTAGCGCCTTTCTATGTGTTTGGATTTCTAGTGAGACCGGGGTTCCTTATATCCAAACAGCTTCTTTTGCAGCATCTGATGCAACAGTCGTACTTTGTTTGGAACTCTTCAAACTAACTGCACTTCCTTTACAAATGAACACAAACCTAGAGGTAGACTTTCTATCATCGATATCTGATTGGAAATCAGAATTAGTATAACCATCCAATTGCAAGTCTCCACCTCCATAAATCAAGAATAAATCGTTAGTTCTTCTCAAGTACTTAAGGATATTCTTAACAACTATCCAGTGTTTCAAACCTGGATTGGATACCTACTAGTCAAACTAACAGCATATGCGATATCCGGCCTAGTACACAACATTGCATACATCAAACTTCCAATAGTGAAACCATATGGAATCCTAGACATTTTATCTCGTTCTTCAGGTGTTTTTGGAGACATCTCTTTAGAAAGGTGGATACCATGTCTCACTGGTAATAATCCTCTCTTGGAATCAAGCATGTTAAACCTCTTTAACACTTTTTCCAAGTATAGACTTTGGGATAAATCAATTATTCTTTTCGCTCCATCTCTATAGATGCAAATCCCAAGAATATAGGTTGCCTCTCCTAAATCTTTCATGGAGAATGTATTTGACAACCATACCTTTACAGTTGTCGACATACCTGTGTCATTACCCATCAACAAAATGTCATCCACATATAAGACAAGGAAAGTGACAGCACTATCACTAACCTTTTTATATATACATGGTTCATCCTCATTTTTGATAAAACCAAATGACTTAATGGCTTCATCAAAATGGATGTTCCAACTCCTCGAAGCTTGTTTCAACCCATAAATGGATTGCTTTAGCTTGCATACCTTGGAAGCATCTTGGGATTCAAAACCCTTAGGTTGTTCCATGAAAATGTTTTCTTCAATGTATCCATTGAGAAAAGCTATTTTTGACATCCATCTGCCAAATCTCATAATCATAGCATGCAGCTATCGCTAATAGAATCCTAATTGATTTAAGCATGGCAAAAGGCGAGAAAGTCTCCTCATAGTCGATTCCTTGCCTTTGGCGAAACCCTTTCGCTACTAGCCTTGCCTTATAGGTCTTTACCTTTCTATCAGAACCAATTTTCTTCTTCAAAACCCATTTGTTTCCCATAGGTACAATACCATCAAGTGGGTCAACAAGATCCCAAACTTGATTCTTATACATGGATTCAATTTCGAATTTCATAGCATCAATCCATTTTGAAGAGTCTATATATGATATAGCTTCTTCATAGATAAGTGGATCATCTCCATGATCTACTTCTTCATGAGTAGACAACTCTTGTTCTTCTTCATGAAGGAAACCATATCTCACTGGTGGGTGAGATACCCTGGTTATTCTACGAGGAACAGCTGTAGATGTTTCATCAACGGGTGTAGGTTGACTAGATGGATCTATATCCATCTGATCTGTTGGTTGGTCAGAATTCTCCAATTCTAACTCTATTTGCCTTCCTTTGCCTCCTTCTTGAACAAACTGTTGTTCAAGAAATGTGGCATCTCTACTTACCACAACCTTTTATGATGTAGACAAATAAAAATAATATCCAAAACTATCTTTTGGATATCCAACAAATTGACCCTTTTCTAATCTGGTTTCCAATTTATCAGTGTTCAGCTTTTTGATATAAGCTGGACAACCCCAAATCTTAATATGCTTAAGACTTGATTTTCTTCCATGTCATATCTCATAAGGTGTGGAAGAAACTGATTTTGATGAAATCCTATTCAGAATATGCAAAGCTAATTCTAATGCAAATCCCTAAAAGAAGATTGGCATATCAGTATAGCTCATCATACTATGTACCATATCTAATAGGGTACAATTTCTCCTTTCAGATAAACCATTCAGCTGTAGTGTTCCTGGAGGAGTCAGCTGGGAAACAATGCCGTGCTCTCTCAAGTATTCATCAAATTCAGTATTCAAGTATTCACCTCCACGATCTGATCGAAGAACTTTAATACTCTTTCCTGTTTGATTTTCTACTTCAGATTTAAATTCTTTGAACTTTTCAAAGAATTCATGTTTGTATTTCATTGAATACAAATACCCAAACCTTGATTTATCATCAGTAAAGGTAATAAAGCAATGAAAACTACCTCTAGCCATTTCTTTAAATGGACCACATACATCACTATGTATTAGCTCCAAAATATTTTCAGCTCTTAGTCCTTGTCCAACAAAGGGCGATCTAATCATTTTGCTCTAAAGGCAGGATTCACAAGTTGGAGTAGGTCCAAAACCCAATGAGGATAAAATCCTCATTTTCTCCAGCTTTGCAATCCTATCTTCTGCAACATGACCTAACCTTAAGTGCCAAATATATTTTGTACTTGAGTTAATTTTCATCATGGAATTGCATTCTTTTAGATTGCTTGCATTAGAATTGTATTTAACATTATTATTTAGATAATAAAGTCTATCATGCATATAACCCAAACCAACATATTTATTTCCAAAATAAATATTGCAAACATCATTTATGAACTGAAGTTCATAACCATCTCTAGTCAAACTAGATATATAAATGATGTTCTTAAAAGGCATTAGGTACATGCATAACCTTATTTAAATACAAAACATGTTCACACATGTATAAAGATTTAGATCCTATGGCTAAGGCTTCAATAGTTGAGCCATTGCCAATCCGGAATCTAACATCTTGTTACTGTAAGCTTCTATTATTGGCTATACTCTGGGCAGTTCCTATTCCTTTGCTCATCATTATGGCAGTGGAAACACTTTCCTTTTGCATTTGTCTGTTAGTAGTATGCCCTAGAGCATATCATTTAGTATGTATCTTGTACATAATTTTATTAATAAAAGGCATTTCCACTTTTCCGTTTACATAATATATTTATGTGTAATAGAAAAGGTCCATTGATATTTTGTTAGAAATATTATTCTTAAGTTGTTAAGAATATGAGTGACAATATTTCTAGCACAAAGTATCATAAATAGGTTCACAATCGAGGATACTTCATAATAAGGACATGACTTATCGTAAAGATTGTATTCATGTTTGTTCCCAAGTTATTTATATGAGATATAAATAAGATGGAATGGTGAGTCTCATGCCATATAACAAACATGATAGGCACTTATAAATGATAAGTAGGCCGAACCAGTGACACTTATGACAAGCACATGGAGTTTACTCTTGTCAATGTTTTGTCATAAATCATATCAGTGCATATAATCTTTAGACACGAGATAGCACATTATCTTGTATATAGGTAGTTTGAGTTTGATCTGCTTTCATACTTGTACTATGTATGGGTATATGGGCATGTGTTGGCTCACCTAGTTATATATGGAGGTAGGTGTTGATCAAGATGGAATCTGTTCCTCTAAGTAAATAGAGTTAAAATCCTATGTTCATTTAATTGTTCTTGATGTTTCAAGTTCCTGGCCAGGACAGATAGATTTATTCAGAAAAGAGTTTCTGATGAGAAAAATCTTTTAATCAAGAACTGGAATTAAAAGAGAACATAATATTCATAGCAAATGGAGTTTGACATAAACCATGACTCCCGCTTGAGTTGGGATTTTATGTGAGAGAGATTCTAGTGCATGGTAATATATGATTATAGGTTCATTTAAGGTAAACCTTATTACTAATTGGGTGGCCATGGCATGCTATGCTAGGTGTTAATCATGGTCTATGAGGTTCATAAAATGATTTAGAGAAATCATTTATGGTAAGAAAGAGTTCTGATGATATTAAGAGTTGATATCATGTCTCATTGCCAATTAGTGATGAGCCTAGTAAGTCACACACATACACAAGTTATCACCTATTTAAATATGATTTAATTAATTAATTAAAGAGTTTAATTGATTAATTAAATAGATTTGGTTTGCAATAAAATTGCAAAGTCCCTAGCATGACTTGAAACCAAATCTAGATTATTGGATGTGTAGTATAAATTAAATTTATATTTAAAGTGTTTAAATATGAATTTAATTGATGAGAAATTAATTAATAGAGATTAATTAATTAATTTATATTTGATATAAATTAATTAGAAGAAGAAAATAATTATTTTGGGTTAAGAACTCAAAATTAAGACACGAGGCATTTTGGTCATTTCACAGTGTGACACGTGGTACCATGAGATGGTGACACATGGCATAACACATAAGCTTGCCAAATATTTTTAATCATGTAAGATGATTAAAATCAAGATTAAATATAGGTTTGACACTTGGCACAATGTGATTGGGTCACTTAAACCTAGAGCTAATCAAAAGGTGACATGTGGCTAGGGTTTAATGTGTTAACCTAGCTATTTAAGTGTGGTTATGAAAGAAAACATAACCAGCAGCCTCTCCTCTCAATTGTCACGCCACTTTGAGCCTCTCCAGCTATTTCTCTTCATCTCTTATCAATTCAAAGAGATTAGCCATCAATCTCTTGAATTAAGAACGCTAGAAATTGTTTCTAGTGTCCTGTTTACATCTCTAATCTCTTAAAAGGCAGAACTTGAATTTCTAATTAATAGAAAAGGCTTTAGAAGCTGTTCAAGGGCTGCCATAGGTGTTCTTGGTGTGGACAAGCTAGAGGACAACATCGGTGTCCTCAAGACGAATCTCAAAGCGCAGACATGCTGCAGTGCATCAAGAGGTTAGTGTAATCGTTCTTGATTTAATCTAGGGTTCTAAAATTAATCTGATTAATTTTAAAATCTTAAATGGCAAATACAGATCCAAAAACATATTAAAAGAGTTTTAATATGTTGTTTATCATTGAAATCAAATAGATAAAAATAAATCTTGCATGGTGCATGTGACCCTAGGTGAAAATTTTTGAATTCAATGGTATAATATTGTGTTTTTCACGCTTCCGTTCCTTCAATTGGTATCAGAGCCACTATATTTGCCATTTAGATTGTTGATTATATAATTTAATTGTCTGTTTGATCATGAGATCAAGAGATTCATTGCTGGTTGGATCATGAGGTCTGGCGGCACACATGGTGAAGCCACCATTGGTGGCGGCAACAATGGTTCCTTGGGTGGTTCAAGGTTTGGTTTTTAATTCTGCAATTGTTGTATGATCTAAGGCCTATTCTTTGACTAATTAAAGTGTTTAATTAGTTGTTTTAATCACACAATTAAATTATGATTCAAATCAGATTTTTAAAAATTGTTTGAATGTGATTCAAATCTGAATTTTAAAAGTTGTTTGAATGTGATTCAAATCTGAATTTTTAAAGTTGTTTGAATCATATTTAAATCTGATTTTTTAAAATTGATTCAATAAAATTCAGATCTGATTTTTTAAGAAATATTTGAATGTGATTCAAATCTGATTTTTTAAAAAATGTTTGAATGTGATTCAAATCTGAATTTTTGAAGTTGTTTGAATGTGATTCAAATCTGAATTTTTAAATTTGTTTGAATGAGATTCAAATCTGAATTTTTAAATTTATTTGAATCATATTCAAATCTGGATTTTTAAGTTGAATATGAGATATTCAATTTAATTTAAGTATGTATGTTTTATTTAATTGTTAAATAGTGATATGCATGATGGATGATCATGGACTATAAAAGACCAATGTGATTGGATTTATTTCTTTTATGTTTCTTTGGGATTGTAAATTAATTAATTTATTTTAATTTATTTTGGGCATGTATTATTAAGTTTGTAATAATTTTTGGGTTGTAATTTCATTTATTTAAGTTCTTGTAAATTCGCCTTGGTATGCCAAGGATTACTATGTAATATTGGATTGCAAGAAGTTCAAGGAGGTCAAGAGCATTGGTGGGACCAGTGGGAGGAATTCAATATCAAGTGTTGATTATGTACTCCTTCAGCAACTCTTGTAAAATAAATGAATGAAATGCACCTAGGAATGCCCAGATTCAATTCTTGGTGGCTCAGAATTGAATCCCTTAGAAAGTCCATGATCATACCATATTTACTGCTTATCCATGAATGCATGAGATGTATGGGAATGTATGCAATTATATGATATATGCATGCTAAATGGATAATGTGCAAAGTGAGACCTTAATAGTAATTAGGATGGCTATAAAATCTTCCAAACAAATGATTAAGTTGGAAATGCTATAATTAAAGTAATTATAACATAAGCCCTCCATTGGGGCAATTATTTTAAGAAATTTTAAATAGTTGCATGAGATGCAATTAATTTAAGAGATTTTCTTAAGAATAATTGTTAAGCATGAGATGTTGTAAATATGTAAATGGTTTGGTGGCCAATATTGGATGTACCTGAGGACATTAAAATTATTTGCATAATTACTGGCTCAATGGGATCAACTTAACTAATGCAAGATAAGTCAATAATGGATGTACCTGAGATTTTGAGCATTAGGGGCTAGGTAAAGGATTGAACCTCACATGAGATGTGATGGGCAAGGAGTTGCTCACTTATAGTTTATTGTAATTCCAATAATGGATGTACCTGAGGATGATCAATAGAATTATAAGAATTCAATCACCCACTAGAAATCCATCCAACTAGGATTTCACTCTTCGATCAGATCGTGGAGGTGAATATTTGAGTACTGAATTTGATGAATACTTGAGAGAGCATGGCATTGTTTCTCAGCTGACTCCTCTAGGAACACCACAACTGAATGGTGTATCTGAAAGGAGAAATCGTACCCTATTGGATATGGTACGTAGTATGATGAGCTATACTGATATGCCAATCTCCTTTTGGGAATTTGCATTAGAATCAGCTTTGTATATTCTGAATAGGATTCCATCAAAATCTGTTTCTTCCACACCTTATGAGATATGGCATGGAAGAAAACCAAGTCTTAAGCATGTTATTGATCTTTGCCTCAAAATCTTTATCAAGTACATCAGAATTGGAAACATCAATATCACTACTATGAGCATTACAAAAGATATACTCAAACATAAGGGTGTAGCTTTAGGTGTTTGGCTTTTCATGCAGTCCTTAGATCAATAGTGCTAATTTTCTGCTTTAGCTCTTTCACATGTGGTAACCCCTAATCATATGTCAAGGTAATTGCCCCCTCTTTCAAGAATTTAGGAGGCTTTAGCTCTTCTTCCTCTTTTGTTAGGTCATAGCCTAAACCATGACTCGTGATCTGCCCCTTCATCTCAAGAAAAGTCACCAGACCATCTATACTTTCTCCTAGGCCTATGCTAAGAAAAACTTCAGCCCTTTCTTCATAGTAGCCACTTTTAGATCCATCTAGTTTTTATAAATCCCAACAACTTGAAAATCAGACACTAGTGGAACTGAACCATCTAGTTGTAATGCAACTATCTCCTCATCAGAATCAGTCCAGACATCTAAAGGACCCTCATCATAGCGAGAATTATCACAAATGTCAATAATCATTATAGACTGAGGTTCATTGGGCTTTTGGATGGGTTGGATAAAGTCAATAATTCTGTTAGGGTTATTTGGGGTAATGGAGATCATGTAGAGACCTGGTGTAGGTGGAAATTTTGGCTAGGCATGGGGCTTTTGGGTTGATTTTTTGGGTTAATTATCCTTTTGGCATCAATTAGGTCTTAGATATCATGCTTAAGTTGAAAGCATAAGTCAGTGTCATGACTGTGGGCTTGGTAGAACCGGCAACATTGGTTGATATCATAGCTAGGTGGGAGTAGATTTGGTAGTGGTCTGGGTGCTAAGAGCTATAGGAGGTCTTGAACTTTGAGATGCTCCAAAACTTCGGATAAGCGTTGGCTGAATTGGAAAAAATCTCTTTGGGGTGTGAGACATAATTTGAACCTCAATAACTTTAATGCCACTTAATTGGCCTACCTTGGGCCTCTTTCTAAAGTTGACCACAATTGTCTCTTCTAGCTCAAACATCTTGGCGTTCAATATTTCATCAAGCACGGCCATAGTTTCTTCCATCTTAAGTAGTGCAGGTGAAATCCTTAATAGTCTCTTCCCTTCTCTAACCTAAGTGACCTGATTGGAAGTCTCTTTGGTGTGTTTTGAGGCTATGTTTGTTCAAAAAAATAGAATTTAAGGGTTAACCTAAGCATGCTATGTACATGAATACAATGCATGAATGGACCATTTTTTTCTTTTTTTTTTCTTTTTTTTTTTTGCCTTTACTTTTACAAAACCAAAACTGAACCATACCAATAGGACCAAAACTAAACCAAAACTAGACCATATAAATTGAACTAAAATCGGACCAAAGATTGAATTAAAACCAAAAAAAAAATGTCAAGAACTGAATCTTCACCTCCTTATACCTTCAACTCTCATGTACAGGGTAAGAAAAAATTCTATCCTAGGCTATGGTACACTGGACACACCAACAGGGAGTGGTCCAGGACGATCTTCTCCTCACAAACAAATGATTTATATCCTTAAAGTTTAACCATAAGTAAGCATCCTCTTGCTTAACATGGGTTTTGAAATGGACTTGGGCCTATACACACATTGGGCCTATGCATAGGCCTAGGTTCATCTCAACTACCACTAAAACTTATGGTTTGAACAGTAAGGTTACAAATCCAGCACAACAAAATCTATGGGTACCTAGGGCTAAAATCTATGGCTCATGGGCTTCATCGGGTAGGAAAAGGGTCACCCATGCGAGAGCTTGTCCATTAAGCACAACGGCCAGAGCTGTGGCTCTTTTATATACTTGAAGGTATGGGCATGGGGTGCTAGCATTCACCAATTCGTCAAAGCTCGAGTAGAGCTATGGTCTCCTTGGCTGGTGCTAAAGGGGCTAAAAAGGGTAAGAGTGATCCGTGTGATAGTGTAGTGCAATGTAAAAAGTTTAACAAAGGAATAATATTAGACTAATAGAAACAGATTGCAGTAACTATCCATTTAGTCCCCAGTAGAGTCGCCAAACTGTAGGGACGGGGGGCGTGAGGCTAAATATCATCCATTAGAATTATATAAAATACACCAGTTAATGCCCAGGAAAGATGGTGGAGTCACAATGGTCTCACTTAAGTACCACCTCCTTAGACAGCATTTCCTAGACATGCACTTCATACAATCCTAATAGAATCAAACCACTGGTAAGTACCGTCTTCCCATAACACTACCACGGTACTAAGGATTTATGCCACGAAGTCATAGATAGACAGGAGTCGCCAGCCGGGTAATAACCGGGACATATTCAGTGTTTCTTTCGAGGGTTATGGATGGCAACTTACTCCTTGCAGAGTTTCCACAACCGTCATTACCATAGCCCAATGTCTAGGTTCAAGATAGTGGGTACATAAGGGGAAGGTGTTAGGCACCCCTTACGCCTGGTTTAACCTTGTTAATTTGAGTGCCAGTCCTCTACTAATGTTTCTAAAAGTCTTGTTTATCATTCCTTTATTAAACTTCATCCTAAAAAATGTAATTCTAATCCTACACACGCAAGTAATTCACAAAAGGGTTGTTGTTTACACATAATTTTCATGCACAAGTAATTCCTATCATGGGGTTGCTAATTATTTAAATGATATTTACCAGATGGCTAAATTAATTTATTATTGAGAATTTAATTTACAAACAAATTCAATTTCAAATAACCCTACATTTCTATTTAACCTAATTAATTAATTTTCACCAAGTTACCCTAAGGATAATTAAACTAAATTAATTATGTACATGTGTAATTTATTCTAATATCACATAAGGCCCAAACAATCATAACCTAATAAAGATTTCTAACATGCAAATTTATTTTACAATTACCAAGTATTAAATTAAATTTATTTTACATGCCAATGTTAGTTTAATTTACAAACAAGATTAATTTTAATTTATAAAGTATTTATTTAAATTAATTACATGCAAAAGTCAGTTAAATTAAAAACAAAGTTAATTTTAATTTACCAAATAAAATTCTATTATTACTACAATTTCATGCCAATGGTTATTCGAGGAGTTTAGAGCTACTTACCTATTAGTAAACGCAGTTGCTATTGGGGCAAGCTACCCTTAAAAGAGGGTCTTCTCTTCTAGTATGGCAATGATATTCCTGGCTTACTCCCGTTTAGCTCCATATAAGCTCCACGAAAATGCCCTCTTTGGTACTTACCTTAAGGCTACTTACCAATTTTGTTTGTAATAAAAAATAAAGAAACTAAAGAAAATAAAAGAAATAAAGAAAATATTAATAACAATTTACATTGGATTCTAACTCTAGTCTCCTAAAGAGTTAAGATTCCTAATTAGTTATAACTACCTAATAGTCTAAGTCTTCTAACATGATCCAAACACTTCATAACACTTCTTGAATTAAAAGAACACAGAAAAATAGATCAAATATCAATTAAAACCTAAGAAAATACAAGAACATGCATAAATATACAATTTCTAAATTTTGGCAGATTAACGGTAGCAAGAAATCCTATTTTTTAAAAATAGTTATACATGCCTAAAAATTATAAAATAATTATAGAAGACAGCCTACATATCATACAAGATCATAAAATTTATAAATCAAACAAAACCATAGTTGAATGGTCTACATAAATCATAAATTTTCTAAGAGACAGAATCGCACTACTTTTTTGTAAAATTCATAACTCATTAATCACAGCAAATATGAATGGAAAACCAATTGGAAAAGATTCATAAGATTTTTAAGTTAATTTTAGACACTAGATTTACATAAAAATATTAAGGAACAAGAGAGATATGGGCTCCATAAGTCGGATATCCTGCAAATCAAATTTTACAGGAATCCTAACTTCAAATAGCCATAACTTACAAAATATTAAAGCTTTTTTAGTGATTCTTGAGCCTAAAATTAATGGAATTTCGTGTAGAATATGAATATAATTTTTACAAATTTTTTACAGATTCATAAAATAAAGAAAAATAATAAAAATACAAGAGATAGAAACTAAACATGTGTAAAGTTGTGTATCCCCTCAAATTAAACATGATTACATGATCCATATGAACATATAAAATAAATTGAAGACAAAGAGCATAGAATTAAAATATTGTGTGGCATAGATCTTGAAAAGAAAACAATAAAAACTGACCTTCCAGAAATCTTATATGCAAATCTTCTTGAAGAAAAGAAAAAAAAAACAAGGAAGAACTCAAAGAGTCTTGAATATCTCTAAATTTCCTATAGCTCTGAATTTTCTCTTCCTCTTTCCTCCCATTCTCCCCCCTTCTTCCCTTCTCTAGTAGGGTATTTATAAGGTTTTGGGAGAGAGGTGTGATAGGGTTTGGAGTCTTAGGATGATAAAGTTTAGATGACTTAAACAACTACGATTGCAGATCGTAATAAGATAGGGATATGGGTGAGGTGTTTCAACCAATAGGAAGACAGGAAAAAATGGAAGGCACCAATAGGGAGTGAGGAAGAGGTGTGGTAGGATTTGGAGTCTTAGGGTGATAAAGTTTAGATGACTTAAACAACTACGATTGCAGAATTCGAATAAGACTGGGATATGGGTGAGGTGTTTCAACCAATAGGAAGACAAGAAAAAATGAAAGGCACCAATAGGGAGTGAGGAAGAGAGTGGGGCCAAGGAGGAGAGAGATATTTTATTATTTTAATTTTTAGAAAATAATTAAATGGATCCCATTTAAAATTCCTAACTAGACTTTCTTAGGCCCATGGAGCCCAATTAAACTTAGTTAGATTCATTTAAGAACTACCCATATTAAATTTAAATAAAATAAAATTTAATTTAAATTTAATTAAATTAATTTTCCCAAAACTTTATTATTATTTTTATTTTTTCAAGATCATGCCATGAAATTAATAATTCAGCTCCATGCCTCCAATTACATCTTATAGTCATATAATTTTTCATCATCGGGTTCCCCACGGCCTCAATGCAAATACTCATCACAAAATATGGGTCTACAACTGCAATTAGTAATCTTATAGCAATTCCCAATGTATTGTAGCTCGTACTAGATAACTGAGTTAGCGACTCTAGCAATCTTATAACTATAACCTTTTGATATTCTAACTTTAGAGTTTTAAACCCCTAAGTAGGATTTCCAAACTCATTTCCAACAATAAAATTTTGTCCTGGCATAACTATACCAAAACAGATGCCGTTGGCAACTATTCTCATCTTGGTGTACTATCATGTAGTATGTAGCTCTATACAATAATCTCAAGTCAGTACTGTAATCTGTAGCTTACAGTACAAACATTAAGAATATTGCATAGTTACTACGATACATTCCAATAGATCAAACTTTCCTATATTTTATCTTTTTTGAATTTACTGATATTCGAATCTTATTCTGATTACAATATCCATTAACAATTACTAACAGTAACATCTTTGCCCTCATCTAGAGCAATTATATTACTGTAACTTACTTTTAGGTCCTCTTACCTTACATTAAATAGGCTCACCAATGAGTTTTATAAATTATTATGTGCTAGCAAATATTTTTCGCTGACAAACTCTTGCAAAACTAATTTCACTTATTATCATAGTTTCTATCCTAAAGAACTATTCACTCATGCATCAAAATTTATTCCCATGTAAAGGAATAGCAACAAAACATATAATTCTAACACTAATATATAAATAAGTAGTATTGGAATCAAATAATAACTAATTGTTTCTTCCAAAATTAAGAACTTACCAGCAGCTACATCTGAAGTTTTTACCTTTTCTCCTTGGCGCATAGTGGATGCTCTGACTGATGTGCTACTATGTTCGGGTTGATTTACTATGCTAGGGTTGCTAGGAATATCGATTCTATTTCTATCTCGGCCCTGACCAACTGTCTGTGAATTTCAAAGAGCAGTGATGTGCTCTCCACGTTCACCACAATTGTAGCAGGCTCTAGTGGCTTTATGACAAATGCCCCCATGTAACTTGCCACATTCTTCACAAACATGTATAGGGTAGGAACTTCTGATTCTTTGCCGACTGGTTCTCGATTGCTTCTACCCTGAAGATCTGCCTCTGTCATATCCATGAGTTCGGGGTTCCTCAAATTCTTTTCTCTTCCCTAATTGACTATTCGAGCTCTGACCCATAGGTTTCTCCCTCTTCTCTATTTCACACTGCCCTTGTGGGGGTTGGGTTTGTGCTTGAGCTTGCGCTGATAGAGTATCAACCATTTGTTGAAAGAAAGTGGCCATTTGCTGGGCCATTTGTGCAGAAATTTATACCGATGAAACTAGTACAATCAGGCCTTCGACACTCTGAGAAGCTGAGGCCTCCCCTTGTGCCTCAACAGTAACTGGTTATTATACTGGTTTATCTCCTTCTTCCATTTCTATTCATAAAATTTTCTTTTTCCGGGACAACCTACACAAGGGGATTTCTCTCCATTAGTTCATATTTATGATATAAATGTACTATATATATCAAACATTTGAGCAGTTGTATTTACCAAAAAAATATTTCAAATTCACAATTCAAAATTTTCATTAAAACCATTGCTCTGATACCACTAAACATGTCACACCCTACCCCTCCGTAAGATATAACATGATCCCATAGAACACCTAATGAATTACCATACCTCACCTACCGATAACTCATTAAATATACTACAAGGGATTTTAAAATAATTTTCGCTCATTTTGAAAGTGGTGGGTAAATTTTTCACAAATACTAAAAACCTTTATTTGACACTAAGTCATAAATCAAATTTTTAGATATTTAAAATCTCTAATTTTACAAAAATTCCAAGCAGTGCCGGCTGTATTTTGAGAAAATAAATCTTCAAAACCAGCAAAGAAAAACACTCCATTTGTTTTTACTCAACCTTCACTCCAATACAAATCATTTTCATATCCCCATTCAACACAATTAACTCAATCCAATTTTTCAAGCCGTACTTAGCATAAAGAAAATCATACATGGATTTCAAAACTCAGAAAGAAATTTGGATATTACATTCATTACAAAACTCATAAATAAATTTGAATATTACAATAATTTGCATTTTAATTACATACCCAAAATAATATTATAAAAGTTCTTATACAACTGCTCAAATAAATTACATACATATAATTACATGCATACATCAAAGCCTATATACAAGGGTATACTTATAATATACCCAGAGCTAATCTGAATGTGTCTTCAAGGCGCAGCTACAGGAAATCTCACTCAGTTGCTCTATCTTTACTTTCACCTGCGACAGCATACAAAGCTATCGCTGAGTGGTGAACTCAGTGGTGCACAACTATAATTTAAAACATAGTACAATATACCTTAGCAAAATTATAGTAAAGAATTCGGAAATCTAGATATTCATCAAATTCAAAAAATCAAAACATTTGTTGCCAATAATATAAATCATTTGTTAAAATGACTTTGATCAAGAAATTCAATTTATTAAATTACAACTAGAAATTTAAAGTAATTCCTGCAATTATGGAAATAAAGATTAATTTCAATAAAATCAATTATGCATAAATCCCATTTGAAATCGAAATTCTTTACTATTCAAAAACTATTCTTTATCTCACTAACTATGCAAGACTAATTTGTAAGGGTCATCTTCAGGGCGATTCTAACTCCCTATGGTCGGGGAGATCAAATCATCGTGCACATTACACAACAATAATGCAACTTTCAAAAAGGCCAATGAAAAACTTAGATCTAACCTCTAATAAGAGGAGAATCTAAGCATATGCACGTACCATGGTAATCAAAACAAAACAAAGCTAACTCCATTGTCTCCTCAATAAATGAGAGAGACAGGTAATAACCTAGTCAAGCATCTATAGTGAGATATAAAATAATATCATGAATCTCTTTGTCCTTTTTGTGAGCATAAATCACAACACAAGTCAATTCAATGTCAATTCCAATATCCAATAATTTTTATGCTCATCACAATTTAAAATATATTTTATCACAATTTTTTTTATTTGTACTAATTAACTAAATTTTCTTTGACATTTCCAATTTCATTTATACCTCAGTAGGCCTTTAATTTAGTCTCAAAAATTATATTTAAGGGTTTTTCGCGGTCCTAGGTTCGGCAATTGCTTTCGCCATAACTTTCCAGTGCGGTCACCCATCGCTACGATTCCGGCTCGTTTAACCTAGTTTCATTTCCTCTCTTTTATTTTTCCTTAATTTTTCTTGTATTTTCTTATTATTTATTTCATCATTTTATGCATGTTCACTATCATTTAGGTGTAGTTCTAGACATTCCAGTATGCAGACAGACAGGTCCCAAAAGAGTGATTTGCACAAGAGTATGCATATAGGGGTGTTACAGATTCACCTCAATCTCCTCTACTAGCAAAATGTGAGAGGGATCTGATCTGTACCTCCTCAACATGGAGACATGAAAGAAATTTTGAATCTTTTCCAACTCTGGAGGCAATGCCAATCTATATGCCAACGGACCCACTCTTTCCAGAACCTCATACGGCCCGATGAAGCAAGAACTTAGTTTCCCCTTTCTACCAAACCTCATAATCCTTTTCTATGGAGAAACTTTAAGGAATACTTTGTCATCCACACTATACTGAATATCTCTTCTCTTCAAATCAATGTACGACTTCTATCTATCCGATGTAGCCTTGAGTTTGTCTCTAATGAGGTTAACCTTTTCTTCCATCTGTTGCACAAGTTCGGGGCCAATCAACTTCCTCTCGCCCACTTCATCCGAACACAAGGGAGTTCTACACTTTTTGCCATATAAAGCTTCATATAAAGGCATCCTAATACTTGATTGATAACTACTATTGTAGGCAAATTCAATTAAAGGCAAATGTGTGTCCCAGTTTCCTTCAAACTCAATCACACAAGTCTGAAGCATTTTCTCTAAAATCTGAATGACTCTTTCAAACTGACCATCTGTCTGTGGATGGAATGCTGTGCTAAAGTTCAATCTAGTTCCTAGGGCTTTTTTGAGATTATCCCAGAGTCTATAAGTGAACCTTGGATCTCTATCTGATATAATAGACACTGGCACTCTATGCAATCTCACTGCATCATCAATGTATAGTTTGGCCAATCTTTCCAGGCTGTAATCCATCCTCACTGGCAAAAAGTGTTCAGAATTGGTCAATCTATCAATAATAACCCAAACTACATCATGATTCTTCTGTGTTCGTGGAATTCCTGTCACAAAATCCATAGTGATTCTCTCCCATTATTACTCGGGTATTGGCAATGGCTGTAGCAACCCTACTGGCACTTGGTGTTCTGCCTTTACTTGCTAACAAGTTAGGCATTTAGCAACATATTCTGAAATTTCCTTCTTCATTCCCCTCCACCAATAGTGCTCTTTCATAGTTTTGTATATTTTGGTTCCACCAGTGTAACACCCTCACTCTAGCAACTCCATACATTCTACTGTTCCGGTGACCGGTGTCGGTCTGGACAGCTAGAACGTCTGGAAAAATATTTAAATTAAAGTGAGGAACCATAATTAACTCAAATATTAATAAGAAAAATTAGGAAAAATTTTAGAAATAAAATACAACCAAGTTAAATGAGCCGATGCCCTAGCGATGGGTAACCCAGTGGGAAGTTGCGATTCTCGCAATTAGGAGCCCTAGACCCGGGGGAAAATTCATAAAATAATTTTTGGGACTCCAAAGAAGAGTCATTGAGGTTTCTATAGCATTAGAATGCCAAGAAAATGCTTAGAAAAATTTTTCAATCGGTATAGACAATTTTAGTCTGTTAAGCCAAACGGAGGGCATTTTGGTCATTTCGCCTTCAGAGGTGATTTTTGGCCGACTTGTCCAGTTAATTAAATAATTATCATGACATAAAATATAAACAAATATTGCTAAAAATTAAATTGAAAATGAGTAGAGAAGAAAAGAAAAGAAAATGAGAAAAATGTCAATTATGACATCACCATGAGGTCATTACAAGTGCTCCCACCAATCACATTTGAACAAGCTATTAAAAATCAATTAAAAAGAGATAAAATGAGGCAAAAATTAACAAAACACAATCTGCTCTTCCTCACCCCAAACCAGACGTTTCCCTTTCCCAAACCCATTCCTCCATGGACGCTTAATGAAAGCTTCAAACCTCACCTCATCTCACCTTGAAACCACTACCTTGCTTCACAGAAAAGTGATCTTACATCTTGAACAAACTCTAGCCAGCAAAAAGAAGAAGAAAGAAGGAACTTTTGGAGACTTGGAAGAGTGAGCAAAAGAGGTTAGTGTCCAATCTCTTAGCACTTTTACTTGATTCATGTTTAATGCCATGAGATAAGTAGAAAATATAAGAAAAAAAAAATAAAAATTATGTGTATCCATGCCTATAAATTTCAGCAGCCTAGGGGTGGTTAGGGTTTGATGAATTTACTTGAAGTAAAGTGTTTATTAGCTGCCCATAGCATGAGATGAGTGCTTGAACATGATTGTGTAAGTGAAATGCAAGTATAATCCATGAATGAACTTGAGAACTTGGACATTTGAATAATATTAGGGTTTGCTCATGTAATGGTATGCTAACCTTGTAATGGTCAATTAGTGACCATTTGAATGTGTCTGAGGAGGAATTGAACTGAGTAATGATGTTGGAGTGGAACTTAGGCATGCTGCCCTTGATGACCTGTAGGACTGGATGTGAGTCCAGCAGGTTTGGGCAGTTATAAATGGAGTTGTAGAGGTTCAATTGGTGCAAAGCCAATTGGACATGAAACTAGACACATAATGGCACAACTTTACTGAAGAAACCCTACCGAGAAAACCAAACCAAATTGACCTAAAAATTGCCCTAATCTGGGTGACTTGCATTCTGCCTGGGCAAAATGACCAAATGAATAGTATCTATTCATTTGGTCATAACTCAGTGTAGAAAGGTCCAATTGACCTAAAATTTTACCAAAAGAAAGCTGAGACATAAACCTACAACTTTTATGAAGAAATTAAACCCAAATTTTGATCATAACATATTCAAAAATTGACCTGCAATCAGTATACAAAACACTGTAGATTTGGTTCTGTCCAGAAAATTCTAGAAATTTGCAACCCGGCCAGTTATGGTTTTTAGGCCATAACTTGAGCTACAAAACTCCAAATGGAGTGATTAAAAAAAAGAATTGTAACTAGACACAATAAGGAACAACTTTCATGAAGACAACTTTGCCAAATTCCCACTGTACAAATGACCAATATAATAGTAAATATAATGCTTAAAATCTGAAAATTGTGAATAACTAACACTAAGCTTAAAAATGGTATTGGCAACCAATACTAACAACTTTAGAATGCAAAATGTGGTATGTTGGGAGTATTAGAACCAATGTACCTATTGTCTATGCAAAAGTCAACATTTTAGTTGACTAATGAAATGAATAGTAACACCTAAACTTAAATTTCAAGAATTGTAAAATTTAAAAGTGTAACATGCTGTAGTACACCTAGTAAGATTGGTTTGGATAGGTTGGCATGCCAATAGGGTTCAGTTAGCAGTACTGCACATGACATTATACCATTCTGTGATTTTATAGCTTTTAGCCATTCTGACATTGTGTTGATACTTGGCTTTGTGCCTAATATTATTCTGACTTATTAGTTGTTACATTATACACTGGGAGACACATATGTGACCGATGGTGTGACGGCCCGAGGTACTTGATACCCAGTGCCAGTTTATCCATTTATCCAGTCCAATCATCTAGTATAGGTTACTTGAGCAACAAAAAAAAATGAAAGTGGATAAATTTAATGAAATAATGAATATAATAAGTACAAAATAAATAAGACTACAAATAATTATCGAAAATTTGTTTGCATAAGACATCAATACATTCACTGCATATTTTTTTTTATTTCTTTTTATTCTATTATTTGCACCACTAAGCATTATTGCTTAGGCGTTGCTTTTTGCGACGTGTAGGTTCTAGAGAGACCGACAGAGAGCCCAGTAGACCACACACTGGGTGAGACCATATGCAGCTTTACATAGTATTCATGTCACCTCATCGACTTCAGTGCATTGGTAGGACACTAGGTTTCATTTTGGTATATTGTAATTAACTTTTATTTTCTCAAGTGTAATTGAGACTTATGTAATATATTTTGGTATTAATGTAAATAGTAGAAATTGTGTTTATGAATGAAAAATTGAGTATTTATTTATGACTTGTATATAAATATCATGAGAAATGAATGAATGAGAAATGGAAATATTGTTGAAAAATATTGAGACTTTGTTGATGAAATGGATTTTGGGAATGATTGAAAACATATTGGAAGTGTTTCTCACAGGTTCCGAAGAACTGTTTTCTCCGTTTTTAGCCGGTACTCTGCCGAATTTTCTATAAAATTTGTGGAACCTCAAATAGATTTATGATTGCAATAAATGACTGAAATGAATTATATTTCACAAATTGTACTTCATAACTATAAATAAATAAATTAAGGATAAAAATAATTGAGATAAAATATGGTGTTCCGGTACACGGTATGACATATCTTACTCGGCTATATTGTAGACGGGTAAGGAGTGTCACATTTAGTGGTATCAGAGCACAGTTTAGGCATTTTTAGGTTTAGATCGAGTCCATACCATGTATTGCATTTGTAAGAGTTGAGGTGACACTAATGCAGATCTGTTTGTCTTTGTAATTTTGAATAGGATATGGACCACACATCTCAGAGGGCAGTAGAGGAGGAAGTGGAGAGTCATGCTCAACTTGCAGCGGTGAGGCCCAGGGGTAGGGAGAACCTACTCCACCGGCTCAGTGAGCACCTTTCGGCCTCCACGAGCCATGTTCGACAAATGGCCGAGTTCTTGGACAAATGGCTAGGTAATGCCACCACCACCACCTCCACAGAAATCACATCGAAAGATTAAGAAAATTTGGAGCGATGGATTTCTTTGGGAAGAGAGAAGATAATTCTGTTGTAGCCGAAAACTGGTTGAATAGAACAGGGAGAGTTTTAAAACAACTCCACTGTACTCCAGAGCAAAACTTAGAAGCTGTTTTATCTCTGTTGCAAGATAATGCCTACCAATGGTGGGATAGAGTGTCTAGTGAAGTGCAGCCAAAATTAATAACTTGGGACTTCTTCCTCTCAGAATTCAAGAAGAAATATGTGGGTAGTGTATACCTAGAAGAGAGAAGAAGAGAGTTCATTAACCTGAGGCAGAGATAGCTGACAGTGGCCGAGTATGAAAAGAAATTTGTCAGACTGAGTCGTTATGGAAGGGAGATAGTCCCAAATGAAGTCGAGAGGTGTAAAAGATTTGAAGAGGTATTAAATGACAACATAAAGATCATGATTACTGCCTTGGGAATCACAGACTTCACCAAGTTAGTGGAAGCTGCAATAAAAGTTGAAAAGGTTAGAATAAGTGAGCAGACTAGAAGAGAGAGACAGCAGAAGAGGGGCCCGAGTAAATCTAGCTCATCTCCTGCACTATGAAAAAAGTTCAAAGGTCCACCTGTATAGAGTTCAGGACAACCTCAAGCTCAGGGTTAGTCCCAGGGACCCAGGCCACAGTTCACTCCTAGGAGAGGTCAGTCCACACCATTCGTGGGTAGCTCTTCAGGGATGGGGTTCAGGGGACCAGCCCCAGCATCTTCTGAATGTCCACATGACCTGAAGTGGCATAAGGGGGAGTGTTGGAGAGTGATGGGTGCCTACTTAAGGTGTGGGTCAATAGAGCATCAGTTAAAGAACTATCCACGCAGAACTGCTACAGCTACTCCAACACAAACAGATAGACCTGTTCCTGCACCATAAAGGGGTAGGAAATCTGGCAAATATGAGGCAGTGGGACCATCACAGAGACTTGCATCTGAGCCAGCAGAGAGGCCTGAGGGTAGAGCACCTGCCAAAGCCTATGCCATAAGAGCTTAGGAGGAACAAGATGCCTCGGACATCATCAGGGGTATGTTCTCCCTTTACAATACATCTGTGCATGCATTGGTGGATCCAGGATCCACTAATTCATAGATCTGCATCAACTTATTCGTAGAAAGGGGGATACTAGTAGGGGAGAGTGATCAAGACATCCTGGTCACTAATCCATTGGACCACAGTGTAGTGGTGAACAAAGTGTATAAGAGTTGCCCGTTAAGGATTCAGGGGTATGAATTCTTGGCAGACCTGATTGAGTTGCCTTTCCATGAGTTTGACGTGATTTTGGGAATGGACTGGTTGTCACTTCATCAGGCAATGGTTGATTGTAAGTTGAAGAGGATTTCATTGAAAACTCCTGAGGGTAATGAGATTACAGTTGTGGGGGAAAGGACAGATTTCTTGTCCAATATCATCTCAGCCACAGTTGTAAGAAAAATGATGAGAAAAGGTTGTGAAGCCTACCTAGCACATGTGGTGGATACTAGGTAGGCTAAGCTAGATCTGTATGACATACCCACAGTAAGAGACTTCTCAGATGTATTCCCTGAAGAATTGCCTGGCTTGCCACTAGAAAGGGAGGTTGAATTTGTTATTGAAGTACTGTCGGGTGTAGTACCAATCTCTATTGCTCCTTATAGGATGGCACCACAGAATTGAAAGAACTGAAAATCCAGTTACATGAGTTACTGAATAAGGGGTTCATACACCCCAGTGTGTCACCATAGGGAGCTCCAGTGCTGTTTGTAAAGAAAAAGGATGGGACTTTGAGGTTATGCATCGATTCTGCGATTGAATAAAGTAGTATGAAGAACAAATATCCATTGCCTAGAATTGATGATCTATTTGATCAGTTGAAGGGAGCAGGAGTATTTTCCAAAATTAATCTCAGATCAGGGTATCATCAGTTGAGGGTGAAGGATGTAGATGTGCCAAAGACTGCATTCAAGACCCGGTATGGGCATTATGAGTTCTTGGTGATGCCCTTTGGGCTAACAAATGCACCAGCAGCATTCATGGACCTTATGAACCGTATCTTCCATCCATACCTAGATTGGTTCGTAGTGGTCTTTATTGATGATATTTTGGTGTATTCCAAGACCAGTGAAGAACATGATGAGCATTTGAGAATTGTCCTATAAACCCTAAGAGAAAAGAAGCTGTATGCTAAGTTGTCCAAGTGTGACTTCTGGTTGGATGAAATTGCATTCCTTGGACACATAGTGTCAGCAGATGGGATTAGAGTGGATCCCAAGAAAATAGAAGCAATGATTGAATGGAAGCCTCCCAGAATAATAATTGAGGTCAGAAGTTTCTTGGGCCTAGCTTGGTATTACAGAAGATTTGTGAAGGGATTTTCTTTAATAACTGCTTCAATGACCAAGTTGTTACACAAGAATGTCAGATTTGACTGGAATGACAAGTGTCAAGCCAGTTTTGAGAAGTTGAAGGCTATGTTGACAGAGGCACTAGTGTTAACATAGCCAGTGTCAGGAAAGGACTTTATGGTCTACAGTGATGCCTCCCATAATGGGTTAGGGTGTGTATTGATGTAAGAGGGGAAGGTGGTCACTATGCTTCCAGGCAGCTAAGGCCATATGAACATAATTACGCTACCCATGATCTAGAGCTTACAGTAATTATCTTCGCACTGAAGATATGGAGGCATTACTCGTATGGTGAACAGTGCTACATTTACACAGACCACAAAAGTCTAATATACTTGCCAATCCAGAAGGAGCTCAACCTTAGACAGAGGCGATGGATTGAGTTTCTGCAGGACTATGATTGTGTGATTGACTACCATCTTGGGAAGACAAAAGTAGTTGCAGATGCTTTGAGTAGAAAATCCATCACAGCTTTGAGATCATTAAATGCCCGTCTATCCTTGGCTCAAGATGGACCTATTTTGGCTTAGTTGCAAGTGAGGCCAAACCTGCTATAGCAGATTTTAGATGGGCAAAAGGTAGATGAGAAATTAATAACTACTGTGACCAAAATCTCAGAGGAGAAAGCAACTGACTATGAGGTGAAAGCAGATGGGTGTCTATACTACAAAGGAAGAGTATGTGTACCAGATAATGGGGAATTAAAAGCCAATATTCTGAAAGAGGCACACACTAGTGTTTATGCTATGCACCCAAGAAATACAAAAATGTATCATGACTTGAAGCTTCATTATTGGTGGCCTGGTATGAAGAAGGACATAACTGATTATGTGACTAAATGCTTGACATGTCAACAAGTCAAGGTAGAACATCAAGTTCCATCAGGTTTGCTACAGCCTATACGCATACCTGAATGGAAATGGGATCGAGTCACCATGGATTTTGTAAATGGTCTACCTCTCACCCAGAAGAAGCATGATGTAGTATGGGTGATAGTAGATAGATTGACGAAGTCAGCACACTTTTTGCCAGTTAGGATTGACTACTCACTAGAAAATTTAGCAAAATTGTATATCAGTGAAATAGTTACATGGCATGGAATTCCACTTTCCATCATATCTAATTGAAACCCAAGGTCGAGATTTTGGAAGAAGTGGCATGAATCCTTGGGTGCACAACTCCACTTCAGCATAGCTTTCCATCCTCAGACGGATGGGCAATAAGAAAGAGTAATCCAGGTAAACAATTGAAACCAATTGAACTAATACAAATATTGAACTGAAATAATAATAATAACATGAAATATATGTCAGGTCCTTGAGGATATGCTGAGGAGTTGTGTCATTGAGTTTGAGGGAAGTTGGGATAGATACCTCCCACTTGCAGAATTTGCATACAACAATAACTACCAAACTAGCATCCAAATGGCTCCGTATGAAGCACTGTATGGGAGAAAATGTAGAACTCCAGTGTGCTGGACTGAATTGGGTAAAGATAAACTGGTAGGGCCAGGCCTAGTGAAACAGACTGAGGAGAAAGTAAAGCTAATCAAAGCCAATCTCAAGGTTGCCTCAGACAGACAAAAAACTTATACCGACCTGAAGAGAAAAGAAATAGAATATACGGTTAGCGATAAAGTGTTCCTCAATGTGTCACCTTGGAAGAAGGTACTAAGGTTTGGAAGAAAAGGTAAGTTAAGCCCTAGGCTCATTGGCCCATATAAAGTCATTGAACGTGCGGGTCTAGTGGCCTACAGGCTAGCTTTGCCACCAGAGCTGGACAAGATCCACAATGTGTTCCACGTGTCTATGCTAAGAAGATACCGCTCAGATCCTTCACATGTCATCTCCATGGAAGAAATTGAAGTACAACCGGATTTGACATATGAAGAAGAACCCATATGGATCCTGGCTCGGGAAGTGAAAGAGTTGAGGAATAAGCAGATTCCACTACTGAAAGTGCTTTGGAGGCACCATAACACCGAGGAGGGAACTTGGAAAAGTGAAGAGAAGATGAGGTAACAGTTCTCTCAATTGTTTGCATCAGGTAAATTTCGAGGATGAAATTTAAATTAAAGGGGAAGAGTTGTAACACCCTCACTGTAGCAACTCCGTACATTCTACTGTTCCGGCGACCGGTGTCGATTTGGACAGCTAGAACGTCTGGAAAAATATTTAAACTAAAGTGAGGAACCATAATTAACTCAAATATTAATAAGAAAAATTTAGAAATAATTTTAGAAATAAAATATAACCAAGTTAAATGAGCCGGTGCCTTAGCGATGGGTAACCCAATGGGAAATTGCAGTTCTCACAACTAGGAGCCCTAGACCAAGGAGAAAATTCATAAAATAATTTTTGAGACTCCAGAGAAGAGTCATTGAGGTTTCTATAGCATTAGAATGCCAAGAAAATGCTTAGAAAAAATTTTCAATCGGTACAGACAATTTTAGTCTGTTAAGCCAAAAGAAGGGCATTTTGGTCATTTCGCCTTTAGAGGTGATTTTTGGCCTACTTGTCTAGTTAAGTAAATAATTATCATGACAAAAAATGTGAATAAATATTGCTAAAAATTAAATTGAAAATGAGTAGAGAAGAAAAGAAAAGAAAATGAGAAAAATATCAATTATGACATCACCATTATGTCATTAAAAGTGCTTCCACCAATCACATTTGAACAAGCTATTAAAAACCAATTAAAAAGAGGTAAAATGAGGTAAAAATTAACAAAACACAATCTGCTCTTCCTCACCCCAAACAAGACGTTTCCTTTTCCCAAACCTATTCCTCGATGGAAGCTTAATGAAAGCTTCAAACCTCACCTCATCTCACCTTGAAACCACTACCTTGCTTCACAAAAAAGTGATCTTGCATCTTGAACAACCTCTAGCCAACAAGAATAAGAAGAAAGAAGGAAGTTTTGGAGACTTGGAAGAGTGAGCAAAAGAGGTTAGTGTCCAATCTCTTAGCACTTTTACTTGATTCATGCTTAATGCCATGAGATAAGTAGAAAATGTAAGAAAAACAAAATAAAAATTATGTGTATCCATCCCTATAAATTTCAGCAGCCTAGGGGTGGTTAGGGTTTGATGAATTTACTTGAAGTAAAGTGTTGATGAGTGCTTGAACATGATTGTGTAAGTGAAATGCAAGTATAGTGCATGAATGAACTTGAGAACTTGGACATTTGAATAACATTAGGGTTTGCTCATGTAATGGCATGTTAACCTTGTAATGGTCAATTAGTGACCATTTGAATGTGTCTGAAGAGGAATTGAAGTGAGTAATGATATTGGAGTGGAACTTAGGCATGCTGCCCTTGGTGACCTGCAGGACTGGGTGTGAGTCCAGTAGGTTTGGACAGCTATAAATGGAGTTGTAGAGGTTTAATTGGTGCAAGGCCAATTGGATATGAAACTAGACATATAATGGCACAATTTTGGTGAAGAAACCCTGCCCAGAAAATCAAACTAAGTTGACCTAAAAATTGCCCTAATTCAGGTGACTTGCATTCTGCCTGGGCAAAATGACTAAATGAACAGTATCTATTCATTTGGTCATAACTCAGTGTAGAAAGGTCCAATTGACCTGAAATTTTACCAGCATAAAGCTGAGATATAGACCTACAACTTTCATGGAGAAACCAAACCCAAATTTTTATCATAACATGTTCAAAAATTGACCTGCAATCAGTGTACAAAACACTATAGATTTGGTTCTGTCTAGAAAATTATGGAAATTTACAATCCGGCCAGTTATGGTGTTTAGGCCATAACTTGAGCTACAAAACTCCAAATGGAGTGATTCAAAAAAATAAATGTAACTAGACACAATAAGGAACAACTTTTATGAAGACAACTTTGCCAAATTCCTACTGTACAAATTACTAATGGAATAGTAAATATAATGCTTGAAATCTAAAAATTGTGAATAACTAACACTAAGCTTAAAAATGGTATTGGCAACCAATTCCAACAACTTTAGAATGCAAAATGTGGTATGTTGGGAGTATTAGAACCAATGTACCTATTGTCTATGCAAAAGTCAATATTTTAGTTGACTAATGAAATGAATAGTCACACCTTACCCCTCTGTAAGGCATAACATGATCCCATAGAATACCTAATGAACTATCGAACTTCACCTACCGATAACTCATTAAGGACCCTACAAGGGATTTTAAAACAATTTTCTTATTTTTTGATAAGTGGTGAGCATTTTCTAATAAGTATTTAAAATATTTAGTTAAAATTAAAACTGGTTAATATTTTTAGCCCATTTTATTTTTACGCAAATTTTATAAAAATTTTGACAGAGTTCCCTCTGTATTTGGAGAAAACAGTTCTTCAAATACCTGTAAAAAGCACTTCTAAAAATTTTTCTCAACAACTGCTTCAATTTCATACTCAATCTCAATCAATTTCTCAACGCATTTATCAACTTTCAAATTTCAAATCCACTATCCAATGATCATCAAAATACTAGCAATCCATTTTATTCAAATTAAATAAAATAGTTCCATTCATATTTCATTAGAAACAAAACAATTTAGATACATCATTACAAAATTTACATTAAGAGAATTTCAAACTACAATATATATTACAACTTTATACAAATTTTATACAAACTGCTCAAGACCCATGTTTACATGTCCATACATTTATGTGCAATATATATACATCAAAAGAAATATTTACAGTTAGGGTATAAATTATACCCGAAGACTTTAATCTGAATGATCCTCAATCTTCAGCAGCTCAGTCTGCTGCTCATCTAGTCTCTAAATCTGCGACAGCAATAAAAGCTATCGCTGAGTACTAGGACTCAGTAGTGCACAACATACTAAAATAATCTTTATGCAGAATATAAATCACATTTATTCAAAAATTTAACTAAACATGAGCATTAAACACAAAACACGAATTATGAAATTTTAATGCAAACCAAGTTCATTTCGAAGAATCAAAACACATTTCATAAAATCCACAGTTAGATCATGCCATTTGAAACAAATAGAATCTTCATAGCCAGAGGCTAAAGAGAAATCACATCACAAGGCTAGCTAGCTCAAATATATGGATATCCATTCACATCCTCTTCTACTGGCACACCTCAACACTTCTCTAGAGAAGGAATCAAAATTCGAAACTACTTACCCACACTAGTCGTGCTAGTGAGGTGTCCAAATATATATGGTCAAAACACTGTGGTTTCAAAACTTATCTTAACAATTTGCTAAACATTTTCATTTCAAATATACATAATAACTTTCACAATTTAAATCAAACATCATAAGAATGCCATAATTCAATATTTCACATTATTCAAAACAGTATGCAGAAGATAATTATAAAAAGTATACGTTGTGCACAAACTTCAAACGAGTCGCCTGTTGGCTTTGACTCGACTCCTTGGGTTCTGTCCCGGTATTCTTTTCCACTGAAACACACAATTTCACAGTGTTTAAGTACCATAACTTAGCATAAATTCAATAATAAATTTAACTTCACTTTTATCTAGCTCTAACATGCTAAATTCGACGTTCTTGAAATTTTGTGTTTCGGGTTACTATTCACTGCACTATTCAAGTCAAATTATTGACTTTCTAAGGCTTAATAGGTATGGGAATTCCAACTTCACCTACATACCACATTTTGGTCACTAAACTTGTTAGTTTTGGTCATTTTCTCAAAACTTAGGCCTTTTAGGCAAAATTGCCAAATTTTTAATTTTGGTGTCCCTCATTATCTTTGTTTCATTGGTCAGTTTACTGTTGGAATTTGGCAAAACTTTCTTCATAGAAAATGTTCCTTATTGTCTTAAGTTTATTCTCCTTTTTGAATCACCCCAATTAGAGTTTTGTAGCTTAAGTTATAAGCAAATTATGTTTACTGTTCATGCTGCAGAATTTTATTCAGGAAGATTATTGATTCCAACTTCGTTTAGCAATTTGATCAAGTTAGATCCATAATTTGGTCTAATTTTCTTCATATGAAATGTTCTAATATGTCTTAGGTTTCCATCGGTTCAAGAATTGCCTAAATCGGAGTTTTCTAGAAAGAGTTATAGCCATTGAAACTTTACTATTCATATGGCAATCTGCAGTTCTGCAGATTCAGGTCACCAACTTTGCTCAGTATTTTGATTGGGTTAATGGCATAATTTGGATTTGTATTCTTCGTAAAAGTTTTAGATCTATATCTTATCTAATGACTGGTAAAATTTCAGGTCATTTTGACCTGCCTAGCTCAGTTATGACCAAATGAACAAATCTTGTTCATTTGGCGGTTTGTGCGAGGCGACTGCGATTTTCCGACTTCGGTCACTTTGTTCACTAGGTTTTAGTCACTTTTTGGGCAGGCTTCCTAAATGAAAATTGTATTATTTAGTGCCTATTTTCATCTCCAATTGGTCCCATATCTATTGGACTTGTAAAATTTCATTTTTGGTCCCTCAAAGGAAATTGTAGTCATCTTTGACACATGACCTTATCAATCCGAATTGGCTTTTAATTCCAACACTTCTAACACACCTCATTTAGTCACAAATAACCATTTTCACTTCACATTAGGTCAAAGACACCATTTACAAATTTCTCCAAATTTTTGCCTCAAAACCCTAGGTTTCAAACCCTAACCACACTAATTCATTGTAATTAACTAATTCAAAGCATATAAACACAATCTTTCAACTCATTCAAGCTCATTTTTACTTTTAATTCAATCAAATGCATGCAATTCTCACCCCTACATAGGCTGGACGAATTTTCCTTTGATCCTCCAAAGATTTTTTTTTTCATTTCAAGTATATTTCTAGGTTAATTGAAATAAGAACATAAACATTTAACTAAAATATTTCAAGTTTAGATTACTAAACTTTTCTTGAATTTCCAATCTTCTAATCTCCATTTTCTTCCTTCCTTTTCTTCTTCAATCTACTTTTCAAGTTGCCAAAGTAGGGTTTATCAAGAATTTTTAGGGATTTAATGGAGGATTTTAGGGTTTGTGAAGCTTTAAATTAAGCTTCAATGGAGGAAACAAGAAAGAGATGAAAGAGGAGAGAAGTGGACGGCAAATTTGGGTGAGGAAGAAGGCAATCTTATTTTCTTCTCCCTTTTATGCATTTTATGTCTTAAAAAAATGTTTTTGACTTAGTCAATTTAGGTAGGAAATTTAAAATGAATTTTGACATCATGATGATGTCATAAGGGTGATGTAATAAACTTTTTCCTTTTCTTTTTTTTTTTATGTCTTTATCTTATGGAAGACCAAAAATCAATTTAATTAAATTTATTAATTACATATTTATTGCATCATGCATGAGGTCATGCATGATGTCATCACCTTTTTCACTTTTCCATTTTCTTTTTTTTTCTATTTATTTTTCTATTAGTTCTTTAATTTAATTCTCGATTCCGAAATTTTCTTTTCTCTGATTTTATTTGACAGTTAGGTCAAGAGTCAGCTCTCGGGGTCAATTGACCAAATTGCCCTTCTTGATTCATCCGTTTGCAAATAATTCAATATTTCTTAGGCTCACTGACCTAATTATTTGGTAGCTTAACAATTCTTTTCGTGATTTTCTCTTTTCCATTGTGTTCATAATGGTCCTAAGGACATCAGCGTCACATTTCTGATTCGAAATTTGAGTTTAAAATGACTTCGCATTCCTTCCCGAGAAGGTCACCCATCGCTGTGACTCTCGGCTCGTTTAACTTCTTATGTTCTATTTTTCTTGTTTATACTTAACTAATTGGACATTACTAATTATTTATATTTATAGCTTCTCTAGTTGTCTTGAGTGTGGTTCTAATCCCCTTAATTGTCCGGACCGACACCGGTCACCGAAACAGTGAAATATACCAGGCTATGCAATTAGGGGTGTTACAATGGCATCACCAAAAATTCAAAGTGGCCATACCGAGTCCTGAAGGCAGTTTTCGGTATACTCTGCTCCTGCACCCTCAACTGATAGTAGCATGATCTCAAGTCAATTTTGGAGAATACAGTTGCATCCTTCAGTTGATTAAATAGATCATCAATTTATGGCAGAGGATATCTGTTCTTTATGATCACCTTATTCAACTGTCTGTAGTCTATACATTGGCGGAGAGTACTATCCTTCTTCTTCACAAACAATACTAGTGCTCCCCAAGGTGACACACTAGCATGGATAAAACCCTTATCTAGCAATTCCTGCAATAGCACCTTCAACTCTTTCAACTTAGTAGGTGCCATCCTATAAGGAGTGATGGAAATTAGTTCCAAACCAGGTATGATCTCAATGTCAAATTGCACCTCTCTCTCCAAAGGCAATCCTAGCAATTCTTCTGGAAAGACATCCGGAAAATCATATACAGTAGGAATATCCCTTAATTCTAGACTCCCTTCTTGGGTGTTTATTAGATGGGCCAAATATGCTTTACACCATTTTCTAATCATCTTTCTAGCAAGTGCAGCTGAAATGATGTTGGATGGCAATAACTACCTCTCCCTGTGTATTACTACATCTGCATATTTGGGAAGACCAAAAGTGACCATCTTCAGTCTACAGTCGATCATGGCATGATGCCTAGCTAACCAATCCATGCCCAAGATGATATCATAATCTCGGAAGGGCATCTCAATAAGGTTAGACAATAAAGTATGTCCTTGGATCACCAAAGGACAATCCTTATACAACCTATTTACCCTGACCTCCTGTCCTAATGGACTAGTCACTAGTACTTCATAATCTAATTTCACACAAGGAATAGCAACAGAACATGCAATACTGGCACTAGCATAAGAATGTGTAGAACCAGGGTCAAACGGCACATATACATCTCTACCAAAGATGGAGAAAGTACTAGCCATAACATCTGATATCTCAACTTCCTCCCTTTGGCACATGGTGTACACCCTGACTGGTGTACCACTTTATTCTTGCTGGCTCACTGTGCCCTGACTGCCAAAAGTGTTACCTTTACCCCTGCCTCGGCCTCTACTAACTTTTGTGGTCCTCTAGAAACAGAACCTTGAGCAGATCCCTCAGTGGTGGTAGGTGGCCCAGATCCGTGAGCACTAGTGCAATCCCTGGCAAAATGCCCACTTCCACCATAGTTGTAGCAAGCTCCTGTGGCCTTATAGCATACTCCTCCATGTGTCTTGCCACAAGTTTCACAGTTACGGACAGGCAAGGAACCCCTAGATATCTGCTGACCGGATCTAGGTGGTCTCTGCCCTGAGAATCTTTCCCTACTAGATCCTCTGCTGTTTGGTCCCCCAAAACTCTTTCTCTTACCCGGATTGCTACTTGAACTCTGACCTGAAGTCTTCCCACTTTTCTCTTTTTCTTCTGTTCCCCTTTTAACAGCCCCTTCTAACTCAATCCTTTCTAATTCCAGGGCTTCAGATATCAGTTCTGAGAAGTTCTTATATCGGAACTCAACCACTTGCATTCATAAGCTAGGCCTCAATCCAGCTTCGAACCGCTTGCATTTGTCCCTGCTGGTGTGAGTAAACTCCCAGCATAATGGCTCAGGCGACAGAACTCCCTCTCATACTCTGCCATAATCCTATCCTCTTGTTTCAAACTCAAAAACTCTTGAAGCTTCATATCCACATATGTATCCGGAACATACTTCTGTCGAAATTCCCTAAGGAAGTCTTCCCATGTCAACACTGGGGGCTCTACCAGATTGTGGGGAATGGTCTTCCACCATTCATAAGCATCCCCCTATAACAAAGAAACTGAGTATTCAAACTTCAGATCATCTGTGCCGTGTAATTTCTTGAATGCCCTCTCCATTCTCTCAAGCCATTGTTCTACTTCCAATGGGTCCACTATACTCTTGAACTCTATTACCCCATACTTTATTAACTTTTCATACTGTCTGGCTGGAGGTGGTGGTTGCACTAGAGGTGCTTATCTTTGAGCTTGGGTGGTATATTACCGACCATTTCTTTGAAATAGTGTAGCCATCTGCTGAGTGAACTGAGCAAGAAACTGCGTGAGCAGGATAGGTGCAGCTGACCCACCAGCATTCTGAGAAGTTGGGGCCTCCCCCTGTACCTCAGCTGCTACCAATTGCTCTACTATGTGATCCCCCTCTTCCATAATGAATCACAAAGAATTCTACTCCTTGGACAACCAACACAAGGAGATTTCCCTCCATTAGTCCATATTTATGATGTAATGCACTATATGTATAAATTAATGACAATTGAGCAGTCGTACTTATCAAAAATTTTTAAATATGCAATTCAAAACTTGTATGAAAACTAAAGGTCTGATACCACTAAAACATGTCACACCTTATCCCTTGTAAGGCATGACATGTTCCCGTAGTATACCTAATGAATTACTGAGCTACACCTACTGATAACCCATTAAATATGCTACAAGGGATTTTAAACAAAATATAGCTTTTTATCTTATCAATTTTTTTGTGGAAAACTGCATGGGGATAGTTAAAACTTTAACAAAATCCAAAGTATAACCTGTTGAAACCATGAAATAAATCAAGTAAAAGATTTCCTTCAATTTGTTTCACAGACATAATAAATTTAATTATATTTTAAGTAGACATTCATTGGAGGAAATAAACTTAATATTACCAAAGTTACTTTTACATAAGTCTCAAAAGAAAATACAAATAGTTACAAACTCAAAATGTTATAGCAATATAATGTTTTTAATGCAAAGCTCTCAATGTCAGTACATCCATACATATAGGTATAAAATACATCAAAATGAAATTATAGGGTATACCTACTATATATACCCATAGTCAAAACCAAAATACTGCTTTCAAGTCTCTCACTTGACAGCCTTCTTGTTTCCCTTACCTACGACAGCATAAATAAGCTATCGTTGAGTTTATCACTCAGTGGTGTACAACTAATAATTTTAAAACTTACAATAAAGTACAACTTGTCAAAGCATAATAAATCATATTTTCATCAAGCATGAAAACATCACAATAGTTCTAAGTCCATAAGAACCATTTATTGAAATCACCTTTCAAATGAGAAATCATACTTCACAAATCACAATTCACAAAACATAAGTGTTGCCAATATCAACACACAGTTTAGGCCATGACACAAAATTTTACGATCAATGTCGTGTTGTATACCACGACAAAGGAATCTCAACCTCACTAACTGTTATTAATGAGGGAAGGGCTAGTTAACTAATGAGTACTCATATAGTTTTACCCCACTAACCGTTATTAATGGGGGACATATTCATAATCAAATATTAAACCCCAAGTAGCCGTTGCTACTGGAGAGTTTCGAAAGGGACTGTCATGCTAACTATGGTTTCAAAACAATTTTCAAAAGTTTCTCATTTAATAATCACATTTGCAAATTAATAAACGCATTCAAATCATCATAAAACCTATATAGAGTTAGCAACACACAAATTTCTCAAATGTAAGAGAAAAACCATGTCTCATTCAAAATAAACTCATTCAAATCAAACTCATTCAAAGAAACTCATTCAAATCAATTTACAGGGTTAAAACAAAGAAAAAGATTAGTTGTGCACAAACCTTCAATGGTCTCCTTTATCCTTACTTACTTCCCTTTATCCATTTCAACCTCTTTTTCTACTGAAAATACACAAATAGAATACCTTAATACTCATCTCAATTGCTGCCAAGTACTCATTACATGAATGTCTAATGCATCCCAAGTTAGCTTTATAAATTTTAAAGAGTTTTAGATTTTGGATAGCTTGGTGCCCTAATCTTTGAACCCAATTTTTACCTAGCTCCAATCATAATTTGGTGAGATTTTCTTCATGAAAATTGTCCCTTTAGGTCTCATCCTTATTTCTCTTTTTGAATCACCTTATTTGGACTTGTGTAGCCCATGTTATAGTCAAATTAATTTTACTGTTCATGTGGATAGATTCTGGCAGATTTAATGACTTAACTTTGCCCAGCAGTTTGATTGAGTTAAGTCCATAATTTTGTAACACCCTCACTGTAACCATTCCGTATATTCTACTATTCCGGTGATCGGTGTCGGTCTAGATAGCTAGAACGTCTGGAAAAATATTTAAAGTAAAGTGAGGAACTATGATTAACTCAAATATTAATAAGAAAAATTTAGAAAAAAAATTTAGAAATAAAATACAACCAAGTTAAGTGAGCCGGTGCCCTAGCGATGGGTAACCCAATGAGAAGTTATGGTCCTCGCAACTAGGAGCCTTAGACCAGGGAGAAAATTTATAAAATAATTTTTGAGACTCCAGAGAAGAGTCATGGAGGTTTCTATGGCATTAGAATTTCAAGAAAAGGTTTAAAAACATTTTTGATAAATCTGGATGATTTTCGCTTAATAAGCCAAACGGAGGGCATTTTGGTCATTTCGTTTTCAGAGATGATTTTTGGCCGACTTGTCCAGTTAAGTAAATAATTATTATGATCTAAAATATGAATAAATATTGCTAAAAAATTAAATTGAAAATGAGTAGAAAAGAAAAGAAAAAGAAAATGAAAGAAAATACCTAATTATGATATCATATGATGTCATTAAAAACCTATCCACCAATCACAAGTAAGCACCACTTAATTAAGTAATAAAAGAGGATAAATGAGACCAAAAATTGAAAAAAATATTCTGCTCCTTTCTTCCTCAAAGTTGCCGCACCACCAAGGAAGAGTTTCTCTTCCATTTTTCAAGCTTTCAAGCTTGAATTCCCATCCTTCCTCACCCTAAAAGCCCTAACCACCTTTACTAAAAATTACACCCACACCAAGGAGAAGTGTTTGGCTGCCAAGAAATTTGAAGAAAGTGAAAAAAATTCTAAGGTTTCAACAAGCCAAGAGAGTGGTTAAAGAGGTTAGTGCACTAACCTTACCCTGTATCTTTCCTAAGCAAGAAAAGCATGCTTGATTAAGTTAAAATGGCATGAAAAGAAAAGAAAACTTCAAATATGTTGAAGTTTCAATTTGTGGCAGCCCTAGGAAGTAAATGAATTTGATGGTTTTGATGATTTTATTTTAGTTAGTGAAGTTGATTAATGAAGTTTAAGGCATTAGAAATCAAATTGCATGGATGTATGATTGAGATTGAAATTATAAGTTAGGGTTTTGACCTAACTTAGTTTTTGTATTATTGCTTGGAATTTGATGATGTTGAGATGATTTAATGACCATTAGAAGTGCCAAATATGTCAAATGAAGTTTGTGGAGTTGGGAGAATTAAATTTGGGAGTGTTGATTCTTATGCAGGAAATTCGGACCTTTGAGTCCAATGTATTATTTGAGTTATAACTAAAGTTTTATAGGTTCAATTGGTGCAAAGCCAATTGGATATGAAACTAGACACATAATGGTATAACTTTGGTGAAGAAACCCTACCCAAAAAAAGTAAACCAAGTTGACCTAAAAATTACCCTACTCCGGGTGACCAACATGCTGTCCCTGGAAAATGACCAAATGAATAGTATTTGTTTAAATGGTCATAACTCAGTGTAGAAAAGTTCAATTGATCTGAACTTTTACCAGCAGAAAGCCGAGAAATAGCCCTACAACTTTCATGAGGAATACAAATCCAAATTCTGACCATAACCTAGTCAAATTGCCAACCAAACGTAGGTCACCAAATCTGCCAGAACCAGTTTTGCCCAGAATTCTGGATTCTATCCAATCCGGTCAGTTATAGTAAAATGACCATAACTTGAGCTACAAAACTCCAATTGGAGTGATTCTAAAAGGAAATTAAATAAGACACATAAAGAAACAACTTTGATGAAGAAAATATTGTCAAATTCCTACTGTACAAATGACCAATGGAACAGTAAACTTAATGCTTGAAATCTGAAAATTGTAAAGTAACCAACACAAAGCTTTGAAATGGTATTGGCAACCAATACCAACAACTTTAGAATGCAAAATGTGGTATCTTGGAGAACTTAGGTGCAATAAATTTATTATGTATTAAAAAGTCAATAATTTGAGTGAATAGTAATATGAATAGTAATATAAAGACACAAAGTGTGAGAACTATATTGTTAAAGGGAAATTAAGGCCATAAATTTGAAGTCCATGAAATGTTCATGGATTGCTTGAAACATGAAAAGTAAGTCACCTAATTGATGTGAATAGGTAATTAGGGCTTATATGCCCATCACAAATAGAATTCATAAAATGTATAAATGAGAAAGGAAAAATGTTTTGAATACAATAGTACATGTGAACCATTGCTTTGAATTGTGATCAATATGAATAACATAATGAATGAATAAATGAACCATATTAATGTATGAATGAGACATTAGTTCTCATTATTGTAGAAAGGAAAAGTACTTCCCATGATATAAAAAAATAATTGATGTGAATTGTGATTATATATATGATCAAATGAATGTATACATTATAATTTAAAATTATTATGAAATAATAAAGTCATAAAATATAATATATTAATATTTAATGATATTATGTATCCTTGTATTGCTTAGACATGTGTGTCAGATTGGATAGTTTGGCATGCTAATAGGGTATTATTTTAGCGGTACTGTGAAAGGCTTTATGCCCGTATTCATGGCTTTATGCCCGCACTCATGGTTTAATGCCCAATTATGTGTTATCATGGCTTTTTAGCCATACTGACTGCATACGTGGCTGACGTTCTGCGTCCCATTGTATATGACGAGGCACCGCGGTGTCCAGTGCCAATGACCCGTTATTCAGTTTAGTCAGCCTGTCGTAGGTTACTTGGGCAGTCTAATTTATTAAAATAAGTTATGAATATTAGCAATTAAAAATGCTAGAAAGTAAATAAATGAGAAAAAGTTCCGAAATAAATTAGATTAGCTCCAAAAATTTGTTCCTTAGAATGATTTGAATTAATTAAACTAGTTTTAAAAATTTTAAATATTACGAAATGATTGTAAACAACTTAGAAAGTATCAAGGAAGTGACAAAAAGACTAGTAGAAGAATTATAACTTAAATAACATTACAAATGTGATTTTCATAAGAATATAAGTATAAGTATAAATTTTAGATTTATTTGTACATTATATAAATGATTGTTGTAAACTTATGAAAGAAGTGATTCTAGAGAGCAACATAAATGACAAAATATATATTGTATGAAAAATTTCATATGAACCCAGTAAAATTCTTGGGTATAGAAAATATGCTCCAATTATTTTTACTTGTTATATTATTTCCTTGTTATATTATTGCACCACTAAGCAGCAATGCTTAGCACGATGGATTTGTTTCCTCGCGTAGGTACTGAAGTTAAAGCCCAGCGAATACCGAACAGAGATTTTGGCGTTCTGATCTGCAGAGTGTTCAAGGTTATCACCTCCTCAGCAATGCATGTAGATAGGGCCCATATAGATCATATTATGTATTTTGTACATTATAATTAGTTATTATTTGTAATGTAAACTATGAATTGTATGTTGAAATATAGATTATAGAATTGTAATTAATTTGTAGATCATGTAAATTCTGAGTTTGTGTAATCAGTCTGTAAATCATGTAAATTAATGAAACTTGAGAACTTATATATATAAATTGTGCATGAATAAAAATGCATGGAAATGAATATGAAATTAAGATATATGAATGAGATGTGAATAATGAGAATAATTGATGAGATTTCATTTATTACTTGAAATTTTCAAACAGGTGAATAGTAAAATACGTCAAACGATAATAAAATAGGGGAAATTTCGTTAGTTTCTCCGTCGAAAAATAATCAATATTAAATATAATGAGAACAAAATTTTTTAAAGAAATAAAGTAAGATAAGTTAGGGTGCTCCGACACCGAGTGTAGCACACCTTACTCATTTCTGATGAGCAGTGAGGGTGTTACAAATTTAGCCTAAGTTCTTCATATGAAATGTTCTACTAAGTTTTAGATTTCCATTAGTTCAAGAATCACCTAATTTGGAGTTTTTAGAGTGAGTTATGACAATTCAAAATTTCTTGTTCACGTGCCTAATTTCTGCAGGTTCTAGGTTCTAGAAGATTTGTTAACCCAACTTTGCTCAGCAATTTGGTTGGGTTAAGTTCATAATTTGGTCCTAAGTTCTTCATATGAAATATTCTACTATGTTTTAGGTTTCTATCGGTTCAAGAATCACCTAAATTGGAGTTTTTTAGAGAAAATTATGAGTATGAAAAATTTACTGTTCATATGATCAATTTGCAGATTCAGTTTTGTGATTTGGTAACACAAAATTTGCCTAGCAATTTGATTGAGTTAAGTTCATAATTTGGCCTTAAATTCTTCATATGAAATGTTTGACTATGTTTTAGGTTTCCATCGATTCAAAAATCACCTAAATTGAAGTTTTCTAGAGAGAGTTATGACTATGCAAAGTTTACTATTCACATGGTTCAAATTCTTAAAATTCAGAATTTCACTTCCAGTTTCAAGGTTCATTTAGAGCAGTTTATGGTCATTTTCTAGGTAGGGTGTCTTCATGAAAATTCTAGCCCTATGTCTTAAGTTTCCTTTCCAATTGATTTCACACCAATTGGAGTTGTGTAGCTCAACTTATGAGTTACCAAATACACTGGACTCAGTGTGTACAAATTCTGCCCTAAGGTTCAATTGTTAATTCCTTCAATTACTCTCACTAAGCAATATCAATTCACATTTAATTCATCTCAAATGACCATAATTTAACACTAATATATCCATAGTACCTCATAGCACAAAAACTCCCAATTTTTCAAATCTCTAATTTGCAATCTCCCCACTCCATACAACCCCATCAATTCCTTTTATCCAATTAATGTCAATTCACACTCAAGGCACCTCAAATGACCACAATTTGTCATTATAAACACTAATTACACTTCATACAATAAAAACCCAAATTTTCCATGAACCCTAATCTTCCATTTTTCAATTTATGCAAATCTCATGCAATCTCACTACCCCAATCACGCATACTACTTCAATTAAACTTGAATTTATTATTAATTTAACTAAAACACATCAAAATCCTAATCTTCTCCGAGTTAGCCAAAAATCACACCTCTTCATACATGCATGTTTCCTTCAATTTCTCATAAAATTTCATTATAATCTAACTTAATCCAAGGTTTGTATAACTAATTGAGCATTAAAGAACTTACCTCTTGATGATTTATTTTCAATTTCTCCCAATTTCTTGTTCTCCTTACTTTTAATCTTTTAATCATCTACAATTTAGATGGGAAAACTCATTGAAGAAAAATGAGGAATTAAATTTGGAGAGGGTTGTTAATGGAGGAAGAATGAAGAAGAAGAAGAAAGAAAGAAAGAGAGAGGGGAAGAGAGAGAGAGGGGTGGCGGCACACAAGTGGGAGGAAGAGAGAGTTTTATTTTCCTTTTATATTTATTCCCATTTGATTTATTTGATTAAATTTAATTGAGCTGTCCAAAACTCATTGGTTCTATAATTTTAATTGGGTCAAAATAGAATTAAAATTCTAAATTTTTATTTCTTTTATTTTCTTTCCACTTTATACTGAATTTTTTTCCTAAAAAAAAAAACTATTTCATAATTCAATTCATTAATTTCATTTAATTTGATTGACATTTTGATCAAAGTTAACTCTTGAAGTGAATTGACCAAAATGCCCCTCATCGGATTTAATCCCTCCTTTTCATAATCCCCGATGAATCCTTAGGTTTTTTGTTCACTTGAATTTTTATTTTGTCTATCTCAATTAATTTTCCTTTTATTTTTGGTCCTCAAGGTGTCTCTGAATAGTATTAGTCATAGATAAAAAATGATACTATTCAGAGCTCGGAGGTTCGGAGTGTTACATTCTTTGAAGATGAGCTCTCTCTTCTTATCATCGCCTTGTTCTTTCCTCTCTTGCGATTTTTGCCTTCCTTTCCCTTGTTCTTTGACATTTTGAATATGTAAATTCTCCGTGTATCTCTTGATTGTTTTCTTCTGTGAAACCCATACTAGTTTGTTTAGCTTGGATGATTTTTTTTCAACTAGTCGATGAAACTGATGTTGGAAATTTTGTTTTGTAAGTCTTAATAGATGCGTTCTTGTTTTTAGTATTTAATTGTCAAGAAACTCAAGAGAAATTTGGGTTTTTCTTTTAATTGCTTTAATCTTTTTATTTAATTTAAGTTTTAATATTTAAAAAAACTAACAATAATTTAACTATTTTGTGGTCCTGTTACTCATTTATTAATGGTAGAAGTTAACACCATTTAAACAGGGCTTAATTATTAAATTTAAAATATTTAAGGGTCTAATTGCACCCGAAAAAATTTTAAGAGTTTAATTTTATTTTTAGATATATTTCAGGGACTAATTTGAGCCTTTGAACTTATTTATAAAATCTTACAATTAGTAAGAATACAATACTGTAAGCTAATCAATCAAAGGAAAAAAAATATATAGTATTTTATTATAAAATTTACAATAATTTTAATTAATTAAACAAAGAAAAAATTATTCTACTGCACTGAGCTAATTATCAGGTAATTAGGTTTTTGTGCAATAGTTAATCAACATTTTACATTTGCATATGTGTAATATGTTTGCATTTGTATTTTTTTTGTTAGTGTTGATATCAGTGGATGCTGCATTATGGAGACGCAGATGGCCTGCATTTCACTGGACTTAGATATGATCGCTATTGGCTAGTGTTAATATAATTTTATATATAATAGCTATTTCACTTAACTAATATATATATATATATATATATATATATATATATATATATATATATATATATAGTTTTAAACATTATTCATTTAATTTAATAATTATGTTTATAGTATCATATATTTAATAAATATTACCTAAAACATAAAGTAAAATTTTACTATATTTAAATTTATCAAATAAAAATAGTACAAAATCAATGATAAAAAGATATAATTTTTTAGATGAATAATGATAGTATTTGGATATAATATATAAAAATTTGTTTAAATTTTTATAAAAAATGAGTGCCACCTTATATTATTTCTGAGGAGCTCTTAGGGTTTTGGGGCCATGCCCTCTCTATTTCTCAAGTAGCTCCATCTCTAATAGGTTTTATTTATTATTAAAAAATTTCTAAATAGATTAATGGGCTATTATCACATATTTATGGATTTTTTTTTGTGGATATAAAAGAGTTGGGCTAATGGGCTTGATCTTTTCTTAATTCTTGCTGGGCTGCCCTTTATATGAAAAAAAAAAATTTGGTTTGATTCATCCGACTCAAACCGATTTACTTCTGCATCGGGTTGAATTGAGTAGTATAAAATACATTAAATGATATGGTGTCTGATCGGAAAGAGTTGCAAACAGACCTGACTCGTGAACTTGGGACTGGGTTTGGGAACTGGGCCTCAGCCTCAAGCTTTAAATCAAATATGAGAGAGACTCATTTGTACGCCTTTTTCTTTTCTTTTCTTTTTTCTTCGAAATTCATGGAACCAAGAACTGAAAAAAAAAAAAGATAATTTTAGCCAAAAATTAAATAAGTTTAAAATTAAGTTTTGATTTAAGATTAAATAATTTTTAATTTAATAAAATATATTTTTTAATTTAAATATTAAAAATTTATTTATTATTTTTAATTAAAATAAATTTAAAAAATTAAATAATATGATAAATAAAAATAATTTAATATTAAAATTATTATTTTATTATTAAAATATATTTTTTAATTTTTTTTATCAAAAATTGAATTTATTTAAGATTAATTAAAAAATTTTACTTTTGTTTAACTAAAAACTTAATTTTAAATTTATTTTCAGTTGATATTAGCGATATTTATTTGACTTTTATAAAGATTCAAGGCCCCACTGGTTGGTAGGGTGCATTTACGTGACGAGGAGAAGCGAACGTGTTTGGTGGCGATATATTTACGAACGGGACAGAGATGGGAACTGGGAAGGATGATTTGGATATTTACACTGTTTGGATAAAATTTTGAGAGAGAAAAATAAAAGAAAAAAAAATTTTCTTCTATATTTTTTTTTTGTGTTTGAATGTGTAAAAAATAAAAAAATAAAAAAATAAAATAAAAATTAATGCAAAAAATAAAAAATAAATAATATAAATTTAATTTTTATATAAATTTAAATTTTTTATTAATTTCATTGTGGTGCTGGTGGCGATATGCTATTTGGCACCTTTTGGGAACAGTGGGTCCTACTTATCACGTGCCTTTACTCAGTGGCCACGTCATTCTCTTCCAATTAATACGCCCCCATCAACCTATTGCTTGCGTTAACGATAGATCCTCTCCTTTGAAAATTATGACTGTGAGCACTTTTTAGGGAATTGAATCGAATTAAAAAATTATATTAAATTAATAAAAGTTATGTTAAATTAAAATTATTTTAATATTTTAATTTAATTTTAATTATTTATTAAAAATTAAATTAAAATTATATTAAAATTATATCAAAATTAAATTGAAATCGTATTAAATTGAAAATTAAATTTATATATATATATATATATATTTATTTTAGATGTATTATATATTTTTAATATAATTATATATATAATTAGGAATTATAAATATATTAAATTATTTTATAATTTTTAATTATAAATATATTATTTTATATATATATATTCTTAATTATAATTATATCTTATAGTTAAATAATATATGATTAATAAATAATTAAAATGTATATTATATGATATACTTATGTTATTATATTATATAATATATTTAATCTTAAATTATATATGTACTATAAGATTATATAACTTAGAAATAGTTAAAAAATATATTATATGATATATTATGTATTGATAATCTAATTCAAAATTTAAATACTAATTTAAGTATGATTTTTTAAGAAAATAATTACATAAAATTATTTTAAAAATCGAGAACCTAATCGGAATCATACCAAACTGAACTGAAAATGAAGAATTAAGAACCGTATCAAATTGGAGCTAAAACAATGAAAAATCGAACAGAAAAATATCAAAATTTAAGTTTAATTCTGATTGTTAGACAAACTTCGAACCGGATCGAAATCGAACACTCCTAATAAATATCGCCATTTTTCATCAAATAATAATAATAATAATAATAATAATAATAATAACATCCGACCATTCTTGTATTAGAGAGTATCTAAGTAAATTATCCGCAAGTTTTTTTTTTATTAAATTTGATTAATTCATGGTAAAAATAAAATAAATAGTATAAAAAGTCTTATTTCTTGTTTTGTAAAGATAAACTTTTTTATTCATTTCAAATTATATTTTAATTCTTTTTAAAAAATAATTAATTTTTATTAATTTTTTTAAAATACCCATATTTATTATATATTTTTATCAATAAATATATCATTAATTAATTGTAGTTAAAGTAAGTAATATAAGTTATCTAGTGCTAGTGGAATATATATAAAAAAAATAAGTAAAATTTATTACTTTCATATATTAAAGTTTAATTAGTCATTAAACTTAAGAGGTTAAAAAAATTACTTTTTAAAAAATATATTCTGACTACAATTTTAAAAAAGTTATTTAAAAAAAATTTTAATTATTTTAGATTTTTTTTTTAAATAAAACGCTGGGAAAAGATATCTAGCATTGTGCCAAAAGATTTTGGGGGGAAAAAAAAGCTTATAGAAACAATGTTATAGTTATTGTTAAACTAAAAAATTTTTAAAATAAAAGAAAATCTAAAATAGGATTTTTGGAAAGGGTGGAATGTGCGGCAGAGTAGTGGAGGGGACATCATGTGCATTGACGCTGTTGTGAAAAAAAATAAATAAATAAATAAAAAAGAAGAAAAAGAAAAATTGTGGGCACCGTATGATTAGTACTCAGAAGGGAAACAAATCGTGATCAAGTTCTAATCTAATCTGAATATATAGTTTATAAAGTAATTTTAAAAACTTTTAAAGGGTTTTTATTCATTTTTTTTAAATAAAAACAGCTGTAATTTTACTCGGTAAAACAGATAAAAAAAATTGTTTAATTATTTTAAAGTTTAACTTTTAAAAAAATTGTTAAAAAAATAAAAAAATAAAAAGATATTTGGGAGAAATGGAGTGTATGATGGAGTTGTGGAGAATGCATTGGATAGAACACTCTTATGGAAAAGAGTATATAAATTTAAACAATTGGTAAAAAAAATTTAAAAATATTAAACAAAAACATTTTTAAAAATAAAAGGGAATGGTTTTTGAAAATGGAATAAAGTTTGAGATGAAATTATGAAGGAAAAAGGACATTAAATGAAATTTAAAAAATATATATATGGAGAAAAATGGATGGCCCAAAATCACCGTTATTTGTATAGTGGAGTTTATTAAAAAAAAAAAAAACGAAAGCCTAATTAGCACCGTTGCAAGGAGCAAAATAATTTATATTTAAATTGTACAAAAAATAAGAAAAAAAAATCAAAATATTGTAAAAAAAAAATCCAAACATTGTTACCATGAATGAATAGTATTTTGGGATTTAGTCTTAGTATATATATTTTAAATATCATATTAATAAAAAATGTTTACTTTTAAAATATATTTAGTTATATTTTATAATAATGTAAAGTATTATATATTATCTTTTATAAACAAAACTATTATTTATAAATACTTATTAAAATCATTTATTCAATTCATTTGAAATAAAATTTTAATAATTTACTATATTATATATTAATTATGCATATAGAGTTTAGTTTAAGCCCATTTAATAGTAATAACATAATATTCATTATTCACTTGTTATAAAATATAATTTGATCATAAAAATATTTTACTATAAAGTCTAATTATAAGATAAGATAACAGTACTTCTAAAATAATAATAATAATAATACTGGTAAAAAACGTAATTTAATTATTTCATTTAAAAAAAAAATAACACTATTCTTAAGAGTAATATATATACTCATTGTTTTAAAATATTTCTTAATTATTAATAAATAAATTAAAAGTAAAATATATAAATTTATTCTTAAATTTTACCATAAATATTTTATAATACTTTAAACTTTTAAAACGCCTCACCTTACACTCTAATTTTTAAAAAGTGAAATTAAAAGAATCCTGTAAGCTCTGGCAAAATAGCATGTTATGCAATCGCGCTGACCGGGATAAGTTGAACTGCGTGTATATGGAAAAACTTAAAAATATAATATCATAAAATGGGGCATAATAAAGTAGCCTCTTTTGTCATTTTCCAGAAATATAATAAAATAAAATGGAGCATAAAATCAACTTCTGAGCTCAACAACAACACGATACGCCAATTTAGCAGTGATGAAGCAAACGTGGCTTTGAAGTTGATCGCTGCTCGTTGCATACGTTCACTTGGGACAGCTTAAAGGGTTTTCTTCGTGAGAACTATAGGTAGTGACTGATAGTTTTAGCAATAAGAACATTCTTGGTAAATTCATGTCCTTATTACCTTGACTTAGGGGTTGAGTTTCTTTAGAATGACAGCTAATTTTAAAAATTATCAGTCTAGTCATGATTCGATGATGTTCTACGTTGAGATGAGGATACTTAAGAATCGTGGTGGTCGTGCTTCTTAAAATATTTACCTACATGAATCAGCGGGTGGGACGGTTTATGTTAATTCTAGAGAGATTTCATGTGAAATGGTTTTGGATTCTGATCCACAAGGTTACACACTTGTACCCATTACTATGCACCCTAGAGTAGAAGCACCATTTGTTCTCTCTGTTTTCATTAAAGCATCAATTACCCTTGGAGTTTATAATATGCAGTTGTGGTTATTTTGGGCAAATTAACCAGAGGATGTAATTAAAAAAAAAAAAAACCAAAAAGGGGTTACCTTGTGCTTATTTACCAAAAGGGGGTGGGAAGTGTTGAGTTGGAGAAGAGAGATAACTAGACTCTTATATGGGTAGCAACTTGGAGGCAAAAAAGATAAAAAAAAAATTATGAGGACTAAAATGAAAAAAATAATAATAAAAAACGAAGTTGTCAGCCAGTCTCTACGTAGAGTAGCGACATTTGTCACTTTGATATAAGAATATTTTGTTATTGACTTATTTATAAAAAACCAAAAAAAGTGGTGGGGTTTCATCATGGCAGCTAGGTGCTACCATGGGTAGCACATAGTTGCTCTTTGTCACCGCAGACTCAACATCTCAGCACCCTATATATATTCTCTCCCTCTCCTATCTCGCTTTCCCTTTCAGAGTTCTCTCCCTTTCCCTTTCAGTGCTCTCTCCCTCTCAGTGTTCTCTCTTTATTGAAGATTGAAAGTTTTTTTTTTTTTCTGTAGTTATATTTAGTGATAAATTTAATGTTAAAAGAAATAATATTTATAGTAGTAAAAAATTTTTAAAGTTTAATAGTGAAATAAAGTATTATATTATAGGTGAAATAGTGTGGTTAAGAATTTGAATTAATAAAAATGAAAAAAATACTATTAGTAAGAATTAAGTATTTTGTTGTAAAATTTAAATTAGAAGAAATTATTAGCTATAAAATATGATATTATGTATAAAGAAGGAAATAAAATATTTGAAAATAAAAAAAAATTATTATTAGTTTTAATATGTATTGATAAATTTTTTGAGGGAAAAAAAATAGCTGAAAGTAATATAAAATGAAATTTTTTAGTTATAAATAATGAATATATATTTAAAGTATAATAAGTAGAAAAAAATATGGAGATAATTTTATTTTTATTGTGTAACATATTTTTTTGGTAAAAGCAATTTGTAAACTTATGGACAATATATTACATGTTTTTTAAGAAAAATGATATAATATTTTTATAGTATATTTAAAATAAACATGGCATAAGTTGATTTTTTTTCTTTGTGTACATGTAAATTGATTCTGGAAGAAGTAAAATTGGTGGATTTAAAAGACCTTCCGGTTGAAGGGAATTGCAATTGAATGTCTTTTTTGTGAAAAAAAAAAAGGTCAGTAATCAATTAAATTTGTATAATGTATTTATATTTATTACTTAGTTAATAGTTAATTTATATATATGTGAATCAATCAAAAAAAAATTGATGCAAAAAATAATATTAAATTATATATTATTGAGCATATTTGTCCGATTAGTTTAATCGAAAAGTAAAATATATTGTCTGAAATGGTATTGAATTTTTCATTTTTAATATTTATGTTGTGTTAACATAATATTTTTAATATACATTAAAAATTGTAAGAAATGCTATTTTTACATGTGAAGATGTCAATTCCATGTTATGGTACTGTGTACTGAGATGTCAACATTATTATGGGTGATGATTGATACGATTATTGTGGGGGTAGATTAGTTGCGCTTAGTATTGGTTGTAGATTAAAATTTGCAAATCTCGCGATGGGCATAGTACGAACAATTTCCCTGGTAGAAGGACGCGAATTCATTGAGCGTATCATTTTTAGGAAACTCAAACTAAGTAGAGGTATTTTAAATTGGGGTTGCATGGAATTGAGAAATGATGATGATGTATCAATAATGCTTAATTTCATTGAGCAAATAGGAGTTATGGAATCGATAGAATTATATGTTGACATTTATCGACTCGATGGTAGTGTAAATGTTGTAGATGAAGCCAGCCCATCAAATGCTATTATATCAGAAAATCCTGAGGGTTTGAATGATGTCAATAACTCTGTAAGTGATGTTCGAATTGAATGTCATGGTGTTAGTTCAAGTCAATTGGATATCGATAATGAATTGGACGATGGTGATTATTGCGTCAATCAGGTAGATGATAAAGATTCAGAAGATGAAGATGAAATTTTGTGTTACGATGACGACACAGATAATGATGATTATGGTGCTGATTTCAATTTGGTTAATTATTACAATACTAGTGTGTCAAACCCAATTGTTCCAATTATGGCTCCTCCACCTTATTCGGAAATTGATTTTTCGTTGTTAACTATTGATGTAACACCCCTATGTTCGGTAGTGCGTTCTACTGTTCCAATGACCAGTGTTGTCTGGACAGCTAGAATGCTTAGAACTACACTTCGATATGAGTGAGGAGACATAAAATAATGAAATACAAGAAAAGAAAATACAAGAAAAACAAAGGAAAAATAATAGCAAAGAAATGTAACCAAGTTAAGCGAGCCGAGAACCCTAGCGATGGTGATCATGACCGGGAAGTCACGGCGTGGACCGTTGACTAGCCCTGGACTGCGGGAAACCCTGAAAAATATTTTTAGGACTTAAAGAGACATCAATTGAAGTATAAATATCATTAGAAATATCAAAGAAAAATTAATTAATTAGTACAAAGAAAAGTGAGAAATCAAAAAATGGACAAAACCCGGTGTTACCGAAAAATAGGGAATGCAACCCGAACAGGGGCATTGTGGTCATTTGACACCTCAAGTTGTCTTTTGACCTAAATGTCCATTAAAAATAAATAATATTACATCTGGAAAATATAATGAAAAATTAATTTAGTGGTACCTAATGTAAATAGGAAAAATGGGGTTCAAATTGGGTAATTAACATTTAAAACATATAATATAGTTAAATTAGGATGGGTGGAGCATTATGGATTAAAATATTCACTAAGTGGGCAGATGTATACCCATTATACTTCATCTTCAACCTTTCAAAACCTCCATGCCGAAATGAAATCCATTAAAATCTTCCATAGCCGAAATCTTTAAAGCTTCCAAACCTCCTCCATTTTCACCTCCAAACACCAAAGTTTCTTCGCTAATCTTGACCCTCACCTCACAAGGAAAAAGTAGATACTAAAATCAAGGGAGTTTAGTGAAGATTTAATAAGCCTCAACAATAGGTAAGTGTTTAAATTGATTTATTTCTTAAGTAAAGTTTATGGGAAGCTTGAGATCATTGAATTGATGAAGAAATTTTGAGATTTTGGTGAATTGTTATTATGCACTAGTTTAGGCAGCCATGGCAATTTAAGAACTTGAATTATTTTCACATGCATTTGATGGGTATTAGTGTTGATTAAAGTAAATCAAAGTTTAGTAGGTTAATTATTGATGTATGTTAAATTGAACACTTGAATTGGAAATTTTTGTTGAATTTGGAATTGTATGCGTGATTGTCTAAATGGACAGCCATGGGATTGTACACTAAATGAAATATTATTACATGTATTGTGGAGAATTAACTTTGACTAATATGATTCAAAGTTTTGGTAAGTTAACTTCATGTATATAGAATGGTGACCAAGTGAAAAATTTGAGTTTGAAGGCAATTATGGAAGTATACCATTGCAGCAATTTGTTAACTCTTGAAGAATGTTGGAATTCATGCTTGGTTTATGGAATAATAATGTTGAATTGTGATAGTGGTTATGGCAGTTTGAGTGTATGCATGATGGTGTGAGGTTGGACATGTAAAAGTGTTATGGTTAGGTGATTGAATTGTTGTAAATTGGGTTTGAAAAATTCTGTACTAAATGGTGCACATTGAATGTAATTATAAGCTGCCAAAATGACCTATAATATTTTGTAAATTATGTTTAGGTTATGGTACAACCAAAATTGGCTTGGATGTTGAGTTTGGTAAGTGTTAAAAGTGATCCTTGATGTGCATGAAAGAAATGCAAGAAGGCAGTTTGTGTTTTGGGCCTAGAACTTTAAGTGTGTGGCTCCAATTGGTATGAGACCAATTGGAGGTGAAACTAGGCACAAAATGTGCCAACTTTCATGGAGGAATCTTGCCAAAATTCTGCTTGTAAGGTAACTTGAAAAGTGACCAAATCCGGATTAGTGCAATTGAGGCCTGAAAATTGACCATTTGGGCTGCAGTTAGTTTTTAGGCCATAACTCACTCAAAACAGGTCCAATTGACCTGAAATTTTGACCATGAATAGTTAAGACCTATATCTACAAGTCTTATGAAGACACCAAAGCCCAGAAATGACCATAAGAAAGTCAAAAAGCTTGCATAAATTCGGTTCCAAAAACTGGCCGAACCTAAAATGACCTAAAATGACCAATTTTGATACATTTTGACCAGCAATAGTAAAATGACCATAACTTGGTCTACATAACTCAGAATGACCTGAAATTTTGCCCCGCATGCAATAAGACATAGATCTACAAGTTTGTAGTTTTGACCAAAACCCAAAAACTGAGAAAACTAGGTCGTCTGGCTAGGTCAAACTAGTATCCCAGAATCCAACAAATTGCAATAAAACGCAATATACATGGAAATGAGTTTGGTAATATGTACCAACCCTAAAAGACTATTGAATGTGACATATTAGTAACATTAAAACCTAATTTACCTAGAAAGCATTTAGAGTCAACATATTAGGTTGACTAAGCAAATAATAGAATTCAGTGAATTAATTATCGAGCATTATCGTTAGAGACAGTTTAAATGAATACTGAAACACTTCAAATTGTGTTTCTCAGTTAGCAAAGACTCAGGGAAAGGGAAGGAAACACTGAGTCAAGACCAGGAGACAGTTATCAGAGGTTTGTGCACAACAGTTAATTCTTTTGAATTTTTCAATTGAAATGAATTATGACTATTTGTACATTATTGTTTTAAATTGTGGAAATGTGTTTGAATGAATATTTATTGCTTGAAAAGCATTGTAAATGGTTTGAAACTGTGAAAAATTGTTTAAATGATATTGATGGATACTTATTGATTGAAAAGCATTGGAAATAATTTGAAACCACAGCTATCATGTATATTGATTGTATTCCTCGCTAGCTTGTCTAGTGGGACGAATTGAATTCCCTCTCTGGCTGAAGTGTTGAGGTGTGCGCCTGTTGAGGACGAATAGAATGAGTACTCATATTTTTGCTAGCTAGCTATGTTATTCCTCATTAGCCATCGGCTTCTGGGACGAATTGAATACCTCATTAGCTATCGGCTTTTGGGACGAATTGAACTTTGGAACATGATTAAGCTGTGTGTGATTTATTGATATTTATTGTAAGATTGTGAAATGGAGTTTAAATTCTTATTGACATTCAGTCTTTTGAATTTAACTATGTTTTGATCTCTGAGATTTATTGTGATATTGTAAAATAGAGTTTAAATTCCTTATGACATTTATTATCTTGAATCTAACTATGGTTTTACGTATCCACTATTTATATGATTTATGAATTGTGATTTAAAGTTGTATTTGGTAAATGTTGTGCACCACTGAGACATTGTCTCAGCGATAGCTTTTCATTCTTTGTCATGAGTAGGCAGACAGACGAGCGTGAGCTAAATTTGCTAAAGCATTTAGCGAGAGAGCATCGGGTATATTGAGTATACCACATTTTGCATTTTGTACTGTAATGTATGTTCACTGTATGTATATATTGTTCTTGGTTTTGAGCAGTTGTATATTAAAATTGTACATTGAAGTTGTAAAATAAAGTATGAGTTATTTTGGCTTGTAAAATTTGTACTGTATTTCTTTTATCTCAGCCTTTGAAAAATTATTGTGGATTTGAGTTGAGAAATATATTGTGTTATTTGACTGTTGGAGTTGAGATTGAGAAATCTATTTGAAGTGCTTTTTACAGGTTTTCTGAAGAACTGTTTTATTCAAAATACAGAGGGCACTCCACCAAAATTTTTATAAAAATTACTAATAATTCAAAGTATTAGCTCTTTCACTTCAGTAAAAAAAAAAAAAAAAATTCAACACCTGTAAATAGTGCTCACCACTGTAAAAAGAAGTAAGAAAAGTTTTAAAATCCCTTGTAGTGTATTTAATGGGTTATCAGTAGACGAAGTTGGTAATTCATTAGGTATACTACGGGATCATGTTATGTCTTACAGAGGGGTAGGGTGTGACATGTTTTAGTGGTATCAGAGCTAGTTTTTAAATTTTGTTTTCACCTGTTACTTGAATATTCTTTCTTCATAGTACAACTGCTCAATATCATTGTTTGATACATACAGTACATTACATTATAAATATGCACTAACGGGAGTAAATCTTCTTGTGTTATTTGTTCAGGAGATCTAAGATCCTCGCATTGACTATGGAAGAGGGCGATCGTTCAGTCGATCAACCTATAGAGGCTGAGGTGCAAGGGGATGCTCCAGCCCTACACAATGTCAGTGGTTCAGCAGCACTAGCCCCTGCAGTACCACAGTTTCCTGCTCAGTTTGCTTAGCAGATGGTTGCAATGTTCCAACAAATGGCTGGTAATGTGCCTACTCAAGTCCCAATGCAGACACCAGTGATACAACCACAGTCTCCAGCTAGGCAGTATGACAAATTGATGAAATATGGGGCTACAGAGTTCAAGGGGACAGTAGATCCTCTAAAGGCTGAACAGTGGTTAGAGAGGATGGATAGGGTATTCAAGAAACTGCATTGCACGGAGGAACTCAGATTTGAATACTCAGTATCTTTGCTACTGGGGGGATGCTTATGATTGGTGGAAAACCATTCCCCACAGTCTGGTAGAACCTGCAGTGCTAACATGGAATGACATTCTCAGGAAATTCAGACAATGATATGTCCCTGATGCTTATGTAGACCAGAAGCTACAAGAGTTCCTAAGTCTGAAACAGGGGAGCAGATCAGTGGCTGAGTATGAAAGAGAATTTTCCCGCCTAAGCCATTATGCAGTAAGTCTACTTTCTACCAGCAGGGAGAGATGCAAGAGGTTTGAAACCGGCTTGAAGCCCAGTATCAGATTACAAGTAGTCGGATTCAAACACACTAACTTCTCTGAACTTGTTTCTCAAGCCCTAGAGTTGGAAAGAATTGAGTCTAAAGCAGCTCCTGAGAAAAAGAAATCAGAGAAGACAGAGAAAGAGGGAAAATCAGTAGAACAGAGTTCCAGTGGTCCTACTAGAAAGAGAAAGAACCATGGGGGACATAGCAGAGGTGGCAAGAAGTCTGGTAGGGGAAGATATTCAGGACAGAAGCCTCCTCTATCTGGTCAGCAGAGTACCAGAGGTTCCTACCCTCCCCGCCAATGTGAAACTTATGGAAGAAATCATGGTGGGATATGCTATAAGGCTATTGGAGCCTGTTATAACTGTGGAGGCACAGGACACTTTGCCAAGGACTGCACCAGTAGTCACAGAGTTGGACCACCTCCTACTACTGCAGAAGGGTCAGTTCAGAGCTCTGTCACCAGAAGTTCACAACCACCTAGCAGAGGTAGAGGCAGGGGTAGAGGTAGCCCAGCAAGCAGCCAAGGCACAGTGAAACAGTTAGAGCAAGACAGTGCTCCAGTCAGAGTCTATGCAATGAGACAGAGAGAAGAGGCCGAGACATCTGATGTTATGGCTGGTACCTTCTCAACTTTTAATCAAGATGTGTTTGTGTTATTTGATCCGGGTTCTACCCATTCTTATGTGAGTGCTAGCATCATCGATTGCATTGCTATTCCATGTACAAAAATGGACTTTGAGGTGCTAGTAACAAGTCCGCTAGGACAGGAGGTCAGGGTTAATAAAATATATAGGGATTGTCCTTTGGTGATCCAAGGATACACTTTTCTATCTGATTCCATTGAAATGCCCTTCAGAGATTATGATATCATCTTGGGCATGGATTGGTTAGCCAGGCATCATGCTATGATTGACTGTAGGCTGAAGACAGTCACTTTTGGCCTCCCTCAGTACAGTGATGTGGTAATACATGGGGAGAGACAGTTATTGCCATCAAACATCATTTCGGCTGCACTAGCTAGAAAAATGATCAGAAAGGGGTGTGAAGCATACTTGGCACATGTGGTAGACACCCAAGTGGGGAGTCCAGCATTGAAGGACATCCCTACAGTATATGACTTTCCAGATGTGTTTCCTGATGAATTACCAGGATTACCTCCGGAAAGAGAAGTGCAGTTTGAAATTAATGTTATGCCTGGTGTGGATCCAATCTCCATAACACCATATAGAATGGCACCAGTAGAGTTGAAGGAGTTGAAGATACAGTTGCAAGAATTACTTGAAAAGGGCTTCATCCGCCCTAGTGTGTCACCTTGGGGAGCACCATTGTTGTTTGTTAAGAAGAAGGATGGTACTCTCTACTTATGTATAGATTACCGGCAGTTGAATAAGGTGACAATAAAGAATAGATACCCATTGCCACGCATTGATGATCTGTTTGACCAATTGAAGGGCGCATCTGTATTCTCCAAAATTGATCTACGATATGGTTATTATCAGTTAAAGATGGAAGAGCAGAGTATTCCAAAAACTGCTTTCAGAACTCGGTATGGCCACTATGAGTTTCTAGTAATGCCATTCGGGTTAACAAATGCTCCAGCTGCTTTTATGGATCTGATGAACACTATCTTCAGACCATATCTCGACCAATTTGTGGTGGTGTTTATTGATGACATTTTGATATATTCAAGGAATGCAGAGGAGCATGACAGACATCTGCGGATTATACTGCAGACTTTAAGGGAGAAACAGCTATATGCCAAATTGTCGAACTGTGAATTTTAGCTGAAAGAAATCTCCTTTTTGGGACATGTTGTGTCAGCTGAAGGGATCAAGGTAGATTCCAGCAAGGTAGAAGCTATCCTTAATTGGAAGCCGCCCAGGAACATCACAGAAATTCACAGTTTTCTAGGTTTAGCTAGATATTACCGTTGGTTTGTGAAGGGGTTTTCTATGTTATCTTCTCCACTGACCAAACTGCTTCGGAAAGATGTAAAATTTTAGTGGACAGATAAATGTCAGCAGAGTTTTGATGAGTTGAAGAGGTGTTTGACTGAAGCTCCAGTCCTCACTTTACCTACTCCGGGTAAAGAATACACAGTTTATAGTGATGCTTCTCACAATGGGTTAGGCTGTGTACTGATGCAAGATCGGAATGTCATTGCTTATGCGTCACACTAGCTGAAACTACATGAGAGGAACTACCCAACACATGATTTGGAGCTAGTAGCTATTGTTTTTGCTCTGAAGATCTGGAGACACTATTTTTATGGGGAGAAATGTTACATTTACACAGATCACAAGAGCTTGAAGTATTTGGGCACCCAGAAGGAATTAAATTTGAGGCAGAGGAGATGGTTAGAACTGATTAAAGACTATGATTGCTTAATAGACTATTAGCCAGGGAAAGCAAATGTGGTGGCTGACGCCTTAAGTCGTAAGACTATGGCAAGTCTCAGAGTTTCTCCTTTGTCCATGGTATATGAGTTGAAAGCACAGCATGCCAGTTTAGAGATTGATGATGAGGGATAGACAGTAGTTGCATGGCATGTACAGCTAGTGTTGATTGATCGGTCGTAATGGTCGCTCAGTGATGTTAAATATCAGAAGCTACTGAAAGAAGTCTAGCAGGGCAAGAAACCTGAATTTTCTATGAGAGATGATTGTTTATTGCTACATTAGGGCAGAATGTGCGTTCCTAGTGATGTGGAATTGAGACAGATCATTATGAAGGAAGCACATGAGTCTCCTTTTGCTATGCACCCTGGTGGAACTAAAATGCATAGAGGGCTGAAAGAGCATTACTGGTGGATGGGTATGAAGAGAGATATAGCTGAATTTGTTTCCAAATGCCTAACTTGTCAGCAAGTAAAGGCAGAATATCAAGTTCCAGCTGGTTTGTTACATCCTTTGCGATGCAGTGGAAATGGGAACGAATAACTATGGATTTTGTTACAGGACTTCCAAGGACACAGAATAGTCATGATGCAGTATGGGTTATAGTTGACAGATTGACCAAGTCTGCTCACTTTTTGCCAGTTCGGATGAACTATAGCCTGGAAAGATTGGCCAAATTGTACATATATGAGATTGTAAAACTGCATGGAGTGCTAGTATCAATTGTGTCTGACAGAAATCCTAGGTTCACTTCTAGATTCTGGGGTAGTCTTCAGAGAGCCCTAGGAACTAGATTGAACTTCAGCACAGCATTCCACCCACAGACAGATGGCCAGTCTGAAAGGGTAATTCAGATATTGGAGGATATGCTACGAGCTTGTGTGATTGAGTTTGAAGGTAATTGGGATACACACTTGCCTTTGATTGAGTTTGCTTATAACAACAGCTACCAATCAAGCATTGGGATCCATATGAAGCTTTGTATGGCAGAAAGTGCAGAACTCCCTTATGTTGGGATGAAGTAGGTGAAGGGAAGATGATTGGGCCAGAAATTATTCAGCAGACAGAGGAAAAGATCAGATTGATCAGAGATAGACTCAAAGCTGCATCAGACCGTCAGAAGTCCTATGTTGATCTGAAGAGAAGAGATATTGAATATGCAGTGGGTGATAAGGTATTCCTAAAAGTTTCTCCTTGGAAGAGGATTATGAGATTTGGCAGAAAGGGGAAACTGAGTCCTCGTTTCATTGGACCATATGAGGTTCTGGAAAGAGTGGGTCCTTTGGCATATCGGTTGGCATTACCTCCAGAGCTAGCAAGGATACACAGTGTCTTCCATGTGTCCATGTCAAGGAGCTACAGATCTGACCCATCTCATGTACTATTAGTTGAAGAGATTGAGGTAAATCCAGACCTTTCATATGAGGAAGAACCCATAGAAATTCTGGCTTATGAGGTGAAGCAGCTGAGGAACAAACAGATACATCTGGTTAAAGTGCTGTGGAACCATCATTCAGGCCAAGAAGCTACTTGGGAACGTGAAGAGGATATGAGGAGACAACATCCACAGCTGTTCAGAGACTAATGCCAGATAAAATTTCAAGACAAAATTTATTTTAAGGGGGGGAGAATTGTAACACCCCTATGTTCGGTAGTGCGTTCTACTGTTCCAATGACCAGTGTTGTCCGGACAGCTAGAATGCCTAGAATTACACTTCGATATGAGAAAAACAAAAGAAAAATAATAGCAAAGAAATGTAACCAAGTTAAGCGAGCCGAGAACCCTAGCGATGGGTGACCGCACCGGGAAGTCACGACGTGGATCGTTGACTAGCCCTGGACTGCGAGGAACCCTGAAAAATATTTTTAGGACTTAAAGAGACATCAATTGAAGTATAAATATCATTAGAAATATCAAAGAAAAATTAATTAATTAGTACAAAGAAAAGTGAGAAATCGAAAAATGGATAAAACTCGGTGTTACCGAAAAATCGAGAATGCAACCCGAACAGGGGCATTGTGGTCATTTGACACCCCGAGTTGTCTTTTGATCTAAATGTCCATTAAAAATAAATAATATTACATCTGGAAAATATAATGAAAAATTAATTTAGTGGTACCAAATATAAATAGGAAAAATGGGGTTCAAATTGGGTAATTAACATTTAAAACATATAATATAGTTAAATTAGGATGAGTGGAGCACTATGGATTAAAATATTCACTAAGTGGGCAGATGTATACCCATTATACATCATCTTCAACCTTTCAAAACCTCCATGCCGAAATGAAATCCATTAAAATCCTCCATAGCTGAAATCTTTAAAGCTTCCAAAGCTCCTCCATTTTCACCTCCAAACACCAAAGTTTCTTCACTAATCTTGATCCCCACCTCACAAGGAAGAAGTAGATACTAAAATCAAGGGATTTTGGTGAAGATTTAACAAGCCTCAATAATAGGTAAGTGTTTAAATTGATTTATTTCTTAAGTAAAGTTTATGGGAAGCTTGAGATCATTGAATTGATGAAGAAATTTTGAGATTTTGGTGAATTGTTATTATGCACTAGTTTAGGCAGCCATGGCAATTTAAGAACTTGAATTATTTTCACATGCATTTGATGGGTATTAGTGTTGATTAAAGTAAATCAAAGTTTAGTAGGTTAATTATTGATGTATGTTAAATTGAACACTTGAATTGGAAATTTTTGTTGAATTTGGAATTGTATGCGTGATTGTCTAAATGGACAGCCATGGGATCGTACACTAAATGAAATATTATTACATGTATTGTGGAGAATTAACTTTGACTAATGTGATTCAAAGTTTTGGTAAGTTAACTTCATGTATATGGAATGGTGACCAAGTGAAAAATTTGAGTTTGAAGGCAATTATGGAGGTATACCATTGTGGCAGTTTGATAACTCTCGAAGAATGCTGGAATTCATGCTTGGTTTATGGAATAATAATGTTGAATTGTGATAGTGGTTATGGCAGTTTGAGTGTATGTATGATGGTGTAAGGTTGGACATGTAAAAGTGTTATGATTAGGTGATTGAATTGTTGTAAATTAGGTTTGAAAAATTCTGTATTAAATGGTGCACATTGAATGTAATTGTAAGCTGCCAAAATGACCTATAATATGTTGTGAATGATGTTTAGGATATGGTACAACCAGAATTGGCTTGAATGTTGAGTTTGGTAAGTGTTAAAAGTGATCCTTGATGTGTATGAAAGAAATGTAATAAGGCAGTTTGTGTTTTGGGCCTAGAACTTTAAGTGTGTGGCTCCAATTGGTATGAGACCAATTGAAGGTGAAACTAGGCACAAAATGTTCCAACTTTCATGAAGGAAGCTTGCCAAAATTCGTCTTGTAAGGTAACTTGAAAAGTGACCAAATCCGAATTAGTGCAATTGAGGCCTGAAAATTGACCATTTGGGCAGTAGTTAGTGTTTAGGCCATAACTCACTAAAAACAGGTCCAATTGACCTGAAATTTTGACCATGAATAGTTGAGACCTATATCTACAAGTCTTATGGAGACACCAAAGCTCAGAAATAACCATAAGCAAGTCAAAAAGCTTGCACAAGTTTGGGTCCAAAAACTGGCCGAACCTAAAATGACCTAAAATGACCTAAAGTGACCAATTTTGATACATTTTGACCAGCAATAGTAAAATGACCATAACTTGGTTTACATTACTCAGATGACCTGAAATTTTTTCCCGCGTACAATAAGACATAGATCTACAAGTTTGTAGTTTTGACCGAAACCCGAAAACCGAGGGAACTAGGTCGTCCGGCTAGGTCAAACTAGTATCCCAGAATCCAGCAAATTGCAATAAAATGCAATATACATGGAAATGAGTTTGGTAACATGTACCAACCCTAAAAGACTATTGAATGTGACATATTAATAACATTAAAGCCTAATTTACCTAGAACGCATTTAGGGTCAACATATTAGGTTGACTAAGCAAATAATAGAATTCAGTGAATTAATTATCGAGCATTATCGTTAGAGACAGTTTAAATGAATACTGAAACACTTCAAATTGTGTTTCTCAGTTAGCAAAGACTCAGGGAAAGGGAAGGAAACACTGAGTCAAGGCCAGGAGACAGTTATCATAGGTTTGTGCACAACAGCTAATTCTTTTGAATTTTTCAATTGAAATGAATTATGACTATTTGTACATTATTGTTTTAAATTGTGAAAATGTGTTTGAATGAATATTTATTGCTTGAAAAGCATTATAAATGGTTTGAAACTGTGAAAAATTGTTTAAATGATATTAATGGATACTTATTGATTGAAAAGCATTGGAAATGATTTGAAACCACAGCTATCATGTATATTGATTGTATTCCTCGGTAGCTTGTCTAGTGGGACGAATTGAATTCCCTCTCTGGCTGAAGTGTTGAGGTGTGTGCCTGTTGAGGACGAATAGAATGAGTACTCATATTTTTGCTAGCTAGCTATGTTATTCCTCATTAGCCATCGGCTGATGGGACGAATTGAATACCTTATTAGCTATCGGCTTTTGGGACAAATTGAACTTTGGAACATGATTAAGCTGTGTGTGATTTATTGATATGTATTGTAAGATTGTGAAATGGAGTTTAAATTCTTATTGACATTCACTGTCTTTTGAATTTAACTATATTTTGATCTCTGAGATTTATTGTGATATTGTAAAATAGAGTTTAAATTCCTTATGACATTTATTGTTTTGAATCTAACTATGGTTTTACGTATCCACTATTTATATGATTTATGAATTGTGATTTAAAGTTGTATTTGGTAAATGTTGTGCACCACTGAGACATTGTCTCAGCGATAGCTTTTCATTGCTATCGCAGGTAGACAGATGGACAGGGCAGCAGACTAGGCTGCTAGAGCATTTAGCGAGAGAGCATCGGGTATATTGAGTATACCACATTTTGCATCTTGTACTATAATGTATGTTCACTATATGTATATATTGTTCTTGGTTTTGAGCAATTGTATATTAAAATTGTACATTGAAGTTATAAAATACAATATGAGTTATTTTGGCTTGTAAAATTTGTACTGTATTTCTTTTATCTCAGCCTTTGAAAAATTATTGTGGATTTGAGTTGAGAAATATATTGTGTTATTTGACTGTTGGAGTTGTCACACCCTACCCCTCTGTAAGGCATAACATGATCCCGTAGTATACCTAATGAATTACCAACTCCGTCTACTGATAACCCATTAAATACACTACAAGGGATTTTAAAAACTTTTCTTACTTCTTTTACAGTGGTGAGCACTATTTACAGGTGTTAAAGACTTTGATTTATTTGATTTATTTGGAATTTTTGTAAAAATTTTGGCAGAGTACCATCTGTATTTTGGACAAAACAGTTCTTCAGAAAACCTGTAAAAAAGCACTTCAATAATTTTCCAAATCTCAACCCCAATACATTTCTCAACACAACAATTTATCAACTCAATTCCATAGAAATTTTTCAAAGTCTGAGATAAGGAAATATAATACAATTTTCACAAGTCAAATAACTCATAATTAATTTACAACTTCAAGGTACAATTTGAATTTACAACTGCTCAAAACCAAAAACAAAATGTACATACAATGTCATACATTCTGATTACAAAATGCAAAATCTTGGTATACTCATTATACCAAGTAATCCCTCATTTGGATGTATATGCGACCTAGTCTGCACATCTGTCTCTCTACTGCGGCGACAATAAAGCTATCGCTGAGACAATGTCTCAGTGGTGCACAACATTAACCAAATACAATTTAAATCACAATTCATAAATCATGTAAATAGTGGATACTTAAAACCATAGTTAAATTCAAGACAGTAATTGTCAACAAAAATTTAAACTCCATTTGTCAATATCACAATAATTTTCATAAGTTAGATCATGTTTGAATTCAAAAGATAGTATATGTCAATGAGAGTTTAAATCCATTTCACAATCTCACAATACATATCAATAAATCACACACAGCTTAATCATGATCCATAGTTCAATTCGTCCCAAAAGCCAATGGCTAATGAGGTATTCAATTCGTCCCAAAAGTCGATGACTAATGAGGAATAACATAGCTAGCTAGCAAAAATATGAGTACTCATCCAATTCGTCCTCAACAGGCACACACCTCAACACTTCAGCCAGAGAGGGAATTCAATTCGTCCCACTAGACAAGCTAATGAGGAATACAATCAATATACATGATAGTTGTGGTTTCAAACCATTTCCAATGCTTTTAAATCAATAAGTATCCATCAATGTCATTCAAACAATTTTTCACAGTTACAAACCATTCACAATATTTTTCAATCAATAAGTGTCCATCAAACTCATTTCCACAATTTAAAACAATAATATACAAATAGTCAATATTTATTTCAATTGAAAATAATTCAAAAGAAACAGTTGTTGTGCACAAACCTCTGATATTTGTCTCCTGGTCCTGACTCAGTATTTCTTTCCCTTTTGCTGAGTCCTTGTTAACTGAGAAACACAATTTGAAGTGTTTCAGTGCTAAATTAATTTGCCTCTAACGATAATGTTCGGTAAACAATTAACTGAATACCTTTATTTGCTTAATCACCTAATATACCGACCCTCTATGTGTTCTAGGTAAATTAGGTCTTAGTGTCATTAATATGTCATATTCGATAGGGTTTTAGGGTTGGTACGTGTTACCAAACTCGTTTCCTTGTTTAGTGCATTTTATTGCAACTTGCTGGATTCCGGGATACTAGTTTGACCTAGCCGGACGGCCTAATTTCCTCGATTTTCGGGTTTCGGTCAAAACTACAAACTTGTAGATCTAGGTCTTATTGCACGCGGGGCAAAATTTCAGATCAATCCGAGTTAAGTAGACCAAGTTATGGTCATTATACTATTGCTGGTCAAATGGTACCAATTTAGGTCAATTTTAGGTCAATTTGGTCAACTCTGGTTCGGCCAGTTTTTGGACCCGAACTTGTGCAAGTTGTTTGACTTGCTTATGGTCATTTCTGGGCTTTGGTGTCTTCATAATACTTGTAGGTATGGGTCTTAACTATTCATGGTTAAAATTTCAGGTCAATTGGACCTGTTTTGAGTGAGTTATGGCCTAAACACTCACTGCTGCCCAATTGGTCATTTTTCAGGTCCTAATTGCACCTAATCCGAATTGGTCATTTTCTTAGGTCACCTTGCAAGCAGAATTTTGGTATGTTTTCTCAATGAAAGTTGGCACATTTTGTGCTTAGTTTCACCTCCAATTGGTCTCATACCAATTGAGTTTACACATTTAAACTTATTGGTCTATTTGCACACTGCCCTCTATATGCCTTTCAAACTCCAATTCAAACACATATTTAACTTGCAATTTGTTTACTTCCCTACCAATCTGTTTTGGTACATTACCAAAAGCATATTTTACTTTACACTAACATTACTTTGGGCAGATTACAATTACCCTCAACACACCAAATATAATTCACATTTACAAGTTCTAAATACCATTACATACACACCTAACCATTACAAATCTTACATACACTTTACAATATCAATCTCCATACATATCCATCAATCCTTTTAGGTCAATATTCTGCCTACACTTCCATGAATACATACAATTATTCAAGTGTCCCCAAGCTGCCGCAAACCTTCTTCAACACCACATTTCCCTACAATTCATCAATTCTCATTCAAGTGCCAAAATCACCATATAAACATGAAGTAATTCACTAGGATATTAAATCACCATGATCAACATTATTTCTCATCAATTATATGCACAATTATCTCATCAAAAACGTGAATCCATGGCTGTCCAAAATGAAAACAACAATAACTCTTCAAACTCAAAATTTTCCTTCACAAAACCAATACCCATAACATGCACACAAAACTTAACAAAGGAATTCTCAAAAATGTAAACTTACCTTTGATTGTATCTTGCTAAACCTTCACCAAACTTCTCAAATTTAGTATCAAACTCTTCCTTGTGATGAGTAGACAAACTTTCATGAAGCCACTTAAGGGATTGGAGTTGAAAATGGAGAGTTATGAGAGCTTGCATGAAAACGTTAATGGTGGATTCTTCACCTCTTCATTTCGGCTTGGATGGGAAAATGGGGAAGATGAAGTTGCTGCTGGAGATAGTGGACTTACATCAGCCCCATTTAGTGTTTAATTAATCCTATAGTGGTCCACTAACTAGGTTTAAATCATATAATAATCTAATTGTTCACTTAATCCCACATTAACCCATGATTTTAGCTATTTACTTTAGGTACCACCAAATTAATTTTTCATTTCATTTTCTAAGTATAATATTATTTATTTTTAATGGACATTTAGGTCAAAAGACACTTCGGGATGTCAAATGACCATAATGCCCCTGTTCGGGTGGCATTCCCGATTTTTTGGTAACACCGTATTTTGTCTGTTTTTCGATTTCTCACTTTTCTTTGTACTAATTATTTAATTTTTCTTTAATCTTTCTAATGAGATTTATACTTCAATAAGGGTCTATTTATGTCCTAAAAATGTTTTCGGGGTTTCCATGATCCGAGTAGCTAGTCAACGGTCCACGCCGTGACTTCCCGGTGCGGTCACCCATCGCTAGGGTTCCCGGCTCGCTTAACTTGGTTACATTTCTTTGCTATTATTTTTTTCTTTGTTTTTCTTGTATTTTCTCTTCTTGTATTTCATTATTTTATGTCTCCTCACTCTTATCAAAGTACGGTTCTAGGCATCCTAGCTGTCCGGACAGCACTGGTCACTGGAGCAGCAGAACGCACTACCGAACTTAGGGGTGTTATAGGAGTTGAGATTGAGAAATCTATTTGAGCTTTTTATAGGTTTTCTGAAGAACTGTTTTATTCAAAATACAGAGGGCACTCCGCCAAAATTTTTATAAAAATTACCAATAATTCAAATGTATTAGCTGTTTCACTTCAGTAAAAAAAAAAAAATTTTAACACCTGTAAATAGTGCTCACCACTGTAAAAAGAAGTAAGAAAAGTTTTAAAATCCCTTTTAGTGTATTTAATGGGTTATCAGTAGACAAAGTTGATAATTCATTAGGTATACTACGAGATCATGTTATGCCTTACAGAGGGGTAGGGTGTGACAATTGACACTTTTTCAAGACCGCCATCTTCTTCACTTTGGGACGAGTCAAGCGAGTTTTAAGTTGGTATGTTGTTCCCATCAAAAGAGTTAAAAATGCTGTTCAGAAATATCACATGTTAAAACACCATGACTTTTGCAAGGAAGAGAGCAAAAGTGGAACATATGTTATTAGATGCAGTGACAAGAATAGTAATTGTTAGTGGAGAATGCATGTGTCCCTGCAGGAAGGTTCAGATGTATGGAAAATTACTCATTGCAATGGACCCCATACGTGTTCAAATCTAGCCATGTCAAAGGATCATTGCAAATTGGATTCAAAATTCATTTGTAATTTCATTATGTAATACCCCTTACCTGGTCTACAGTGTGGCCGAGCAAGGAATGCTACATTATGTGCCGGAGCACCTTATCATTTCTTATTTAATTCATTATTAATTTAAATCCCAATTATAATTTTAAAATCAAAATTTTCAACTAGAGAAATTGACGGAGTTTCCCCTGTTTATTAACATTTGGCGTATTATACTATTTACCTGTTTAAGAATATTTCATATCAAGTCATATACTTTCATCATCATCTCATATTCAATTCATGTAACCATTTCTATACATATCCATTCATGCTCAATTCATATATGAAATGCTCAAATTTCATTAATTTACATCAATGTACAATTTATTACAAAAATTTATAATTTACACCATAAATTTCTATAATTAATTACAATATGCCAAAAATATATTAATATGGCCTGGTGGTCCCTACCAAATATGCATTGCAGTGAGGAGGTGACACAGTTCGACACAAATGTAGATATGATCCAAATGATCCCAATCTAATGACTACTGAGCCTTATCCTTATCTCCAGTACCTACGCGTGGAAAAATTAATGCGCTAAGCATAATGTTTAGTGATGCAATAATAAAATAAAAATAAACTAAATAAATAAAATTAACTGATGTTTATATTTGCCTGAATAAAATGCATTTTTATGATTTATAAATTATTTCACATTAAATTGATATCAATTTTTATTCCTTAGCACTTATCACTACCCAAGTAATCTATGACAGACAGACTGGACTGAATATGCGGGTTTCTGAGCATTGGACACCGCAGTGCCTCGGACTGTCATACCATGGGACACAAAATGTCAACCATGTATGCAGAATGGCTGAAAGTCATAATATCAACCGAATGACTTAAAAGTCATAAATGGGCATAAAGCCATATGAAATAGAATGGCACGCAAGCCATATATAATAGAATGGCATAAAAGCCATAAGTAGTACTGCTAAACATGTCCCTTCTTAGCATGCCAATCTATCCAACCCAATACTAATGTCTAGGCATACAAGGGCAATTACTATTTATAAGCATTCACATTATTCCATTATTTTACTCATTGTACTATTCATGCTCAAAGCATTTTCCTTTCATTCATGATGGAAATCTAAGTCCTAAATAGGTATTCATATGATTTATGAGTTTATCAAACCATATATGTCAAGTATATAAATCAAATTTCAGGTCATTTATAAGGTTTTCATAAATTCCAAATTTTGTGCCTTAAATTCCCCTAGCAATCTAGTCAAGATGCATATGCGTTTTGGCCATACTTTCTTTATGGAAGTTGTTCCTCTATGTTTTATCTTGAATTCCCTTTTTAAATCATTCAATTTAAGGTTATGTAGCTTTAGTTATGGTCAATTTACTCAGGTCTGGTCCAGGGTGTTGAACCCTGCACTTTACTAAGTTTCTAGAAATTTACCATATTTTGCAAGTGATTTTTGAGCACCTTAGGCTTAGAACTGGGTTCAGATCCTTGAAACAAAGTTTTAGGTCTTTGTCTTATCTTTCCAAATCATTTTGTTTCACTCCAATTGGAGTTTTTTAGTGGAATTTATGGTCTATTTACCATTCGGTTGTCAAATGGCACATCTGTCCAGGTGCAGGAATTCCAAATTGGGAATCCCTGAATTCTCCTAACAATTTCCCTAAGTTGCATTTGGTTCTGGGTTCTGGTCAAAATATCAAAATTGTAGCTCTAGGTCTTATGAAGTTTTTGGCTTTTGAATCACTGTATTTGCAGTTTTGTAGACTGAGTTATGACATTTTTACCACAATTGGTCGGATACCTAAAGTTCAGGATTTCCAAGTTAGGTTTGGTTCAGGTCAGGTTTGCTGAACTAATTTGTTCTAGCAAATTGGTTAGGTTTGGTTCATAACTGGGCTCTGAGTTCTTCATAAGAAATGTTCTCCTATGTTTCAGGAGTTTATGGGTTTAAGAATCAGGTCAATTAGGGTTTCTTAGAGTAAGTTATGCTCAAATCACTCAGCACTATTCAAATGGTCATTCTGTCCAGGTCCAGAATGCCACATTCGGATTCAAGCCAATTTTGGGGCAAGCTATGGTTAGTTTTTAGGCAAGCTTCCTCTATGACATTTATAGCATTATGTCTAAGGTTTAATCTCCAATTGTCCTCACACCAATTAGAGCTATGTAGCTTTACTTATGGCCACATAAACACACTGGACTTAGAGGTCCAAAATTCCTAAACAAAAATCACACTTCCAGTTCTTCAATTCAACTCAACAACTAACTTCAATTCTCAACCAACACACATCAGTTGGTCTATAATTGACCTCAAACATATCATTTGTACATCTTAGCATCAAATCCCCAAATTTATTCAAAACCCTAACTTCCACAATTCTCAACTTCATACAACACATGCATTTTCAATCATAATTCATGCAAACATCTCTAATAACATTAGTAAACAAGTTTAATTTCATAAAAAACCATCAAAACCCCATACCACCAAGGCTGACCGAAACCCTATGTTGTTCCTTCATGCATATTTTCTTCATTTTTCCAATTAATTTCTTCATGACTCTACTTAATTTCAAGATTAGAAGAAGATGGAAAACAAGAATTTGCACTAACCTCACTTATGTAGATTCTAAGCTTGCCAAAACTCCAATTCTCTACTTCTTTTTGCTTCCAAACTCTTCACCAAGATCAAATAACAAGGTTTAGTGTTTGAAACTATGAGTTTTATGGTGAGAACCTAAGGAAATTCAAGCTTGAAGTTGAAAAAAAATGGAGGAGAGAGAGGGAGCTTGGGTTCGGCCAAAGGGAGTACGGCAAGAAGAAGACCGATTTCTAATTTAATGAATTTTGTCTCATATATTTTTAGGTGTCTATTTATAATTAGTTTTAATTTTATTTAGTTTTAATTAATTTAATTTTAATTATAACATTTCTATTAATTCCATTTATGTCCTTTTTCATTTTCCATATATGTTTCATATTTTTATTTCATTTTCAACATTTTAATGTCACTCATTTTAATGGACATTTAAGTCAAAAGTCAACTCTAAGGGTCAAAAGTCAACTCTAAGGGTCAAATGACCATAATGCCCCTCATCGAGTTATATTCTATCTTTTTCGATAATTACATTTAACTCCATAACCTGATAATCACTTTGATTTTTATATTGCTTATTTCAATTTATTTTCGTTTCATTTTTAGTCCTCAAACTCTCTTTGAATAGTACTATTCATGGACTGAAAGTAATACTGTTCAGAGCTAAGTAGTTCAGGACATTACACATTATGCCTATGGTTCAAGAACAACCGAGTGTAAAGATTTCAGCTTTACAAGCTGAATTAAAAGACATGATCGATTATGAACCGAGTTATAGAAAAACTTGGAAGGCAAGGCATATGGCAATTGTAAAGATTTTTGGAGGTTGGGAAGAATATTATGGTCGGTTGAAATGATTCATGACAGCATTATGTAAGCAAAACCCTGAATCTCTTGTTGTCATTGAAGATGAGAAATCATTTATTAATAATCGTTTAGTTTCGGGCTACGAGGTTTTTGACAGATTGTTTTGGTCATTCAAACAATTAATCGAGGGTTTTAAGCATTGCCGGCCTGTTATATGCATTGACTCAACATTTATGTATGGGAAGTATATGGGGTGTTTATTTTTTGCAACAGCCCTGGATGGAAATAACCATATATTTCCCATTGCATGGGCTATTGTTGATTGTAAAGATGGAAGGAATTGGAACTGGTTTATGAAATGTTTAAGAGTGTTTGTCACTAACCGGGAAGATATATATGTCATATCAAATAGACATAAAGGGATTATAATTGTCACACCTTACCCCTCTGTAAGGCATAACATGATCCTGTAGAATACCTAATGAACTACCGAACTTCACCTACCGATAACTCATTAAGTACCCTCCAAGGGATTTTAAAACAATTTTCTTACTTTTGTTAAGTGGTGAGCATTTTCCAGTTAGTATCAAAACATTTAATTAAAGTTGAAAGCTAGTTGAAATTTTTGGCCCATTTTATTTTTTCATAAATTTTATAAAAATTTTGACAGAATTCCGTTTATATTTTGAGAAAACAGTTCTTCAAATACCTGAAAAAAGGCACCTCTAATAATTTTTCTCAACAACTTCTTCAAATTCACAATTACCTCAATTAATTTCAACACATTATCAACTTCCAAAATTCAAATCCATCATTTCCAATATCCAACAATCATCAAATACCATTAATGAATTTGATTCAATTCAAAATAAAATACTACCATTCATATTTCATTAATGACAAAGTAATTTATATACATCATTGCAAAAATTTACATTAAAAGAAATTCAAACTAAATTTTATTACAAACTTTATACAAACTTTGTACAAGTTGCTCAAGACCCATTTTACATGTCCATACATTTATATTTATCACAAACATCAAAATAAATATTTACAGTCGGGGCATAAATTATACCCGATATAACTTCAGGGTAAGTCGCTCCACAATCATCAGCAGCTCACTCTGCTGCTCCTCTAGTCTCTAAATCTACGATAGCAATAACAGCTATCGCTGAGTACTAGGACTCAGTGGTGCACAACATACTAAAATAATCTTTATGCAGAATTTAAATCACATTTATTCAAAAATTGAACTGAACATGAGAATTAAATATAGAACATGAATTATGAGATTTTAATCCAAACAAGTTCATTTTGATGTGTCAAAACACATTTTATAAAACCCACAGTTATATCATGTCAGTCAAAACAAATATAATCTCAATAGCCAAAGGCTAAGGAGAAGTCACATCACAAGGCTAGCTAGCTCAAATATATGGATATCCATTCAATTTCTTCTTCTACTAGCACACACTTTGCTAAACATTGCCATTTTAAATATACACAATTAACTTCCAACAATTTAAATCAAAACAATATGCAGAAGATAATTTACAAAAATTATACGTTGTGCACAAACCTTAAATGAGTCACCTCTTGGCCTTGACTCGATTCCTCGGGTTCTTTCCCGGTGTTCTTTTCAACTGAAACACACAATTTTACAGTGTTTCAGTACCATAACTCAACATAAATCCAAAAATAAATTTTAACTTCACTTTTACCTAGCTCTAATGTGCTAAACTCGACGTTCTTTAAATTTTTTTGTTTCGGGGTTACTATTCACTATACTATTCAAGTCAAATTGTTGACTTTCTAAGGCTTAATAGGTATGAGAATTCTAACTTCACCCACATACCACATTTTGGTCACTAAATTTTTTAGTTTTGGTTGTTTACTCAAATTCTAAGTCTTTTAGACAAATTTGTAAATTTTTAGTTTTGGTGTCTTAAGTTGCACTGTTCCATTGGTCATTTTACTGTTAGAATTTGGTAAAACTTTCTTCATAGAAAATGTTCCTTATTGTCTTAAGTTTATTCTCCTTTTTGAATCACTCCAATTGGAGTTTTGTAGCTCAAGTTATAGCCATTTGAACTATGGCTGCCATATTAGACTTAACCCAGATTTCTGGGCAAATTTTGGTTTTGGCAGTTTTAGGTCACCAAATTTGGGTGGCTAAATGACTTAGCTAATGGCATAATTTGAGTTTGTGTTCTTCATGAAAGTTTTAGGTATATATCTCATCTGTCCACTGGTAAAATTTCAGGTCATTTAGACCTTCCTAGCTCAAGTTATGGCTAAATGAACATATACTGTTCATTTGATCAGTTTGTATAGGGCAGACTAAGAATTTCCAAATTTGGTCAATTTATTCACTAGGTTTTGGTCACTTTTTGGGCATGCTTCCTAAATGAAAATTGTGTCATTTGGTGTCTATTTTCATTCCCAATTGGTCTCATACCAATTGGACTTGTAAATTTTCAGTTTTGTCCCTCAAAGAGACCTTGATCCTGCTACCAGCAGCATGACCACATTGAATCCGAATTTAACCTCAACTCCAACACTTCCAACACACTTCATTTGGTAAAAAATGACCATTTCTCACCTCAAACTAGGTCAAAGACATCATTTACCAATTTCTCACATTTTTGTCTCTAAACCCTAAGTGTCCAAAACCCTAATTTACATATTTGCTCCATTCATGAATTTAAAGTGTAGCACTAACACCTACCCACTTAAATTGACTTGCATGCATGATTTATTGAAGTGAAACATATCATTTTCCCCCAACCCTCATGGCTGCCAAATTGTTTGTCCCTTCATAACTTATCATTTTCTTTAACTTTTCATGCAATTTACACTCATCTCAACTTAATTTCAAAGCTTAAAGAAGAAAAGAAAGGGAAACAAGTACTAACCTCACTTGTCAAATTTTCTTGAATTGCCAAGCTTGATTTTCCTTCACTTTTCTTCAATTTTCTTCCTCCCAACTTCTTGTTGAGGTTCAATCTAAAGGTTTCTACAAATTTTAGAAATGATTTATGGGGAAATTTTAGAGTTACTAAAGCTTGAATTTGAGCTCAAATGGAGGAATTAGAGTGAAGAGAGAGAGAAAAGAGGTGAACGGCAAATTGGAAGAAAAAGATGACCACTTTGTTTTTAATTTTATGTTTATTTCTCTCTTTTTTGACTTAGTCAAAAATACTTAAATAGGAAAATATTTATGAGGTATGCATGATGTCATATATGTGATGTCATTAATCTTTCATTAAATTTGTTTTCTTTTCCTTTTATTTTTCCATAACTTCTTAAATTTAATTATATATTTCAAAATTTTCTTTTCTCTAATTTTATTTGACAGTTAGGTTAGGAGTCAGCTCTCGGGGTCAATTGACCAAATTGCCCCTCGCCGGTTCAACTCAGTTTGCAAATAATTCAATATTTCTTCTGAATCCCTGACCTAATTATTTGACTGGCTTAACAGTTCTTTTTCGTGATTTTCTCTTTTCCACTGTGTTCACAATAGTCTTAAGGACCGCGGCGTCACATTTTACGGTTCGAAATTTGAGTTTAAATCGACTTCGCAGTCATTCCCGAGAAGGTCACCCATCGCTGTAACTCTCGGTCGTTTAACTTCTTATATTCTATTTTTCTTATTTATACTTAACTAATTGATAATTGCTAATTATTTATATTTATGGCTTATCTAGTTGTCTTAAGTGTGGTTCTAATCCCCTTAATTGTCCGGACCAACTCCGGTCACCGGAATAGTGAAATGTACCAGGCTATACAAATAGGGGTGTTACAATTCTCCCCCCCTTAATTAAATTTCATCTCGAAATTTTACCTGGTATCAATCTCTGAACAGCTGTGGGTGATGTCTCCTCATGTCCTCCTCTCGTTCCCAAGTAGCTTCTTAGCCTGAATGATGGTTCCACAGCACTTTTACCAATGGTATCTGCTTGTTCCGTAGCTACTTCACCTCATAAGCCAGAATCTCCATGGGTTCTTCCTCATATGTGAGGTCTGGATTCACTTCAATTTCCTCTACTGGTAGTACATAAGATGGGTCTAATCAATACCTCCTCAACATAGACACATGGAAGACATTATGTATCTTCTCCAACTCTGGAGGTAGTGCCAAACGATATGCCAAAGGACCCACTCTTTCCAGAACCTCATATGGCTCAATGAAACAAGGACTCAGTTTCCCTTTTCTGCCGAATCTCATAATCCTCTTCCAAGGAGAAACCTTGAGGAATACTTTCTCACCCACTGTATACTCAATATCTCTTCTCTTCAGATCAATGTAGGACTTTTGACGGTCTGATGTAGTCTTAAATCGATCTCTGATCACCCTGATCTTCTCCTCAGTTTGCTGAACAATTTCGGGTCCAATCATCTTTTTTTCACCCACGTCATCCCAACACAACGGGGTTTTACATTTTCTGCCATACAAAGCTTCATATGGAGGCATCCCAATGCTTGATTGGTAGTTGTTGTTGTAAGCAAACTCAATCAAAGGCAAGTGTGTGTCCCAACTGCCCTCAAACTCAATCACACAAGCCCATAGCATGTCCTCCAAGATCTAAATTACCCTCTCGGGTGGCCATGCATGCGTGGGTGGAATGCAGTACTGAAGTTCAATCTAGTTCCTAGGGCTCTCTGAAGACTACCCCAGAATCTAGAAGTGAACCTAGGATCTCTGTCTGATACGATGGATATTGGCACTCCATGCAGTCTCACAATCTCATCAATGTACAATTTAGCCAATCTTTCTAAACTGTAGTCCATCCGAACTGGCAGAAAATGAGCAGATTTAGTCAATCTATCAACAATGACCCAAACTGCATCATGACTCTTCTGTGTCCTCGGAAGTCCCATCACAAAATCCATCGTTATTCTCTCCCATTTCCATTCTGGTACTGGTAGTGGATGTAACAACCAGTAGTGCCGATACTCTGCCTTTACTTGCTGATAAGTTAGGCATTTAGAAACAAACTCTGCCACATCTCTTTTCATACCCATCCACCAGTAATGCTCCTTTAACCCTCTATACATTTTTGTGCCACTAGGGTGCATGGCAAAAAGCAGATTCATGTGCTTCCTTCAAAATGATCTGTCTCAAATCAACATCATTAAGAACACATATTCTGCCTTGGTGTAGCAGTAGACCATCATCTCTGATTGAGAATTCTAGTTTCTTGCCCTACCTGACTTCTTCCAACAGCTTTTGATACCTTTCATCATTCTGAGCAGCCATTCTAATTTGATCAATCAACACTGGCTGTACATGCCATGCAACTGCTGTCTGCCCCTCATCATTAATCTCTAAGTTGGCATGCAATGATCTCAACTCATGTACCATAGACAAAGGAGTAACCTGTAGACTTGCCATAGTCTTGCGACTTAAGGCGTCAGCCACAACATTAGCTTTCCCTAGTTGATAGTCTATCAGATAATCATAGTCTTTTATCAACTCTAGCCATCTCCTCTGTCTTAAATTCAAATCTTTTTAGGTGCCCAAATACTTCAAACTCTTATGATTTGTGTAGATGTAACACTTTTCCTCATACAAATAGTGTCTCCAGATCTTAAGAGCAAACACAATAGCTGCAAGCTCCAAATCATGTGTGTCACACCCTACCCCTCTGTAAGGCATAACATGATCCCGTAGTATACCTAATGAATTACCAACTTCGTCTACTGATAACCCATTAAGTACACTACAAGGGATTTTTAAAACTTTTCTTACTTCTTTTACAGTGGTGAGCACTATTTACAAGTGTTAAAAACTTTTGTGAACTGAAGTGAAACAATTAACTCATTTGATTTATTTGGAATTTCTGTAAAAATTTTGGCAGAGTGCCATCTGTATTTTGGATAAAACAGTTCTTCAGAAAACCTGTAAAAAGACACTTCAATAATTTTCCAAATCTCAACTCCAATACATTTCTCAACACAACAATTTATCAACTCAATTCCATAGAAATTTTTCAAAGTCTGAGATAAGGAAATATAATACAGTTTTTACAAGTCAAATAGCTCATAATTAATTTACAACTTCAAGGTACAATTTGAATTTGCAACTGCTCAAAACCAAAAACAAAATATACATACAGTGAATATACATTACATTACAAAATACAAAATGCGGTATACTCACTATACCCAAAATTCTCATTGTGGTACTAGCGACCTAGTCTGCTGCCCTATCTGTCTGTCTACCTGCGACAGCAATAAAAAGCTATCGCTGAGACAATGTCTCAGTGGTGCACAACATTAACCAAATACAACTTTAAATCACAACTCATAAACCATATAAATAGTGGATACGTAAAACCATAGTTAAATTCAAGACGATGGATGTCATAAGGAATTTAAACTCCAATTCACAACTTATCAAAATTCATAATAACACAATTTAGTCAAATAGTTTAAGAATACCGCATTGCCAATTCATACACAATTTGATCAAATTACTGAATAACACAGTGTTGCCGATCAATATCACAATTTGATCAAATAACTGAATAATATCGTTTTGCAATTCAATAACACAATTCGATCAAATAACTGAATAATATCGTTTTGTAAATCAATAACACAATTCGATCAAATAACTGAATAATATCGTTTTGTAAATCAATAACACAATTCGATCAAATAACTGAAGAATACAGTGTTGCCAATCAATATCACAATTCGATCAAATAACTGCAGAATACAGTGTTGCTAATCAATATCACAATTCGATCAAATAACTGCAGAATACAGTGTTGCCAATCAATATCACAATTCGAGCCATGACACAATTTTTTTCGTACATGCCGTGTTGTACACCACGACAAGACACACTCACCCCAATAATCGAAATCAATGAGGGAGGAAGCTAGCTATATAATGAGTACTCATCCACACTCACCTCGGTGATCGTAAGTCAAGGAGGGAGGAACATAATCATACTCACCCCAGACTGATAAGTCAAAGAGGGAGGAATAATCACACTCACCCCATTAATGGAGGAGGAACATAGTATCAGTGTCATGCCAATTGTGAGTCAAAACAATTCCAAACATTTTATTCAAATGATCCGTAAGAATCCAATAAATTTCCAAAGTTATAATTTCATTCACAAAATGGCAACACAATTCGTAATTCACTTCAATTTCCACAAAAACCATTTACAGTGCTTTTCAATCAATAAGTATCCATCAATATCATTCAAACAATTTTTCACAGTTTCAAACCATTCACCATGTTTTTCAATCAATAAGTGTTCATCAAACACATTTCCACCATTTAAAACAATAATATACAAATAGTCAATATTTATTTCAATTGAAAAATTCAAGAGAAATAGTTGTTGTGCACAAACCTCTGATATTTGTCTCCTGGTCCTGACTCAGTATTTCTTTCCCTTTTGCTAAGTCCTTGTTAACTGAGAAACACAATTTGAAGTGTTTCAGTGCTAAATTAATTTGCCTCTAACGATAATGTTCGCTAAACAATTCACTGAATACCTTTATTTGCTAAATCACCTAATATACCGACCCTCGATGTTTTCTAGGTAAATTAGGTTTTAGTGTCATTAATATGTCACACTCGATAGGGTTTTAGGTTTGGTACGTTTTGCCAAACTCGTTTCCTTGTTTAGTGCATTTTAATGCAACTTGCTGGATTCCGGAATACTAGTTTGACCTAGCCAGACGACCTAGTTCCCTCGGTTTTCGGGTTTCGGTCAAAACTATAAACTTGTAGATCTATGTCTTATTGCACGCGGGGAAAAATTTCAGGTCAATCCGAGTTAAGTAGACCAAGTTATGGTCATTATACTATTGCTGGTCAATTGGTATCAAATTAGGTCAATTTTTGGTCAATTTGGTCAACTTTGGTTCGGCCAGTTTTTGGACCCGAACTTGTGCAAGCTTTTTGACTTGCTTATGGTCATTTCTGGGATTTGGTTTCTTCATAAGACTTGTAGGTATGGGTCTTAACTATTCATGGTTAAAATTTCAGGTCAATTGGACCTGTTTTGAGTGAGTTATGGCCTAAACACTCACTGCTGCCCAATTGGTCATTTTTCAGGTCCTAATTGCACCTAATCCGAATTGGTCATTTTCTTAGGTCACCTTGCAAGCAGAATTTTGGTATGTTTTCTCAATGAAAGTTGGCACATTTTGTGCCTAGTTTCACCTCCAATTGGTCTCATACCAATTGAGGTTACACATTTAAACTTATTGGCTAAAATATACACTGCCCTTGGTTACCTTGCTTAAACACACATCCATGACACATTTACCTTGCAATATGTTTACTTTCCTACCATTTCTGTTTTGGTTCATTACCAAAACCACATCCCACTTCACATTAACATCTCTTTGGGCAGATTACAATTATCTTCAATACACCAAATATAACTCTAATTCCCAAAGTCCAAACACAATTACACATACACATAACATTACTAGTTTTTACATACTCTTTACACAACAAGTTCATATACATATCCATCAATCCTTCTATGTCAATATTCTGCCAACACTTCCATGAATACATACATTTATTCAAGTGTCCCCAAGCTGCTGAAAATTGTCCTTCAACATCAAAGTGCCCTACAATTTACCAATTCCCATCCAAGTGCATAAATCACCATATATATGTGAAATAATTCACTAGGATATTAAATCATCATGATCAACATTATTTCTCATCAATTATATGCATAATAAATCATTAAATGCGTGACCCCATGGCTGTCCAAAAATGGCTATCTCAATAACTATTTAAACTTTAAAATTTCCTTCACAAAACTAACACCCATAACATGAACATAAAGTTTAACAAAGGAATTCTCAAAAATGTAAACTTACCTTTAATTGTAACTTGCTAAACCTTCACCAAACTTCTCAAATTTGGTGTCAATATCTTCCTTGTGATGTGTAGACAAAGTTTCATGAAGGAACCTAAGAGATTGGAGTTGAAAATGGAGGATGGATCAAGCTTGCATGCAAACGCCCATGGAGTTCTTCTCCTTTCCTTCAATTCGGCAAGTTTGAATTCTTTGGAGAAGATGAATATTTCTGCTGGTTTAGTGGAGTTACAGCTGCCCTATTATGTATTTAATTTATGCATTAGTGGTCCACTCACAAATTTAATCATTTTATAATCTAATTGTTCACTTAATCCCACATTAACCCATGATTTTAACTATTTACTTTAAGTACCATTAAACTAATTTTTCATTTTATTTTCTAAGTGTAATATTATTTATTTTTAATGGACATTTAGGTCAAAAGACAATTCGGGGTGTCAAATAACCATAATGCCCCTGTTCGGGTTACGTTCCCGATTTTTCGGTAATATCGGGTTTTGTCTGTTTTTCGATTTCTCACTTTTATTTGTACTAATTATTTAATTTTTCTTTGATCTTTCTAATGAGATTTATTCTTCAACAAAGTTCTATTTAAGTCCTAAAAATGTTTTCCAAGGTTCCCCGCAGTTCAGGGCTAGTCAACGATCCACGCCGTGACTTCCCGGTGCGGTCACCCATCGCTAGGTTTCCCGGCTCGTTTAACTTGATCACATTTCTTTGCTATCATTTTTCCTTTGTTTTTCTTGTACTTTTTTTTCTTGTATTTCATTATTTTATGTCTCCTCACTCTCATTGAAGTGTGGTTCTAGGCATCCTAGCTGTCCGGACAGCACTGGTCACTGGAACAGCAGAACGCACTACCGAACTTAGGGGTGTTACAATGTGTTGGATAATTCCTCTCATGCAGTTTCAGCTGGCGTGATGTATAGGCGATGACATTTCGATCTTGCATCAATACACAGCTTAACCCATTGTGAGAAGCATCACTATAAACTGTGTATTCTTTACCCGGAGTAGGTAAAGTAAGGACTGGAGCTTCAGTCAAACATTTCTTTAATTCATCAAAACTCTATTGGCATTTATCCATCCACTGAAATTTCACATCTTTTCTAAGCAGCTTGGTCAATGGAGATGCCAACATGGAGAATCCCTTCACAAACCGATGATAGTATCCAGCTAAACCCAAAAAACTACGAATCTCTGTGATATTTCTGGGTGGCCTCCAATTAAGGACAGCTTCAATCTTACTTAGATCTACCTTAATGCCCTCTTCTGATACTACATGCCCCAAGAAAGATATTTCCTTCAGCCAAAATTCACACTTCGACAATTTGGCGTATAGCTGTTTCTCCCTCAAAGTCTGTAGTACAATTTGCAGATGTCTATCATGCTCTTCTGCACTCCTCGAATAAACCAATATATCATCAATGAATACCACAAAAAACTGGTCGAGGTATGGTCTGAAGATAGTGTTCATCAGATCCATAAAAGCAGCCAGAGCATTAGTTAACCTGAATGGCATGACCAAGAACTCATAATGGCCATAGCGGGTTCTGAAGGCAGTTTTAGGAATACTTTGATCTTGTACTTTTAGCTGATAATAACCTGATCTCAGGTCAATTTTGGAGAACACAGCTGCACCCCTCAACTGATCAAATAAGTCATCAATGTGGGGCAATGGATATCTATTCTTTATTGTCACCTTATTCAACTGTCGATAATCAATATACAATTGGAGAGTGCCATCTTTCTTCTTTACAAACAACACTGGCGCTCCCCAAGGTGACACAATAGGGCGGATAAAGCCCTTGTCAAGGAGCTCTTGCAACTGCACTTTCAACTCCTTCAATTCTACTGGTGCCATTCTATATGGCGTTATGGAGATTGGGTCCACACCAGGCATAACATCAATCTCAAACTGCACCTTTCTTTTTGGAGGTAATCCTAGCAATTCATCAGAAAACACATCCGGAAAGTCACATACAGTAGGGATGTCTCTCAGTGCTAGACTCTCCACTTGGGTGTCTATCACATGTGCCAAGTATGCTTCACACCCCTTTCTGATCATCCTTCTGGCTAGTGCAGCCGAAATGATGTTTGATGGCAGTAAATGCCTCTTCCCATGTATTACCACATCATCGTACAGAGGGAGACCAAAAGTGACTGTCTTCAGTCTACAATCAATCATGGCGTGATGCCTGGCTAACCAATCCATGCCCAAGATAATATCATAATCTCTGAAGGGCATTTCAATCAAATCTGATAGGAAAACATGTCCTTGGATCACCAAAGGACAGTTTCTATAAATTCTATTGACCTGGACCTCTTGTCCTAACGGACTAGTTACTAGCACTTCAAAACCTATTTGGACACATGGAATAGCAAGTAAACTGACTATGCTAGCACTAACATATGAATGGGTTAAACCTGGATCAAACAACACAAATACTTCTTGATCAGAGATAGAGAATGTACCGACTACCACATTGGAAGTCTCAACCTCTTCTCGCTGTCTCATTGTGTAGACTCTGGCTGAAGCACTTCTTTGTGCTGACTGACCAACCGTACCCTAACTGCCTGAAGCAGTGCCTCTACCTCTGCCTCTTCCTCTGCCAACTGATTGTGAACCTCTGGGAGCAGAACTCTGAATATATCCTTCTACAGTCGTAGGAGCTGGACCGTATCTCGGAGCACTAGTGCAGTCTTTAGCAAGATGACCCTTGCCTCCACAGTTAAAACAGGCTCTAGTGGCCCAATAACATTCTTCCCCATGAATCTTGCCACAAGTCTCACAGGGGCGGGCAGGATATGAACCCTTGCTCGACTGCTGACCAGACCTAGGGGGTCTCTGTCTCGAAAATCTGCCTCTTCCAAATTTTCCACCTTGACCCCTGCTGGGTCCACTAAATTTCTTCTTCTTTCCAGAGGTACCACTAGAACTTTGTTCAACTGATTTTTCCCCTTTGTCTTTCTTTGATTTTTCAACCTTTTCTGATTTTTCTTTTATTGGGGTCGCTTCTGATTCAATTCTCTCCAACTCAAGTGCTTGAGACATGAGTTTTGAAAAATTGCTGTGTCTGAATCCCACTACTTGCATTCTCAAACTGGGCTTCAAACCCGTCTCAAATCTCTTTCATCTTGCCTTGCTGGTAGAAAGGAGGCTCCCAGCATAATGACTTAAGCGGGAGAACTGTCACACCCTACCCCTCTGTAAGGCATAACATGATCCCGTAGTATACCTAATGAATTACCAACTCCGTCTACTGATAATCCATTAAATACACTACAAGGGATTTTAAAAACTTTTCTTACTTCTTTTACAGTGGTGAGCACTATTTACAGGTGTGAAAGACTTTGGTGAACTGAAGTGAAACAACTAACTCATTTGATTTATTTGGAATATCTGTAAAAATTTTGGCAAGGTGCCATTTGTATTTTGGACAAAACAGTTCTTCAGAAAACCTGTAAAAAGCACTTCAATATATTTTCAAATCTCAACTCCAACATTTTTATCAACACAACACATTTCTCAAGTCAAATCCACAGTGATTTTCAAAGACTAAGATACAAAGATATAACACAATTTTTACAAGCCAAATAACTCATAATTATTTTACAACTTTACTGTACAACTTAAATTTACAACTGCTCAAGACCAAGAACAAAATATACATACAGTGAATATACATTACAGTACAAAATGCCACATATGGTATACTCACTATACCCAAAATCTCTCGCTGGCGGTACTAGCAGCCTAGTCTGCTGCCCTGTCTATCTCTCTACCTGCGGCAGAATAAAGCTATCATTTGAGACAATGTCTCAGTGGTGCACAACATTAACCAAATACAATTTTAAATCACAATTCATAAATCATATCATTAGTGGATACTTAAAACCATAGTTAAATTCAAGACAATAAATGTCAACAAGAATTTAAACTCCATTTGTTAATATCACAATAATTTTCAATAAGTCAGATCATGGTTGAATTCAATAGATGATATGTCAATAAGAGTTTAAATCAATTTCACAATCTCACAATACATAATAACACAATTCGATCAAATAACTGAAGAATACAGTGTTGCCAATCTATAACACAATTTAATCAAATAGTTTAAGAATAACACAATTTAATCAAATAACTGAACTATACAGTTTTGCAAATCAATAACACAATTCGATCAAATAACTGAATAATATCGTTTTGCAAATCAATAACACAATTCGATCAAATAACTGAAGAATACAGTGTTGCCAATCAATATCACAATTTAAGCCATGACACAATTTTTTTCCGTACATGCCGTGTTGTACACCACGACAAGACATACTCACCCCAATAATCGAAATCAATGAGGGAGGAAGCTAGCTATATAATGAGAACTCATCCATACTCACCTCGGTGAGAAGTCAAAGAGGGAGGAACATAATCATACTCACCCCAGACTAATAAGTCAAAGAGGGAGGAATAATCACACTCACCCCATTAATGGAGGAGGAACATATTATCAGTGTCATGCCAATTGTGAATCAAAACAATTCCAAACATTTTATTCAAATGATCCGTAAGAATCCAATAAATTTCCAAAGTTATAATTTCATTCACAAAATGGCAACACAATTCGTAATTCACTTCAATTTCCACAAAAACCATTTACAGTGCTTTTCAATCAATAAGTATCCATCAAATACCATTCAAACAATTTTTCACAGTTTCAAACCATTCACAATGTTTTTCAATCAATAAGTGTCCACCAAACACATTTCCACAATTTAAAACAATGATATGCAAATAGTCAATATTTATTTCCATTGAAAATAATTCAAAAGAAACAGTTGTTGTGCACAAACACAATTTAAAACAATAATATACAAATATTCAATATTTATTTCAATTGAAAAATTCAAAAGCAATAGCCGTTGTGCACAAACACAATTTAAATCAATAACATATAATTAATCATATGAAATCTCATTCAGAATAAAATCAGTTGAAAACTAGTTGTGCACAAACCTCTGATATTTGTCTCCTGGTCCTGACTCAGTATTTCTTTCCCTTTTGCTGAGTCCTTGTTAACTGAGAAACACAATTCGAAGTGTTTCAGTACTAAATTAAATTGTCTCTATCGATGGTGTTTGGTAAATAATGCACTGAACTCAATTATTCACTTAATCACCTAATATACCGACCCTCATTGCGTTTTAGGTAAATTAGGTTTTAGTGTCGTTAATATGTCACATTCGATAAGGTTTTAGATTTGGTATGTTTTACCAAAGTCACTTCCTTGCTTAGTGCATTTTAATGCAAATTGCTGGATTCCGGAACACTGGTTTGACCTAACCGGACGATCTAGTTCCCTCGGTTTTCGGGTCTCGGTCGAAACTACAAACTTGTAGATCTAGGTCTTATTGCACGCGGGGCAAAATTTCAGGTCAATCCGAGTTAAGTAGACCAAGTTATGGTCATTATACTATTGCTGGTCAAATGGTACCATTTTAGGTCAATTTTAGGTCAAAGTGGTCAATTCTGGTTCGGCCAGTTTTTGGACCCGAACTTGTGCAAGTTGTTTGACTTGCTTATGGTCATTTCTGGGCTTTGGTGTCTTCATAAGACTTGTAGGTATGGGTCTTAACTATTCATGGTTAAAATTTCAGGTCAATTGGACCTGTTTTGAGTGAGTTATGGCCTAAATACTCACTGCTGCCCAAATGGTCAGTTTTTAGGTCTCAAGTGTACCTAATCCGAATTGGTCATTTTTCACATCAACTTGCAAGCAGAATTTTGGTATGGTTTCTCAATGAAAGTTGGCACATTTTGTGCCTAGTTTCACCTCAAATTGGTCTCATACCAATTGAGGTTACACATTTCAGGTTATGGGCTAAAATGTACACTGCCCTCAATATGCATTTCACACCCCACTTCAAACACACATATACCTTGCAATTTGGTTCACTTCCCTACCAATCTGTTTTGGTGCATTAACCACAGTATAATCTACTTTACATTAACATTATTTTGGGCAGATTACCATTACCCTCAACACACCAAATATAATTCACATTTACAATATCTCAATACCATTACATACACACCTAAACACCACTAATTCTCACATACACTTTACACAATAATTTCATACACATATCCTTCATTCCTTAATGCCACAATTCTGCCAACACTCCCATGAATATACACATTTATTCAAGTGTCCCCAAGGCTGCCCAAATTTGTCCTTCAACATCAAAGTGCTGTCCAAGTTACCAATTCCCATCCAAGTGCATAAATCACCATATAAACATGAAACAATTCACTAAGTTACTAAATCACCATGATTAACATTATTTCTCATCAATTATATGCACAAATACCTCATCAAAAACGTGACTCATGGCTGTCCAAAATGAAGACAACAATAACCCTTCAAACTCAAAATTTTCCTTCACCAAACTAACACCCATAACATGAACATAAACTTTAACAAAGAATTTCTCAAAAATGCAAACTTACCTTTAATTGTAACTTGCTAAACCTTCACCAAACTTCTCAAAATTGGTATCAAACTCTTCCTTGTGATGAGTAGACAAAGTTTCATGAAGGAACCTAAGAGGTTGGAGTTGAAAATGGAGAGTTAAGAGAGCTTGCATGAAAAATGGCCATGGTGGTTCCCATTTTCTTCATTCACGGCAATGTTGATGAAATGAGGAAGATGAAATTTTCTGCCTTGGATAATGGATGTACACCTGCCCCATAATGTGTTTATTTTATTCCCTTAGTGGTCCACTTACTCTAATTAATTCATATTATAAGTTACTTTCACTTAATCCCACATTAAACCCTTAATTCTCACTATTTACTTTAGGTACCACTAATTTAATTTTTCATTTTATTTTCTAAGTGTAATATTATTTATTTTTAATGGACATTTAAGTCAAAAGACACTTCGGGATGTCAAATGACCATAATGCCCCTGTTCGGGTTGCATTCCGATTTTTCGTAACAAGGTTTTGTCCGTTTTTCGATTTCTCACTTTTCTTTGTACTAATTATTTAATTTTTCTTTGATCTTTCTAATGATATTTATTCTTCAATAAGGGTCTATTTAAGTCCCAAAAATGTTTTCCAGTGGTTCCATGATCCAGTAGCTAGTCAACGGTCCACGCCGTGGCTTCCGTCTGATCACCCATCGCTAGGTTTCATTTCGTTTAACTGGATCACATTTCTTTGCTATTATTTGTCCGTTGTTTTTCGTGTATTTTCTTTTCTTGTATTTCATTATTTTATGTCTCCTCACTCATATGAAAGTGTGGTTCTAGGCATCCTAGCTGTCCAGGACAAAGATCGGTCATCAGGCAATGACGCACTCTAGAACTTAGGGGTGTTACAATTCTCCCCCCCTTAAATAAATTTCGTCCACGAAATTTTACCCAATAGCTATCTTACAATAGTCATACGTTTATTTTCTCCTTCCTATATGATCGTATAATTTTCTTTTCCTCAAATTTGTATAAGACTTTTAACAATCTAATACAACGTTTAATTTTTTTGTATAATACTAATCTCCTCTTACTATTGTGTTGTCTAATATTTCGGTTCACGTTCCTTCTTGAATGACCCTTGAGGTCATGTTAGAATCATTCATCTAGTCATTGGTCCTCTGACCATTCTAGTCCATAGTCTTCCTCACATTCGTAATATTTCTTTGTTATATATGAATCAACTGTTCAAATTTCTACTTCCATAACTCTTTTTATCTGTCAATATTCTATAACTTACTTCCTTTTGTACTGAACTATAACCTTTCGATGTTTTAACTTTTGAGTTTTAGATCCCTAAGTAGGATTTTCAAACTTATTTCTAACAATTAAATTCTGTCATGGCATAACTATACCAAAACAGATGCCGTTGGCAACTATTCTTATCTAGGTGTACTATCGGGTAGTACGTAGCTCTACACAATAATCTCAAGTTAGTCATGTCTGCGACTACGGTATAAACATCAAGAACATTGCATAGTTACTACGATACATCCCAATAGATCAAACTTTGTTATCTTTTATTCTTTTTGAATTCACTGATATTCGAATCTTATTCTGATTACAATATCCATTAGCAATTTCTAACAGTAATCTCCTTGCCCTCATCTAGAGCAATTCCATTACTGCATCTTACATTTACGTCCTCTTGCCTTACATTAAGTAGGCTCGCCAATTAGCTTATAATTTTATGGTGTGTCGGAAATACTTTTCAGATAAACTCTTCCAAAACTAATTTCACTTGTTATCACAATACTTATCCTAAAGGACTAGTCACTAATGCATCAAAATTTATTTCCCTGACCTCCTGTACAATAATACAAGGAGATTTCCTCCCGTTAGTGCATATTTATAATGTAATGTACTGTATGTATCAAACATTTGAGCAGTTGTAGTTACCGACAAAAGATTTCAAATTCACAGTTCAAATTCACTTTAAAACCATTGCTCGATACCACTAAAACATGTCACACCCTACCCCTCATGGGCATAACATGATCCGTAGTATACCTAATGAATTACCAACTCCGCTTCTCGATAATCCATTAAATACACTACAAGGGATTTTAAAAACTTTTCTTACTTCTTTTACGATGGTGAGCACTATTTACAGTGTGAAAGACTTTGGTGAATCAAGTGAAACAACTAACTCATTTGATTTATTTGGAATATCTGTAAAAATTTTGGCAAGGTGCCATTTGTATTTTGGACAAAAGCAGTTCTTGAAAACTGTAAAAAGCACTTCAATATATTTTCAAATCTCAACTCCAACATTTTTATCAACACAACACATTTCTCAAGTCAAATCCACAGTGATTTTCAAAGACTAAGATACAAAGATATAACACAATTTTTACAAGCCAAATAACTCATAATTATTTTACAACTTTACTGTACAACTTAAATTTACAACTGCTCAAGACCAAGAACAAAATATACATACAGTGAATATACATTCTGATTACAAAATGCCACATATGGTATACTCACTATACCCAAAATCTCTCGCTGGCGGTACTAGCAGCCTAGTCTGCTGCCCTGTCTATCTCTCTACCTGCGACAGCAATAAAAAGCTATCGCTGAGACAATGTCTCAGTGGTGCACAACATTAACCAAATACAATTTTAAATCACAATTCATAAATCATATCATTAGTGGATACTTAAAACCATAGTTAAATTCAAGACAATAAATGTCAACAAGAATTTAAACTCCATTTGTTAATATCACAATAATTTTCAATAAGTCAGATCATGGTTGAATTCAATAGACAGTATATGTCAATAAGAGTTTAAATCAATTTCACAATCTCACAATACATAATAACACAATTCGATCAAATAACTGAAGAATACAGTGTTGCCAATCTATAACACAATTTAATCAAATAGTTTAAGAATAACACAATTTAATCAAATAACTGAACTATACAGTTTTGCAAATCAATAACACAATTCGATCAAATAACTGAATAATATCGTTTTGCAAATCAATAACACAATTCGATCAAATAACTGAAGAATACAGTGTTGCCAATCAATATCACAATTTAAGCCATGACACAATTTTTTCCGTACATGCCGTGTTGTACACCACGACAAGACATACTCACCCCAATAATCGAAATCAATGAGGGAGGAAGCTAGCTATATAATGAGAACTCATCCATACTCACCTCAGACTGGGAAGTCAAAGAGGGAGGAACATAATCATACTCACCCCAGACTAATAAGTCAAAGAGGGAGGAATAATCACACTCACCCCATTAATGGAGGAGGAACATATTATCAGTGTCATGCCAATTGTGAATCAAAACAATTCCAAACATTTTATTCAAATGATCCGTAAGAATCCAATAAATTTCCAAAGTTATAATTTCATTCACAAAATGGCAACACAATTCGTAATTCACTTCAATTTCCACAAAACCATTTCTGATTGCTTTTCAATCAATAAGTATCCATCAAATACCATTCAAACAATTTTTCACAGTTTCAAACCATTCACAATGTTTTTCAATCAATAAGTGTCCACCAAACACATTTCCACAATTTAAAACAATGATATGCAAATAGTCAATATTTATTTCCATTGAAAATAATTTAAAAGAAACAGTTGTTGTGCACAAACACAATTTAAAACAATAATATACAAATATTCAATATTTATTTCAATTGAAAAATTCAAAAGCAATAGCCGTTGTGCACAAACACAATTTAAATCAATAACATATAATTAATCATATGAAATCTCATTCAGAATAAAATCAGTTGAAAACTAGTTGTGCACAAACCTCTGATATTTGTCTCCTGGTCCCGACTCGATTTCTTTCCCTTTTGCTGAGTCCTTGTTAACTGAGAAACACAATTCGAAGTGTTTCAGTACTAAATTAAATTGTCTCTATCGATGGTGTTTGGTAAATAATGCACTGAACTCAATTATTCACTTAATCACCTAATATACCGACCCTCATTGCGTTTTAGGTAAATTAGGTTTTAGTGTCGTTAATATGTCACATTCGATAAGGTTTTAGATTTGGTATGTTTTACCAAAGTCACTTCCTTGCTTAGTGCATTTTAATGCAAATTGCTGGATTCCGGAACACTGGTTTGACCTAACCGGACGATCTAGTTCCCTCGGTTTTCGGGTCTCGGTCGAAACTACAAACTTGTAGATCTAGGTCTTATTGCACGCGGGGCAAAATTTCAGGTCAATCCGAGTTAAGTAGACCAAGTTATGGTCATTATACTATTGCTGGTCAAATGGTACCATTTTAGGTCAATTTTAGGTCAAAGTGGTCAATTCTGGTTCGGCCAGTTTTTGGACCCGAACTTGTGCAAGTTGTTTGACTTGCTTATGGTCATTTCTGGGCTTTGGTGTCTTCATAAGACTTGTAGGTATGGGTCTTAACTATTCATGGTTAAAATTTCAGGTCAATTGGACCTGTTTTGAGTGAGTTATGGCCTAAATACTCACTGCTGCCCAAATGGTCAGTTTTTAGGTCTCAAGTGTACCTAATCCGAATTGGTCATTTTTCACATCAACTTGCAAGCAGAATTTTGGTATGGTTTCTCAATGAAAGTTGGCACATTTTGTGCCTAGTTTCACCTCAAATTGGTCTCATACCAATTGAGGTTACACATTTCAGGTTATGGGCTAAAATGTACACTGCCCTCAATATGCATTTCACACCCCACTTCAAACACACATATACCTTGCAATTTGGTTCACTTCCCTACCAATCTGTTTTGGTGCATTAACCACAGTATAATCTACTTTACATTAACATTATTTTGGGCAGATTACCATTACCCTCAACACACCAAATATAATTCACATTTACAATATCTCAATACCATTACATACACACCTAAACACCACTAATTCTCACATACACTTTACACAATAATTTCATACACATATCCTTCATTCCTTAATGCCACAATTCTGCCAACACTCCCATGAATATACACATTTATTCAAGTGTCCCCAAGGCTGCCCAAATTTGTCCTTCAACATCAAAGTGCTGTCCAAGTTACCAATTCCCATCCAAGTGCATAAATCACCATATAAACATGAAACAATTCACTAAGTTACTAAATCACCATGATTAACATTATTTCTCATCAATTATATGCACAAATACCTCATCAAAAACGTGACTCATGGCTGTCCAAAATGAAGACAACAATAACCCTTCAAACTCAAAATTTTCCTTCACCAAACTAACACCCATAACATGAACATAAACTTTAACAAAGAATTTCTCAAAAATGCAAACTTACCTTTAATTGTAACTTGCTAAACCTTCACCAAACTTCTCAAAATTGGTATCAAACTCTTCCTTGTGATGAGTAGACAAAGTTTCATGAAGGAACCTAAGAGGTTGGAGTTGAAAATGGAGAGTTAAGAGAGCTTGCATGAAAAATGGCCATGGTGGTTCCCATTTTCTTCATTCACGGCAATGTTGATGAAATGAGGAAGATGAAATTTTCTGCCTTGGATAATGGATGTACACCTGCCCCATAATGTGTTTATTTTATTCCCTTAGTGGTCCACTTACTCTAATTAATTCATATTATAAGTTACTTTCACTTAATCCCACATTAAACCCTTAATTCTCACTATTTACTTTAGGTACCACTAATTTAATTTTTCATTTTATTTTCTAAGTGTAATATTATTTATTTTTAATGGACATTTAAGTCAAAAGAAACTTAGGGATGACAAATGACCATAATGCCTGTTCGGGTTGCATTCCGATTTTTCGTAACAAGGTTTTGTCCGTTTTCGATTTCTCACGTTTCTTTGTACTAAATATTTAAATAGTATGTGATCTTACTAATCATATTTATTATTCAATAAGGGTCTATTTAAGTCCCAAAAATGTTTTCCAGGTTCCCATGATCCGGAGCTAGTCAACGGTCCACGCCGTAGCTTCCCTGATGTCACCCATCGCTAGGTTTCATTTCGTTTAACTGGATCACATTTCTTTGCTATTATTTTTCCTTTGTTTTTCTTGTATTTTCTTTTCTTGTATTTCATTATTTTATGTCTCCTCACTCATATTAAAGTGTGGTTCTAGGCATCCTAGCTGTCCGGACAAGATCGTCACCGAATGACGCACTCTAGAACTTAGGGGTGTTACAAGAACTCCCTCTAATACTTTGCCACTGATCGGTTCCCTTATTTCAAACTTAAAAATTCTTGCAATTTCTGATCAGCATATGCATTTGGGATGTATTTACATGCAATTCTCGATGAAGTCATCCTGTGTCGATCGTGGTTCACTAATTTGTGGGGATGGTCTTCCACCAATCATACGCATCCCCTTGCAGTAGCAACATAGAATATTCTAACTTCAATTCATCTTGGCAATGCAGCTTCTTAAATACTCTGTCCATTCTTTCAAGCCATTGCTCTGCCTTAAGCGGGTCTACTGTACCCTTAAATTCAGTAGCTCCATACTTCAATAACTTGTTATCTTTATGCGTGGAGGCGGTGGTGCCACAGTGTGCAGGTGGAGCTTGAGCAGGCATACCCCTAGCCATTTGTTGAAACATCGCAGCCATCTACTGTGCAAATTGTGAAGGAAACTGTGGCATTTGTGGGGCTGGTGCTACTGATCCACTGACATTCTGTAAAGCTGGGGCTTCCCCTTGTGCCTCAGCTTCAACAGATTGCTCGACTAAGCGATCCCCTTCTTCCATTTCAATCTGAAGTTAGGGTAACTCCTGAACAAATAACACAGGGAGATTCCCTCTGTTAGTTTATATTTATGATGTAATGCACTGTATGTAACAAATATGGACATTGAGCAGTTGTACTTAACAAGGAAAAACACAAATTCTCAAGTTAAAACATACTTCAAAAATTTGCTCTGATAACACTAAAACATGTCACACCTTACCCCTTTGTAAGGCATAACATGATCCCGTAGAATACCTAATGAACTACTAAACTTCACCTACCGATAACTCATTAAGTACCCTACAAGGGATTTTAAAACAATTTTCTTACTTTTGTTAAGTGATGAGCATTTTCCAGTTGGTATCAAAACATTTAATTAAAGTTGAAAGCTAGTTAAAATTTTTGGCCCATTTTATTTTTTCGCAAATTTTATAAAAATTTTGGCAGAGTTCCGTCTATATTTTGAGAAAACAGTTCTTCAAATACCTGAAAAAAAGGCACTTCCAATAATTTTTCTCAACAACTTCTTCAAATTCACAATCACCTCAATCAATTTCAACACATTATCAACTTCCAAAATTCAAATCCATCATTTCCAATATCCAACAATCATCAAATACCATTAATAAATTTGATTCAATTCAAAATAAAATACTACCATTCATATTTCATTAATGACAAAGTAATTTATATACATCATTGCAAAAATTTATATTAAAAGAAATTCAAACTAAATTTTATTACAAACTTTATACAAACTTTGTACAAGCTGCTCAAGACCCATTTTACATGTCCATACATTTATGTGCATCACAAACATCAAAATAAATATTTACAGTCGGGGTATAAATTATACCCGATATAACTTCAGGATAAGTCGCTCCAAAATCCTCAGCAGCTCACTCTGCTGCTCCTCTAGTCTCTAAATCTGTGACAGTAATAATAGCTATCGCTGAGTACTAGGACTCAGTAGTGCACAACATACTAAAATAATCTTTATGCAGAATTTAAATCACATTTATTTAAAAATTGAACTGAACATGAGAATTAAATATAGAACATGAATTATGAGATTTTAATCCAAACAAGTTCATTTTGAAGTGTCAAAACACATTTCATAAAACCCACAGTTATATCATGCCATTCGAAACAAATATAATCTCAATAGCCAGAGGCTAAGGAGAAGTTACATCACAAGGCTAGCTAGTTTAAATATATGGATATTCATTCAATTTCTTCTTCTACTGGCACACACCTCAACACTTCAGCCAAAGAAGGAATCAAAATTTGAAACTGATTACCCCCACTAGTCATGCTAGTGAGGTGTTCAAATATGGTCATGACACTGTAGTTTCAAAACTTATCTTAACAATTTGCTAAACATTGCCATTTCAAATATACACAATTAACTTCCAACAATTTAAATCAAAAGCATCATAAGAATGTCATAATTCAATATTTCACATTATTCAAAACAATATGCAGAAGATAATTTACAAAAATTATACGTTGTGCACAAACCTTAAACGAGTCGCCTCTTGGCCTTGACTCGATTCCTTGGGTTCTTTCCCAGTGTTCTTTTCAACCGAAACACACAATTTTATAGTGTTTCAGTACCATAACTAAACATAAATCTAAAAATAAATTTAACTTCACTTTTACCTAGCTCTAATGTGCTAAACTCGATGTTCTTTAAATTTTTTTGTTTCGGGGTTACTATTCACTATACTATTCAAGTCAAATTGTTGACTTTCTAAGGCTTAATAAGTATGGGAATTCCAACTTCACCCACATACCACATTTTGGTCACTAAATTTGTTGGCTTTGGTTGTTTACTCAAATTCTAAGTCTTTTAGGAAAATTTGTAAATTTTCAGTTTTGGTATCTTAAGTTGCACTGTTCCATTGGTCATTTTACTGTTAGAATTTGACAAAACTTTCTTCATAGAAAATGTTCCCTATTGTCTTAAGTTTATTCTCCTTTTTGAATCACTCCAATTGGAGTTTTGTAGCTCAAGTTATAGCCAGTTGAACCATGGCTGCCGGATTGGACTTAACCCAGATTTCTAGGCAAATTTTGGTTCTGGTAGTTTTAGGTCACCAAATTTGGGTGGCCAAATGACTTGGTTAATGGCATAATTTGGGTTTGTGTTCTTCAAGAAAGTTTTAGGTCTATATCTCACATGTCCACTGGTAAAATTTCAGGTCATTTAGACCTGCCTAGCTCAAGTTATGGCTAAATGAACAAATACTGTTCATTTGATCAGTTTGTACAGGGCAGACTGAGAATTTCCGAATTTGGTCAATTTATTCACTAGGTTTTGGTCACTTTTTGGGCATGCTTCCTAAATAAAAATTGTGTCATTTGGTGTTTATTTTCATTCCCAATTGGTCTCATACCAATTGGACTTGTAAATTTTCAGTTTTGGTCCCTCAAAGAGACCTTGGTCCTGCTGCCAGCAGCATGACCACATTGAATCCGAATTTGACCTCAACTCCAACACTTCCAACACACTTCATTTGGTCAAAAATGACCATTTCTCACCTCAAACTAGGTCAAAGACATCATTTACCAATTTCTCACATTTTTGTCTCTAAACCTTAAGTGTCCAAAACCCTAATTTACATATTTGCTCCATTCATGAATTTAAAGTGTAGCACTAACACCTACCCACTTAGATTGACTTGCATGCATGATTTATTGAAGTGAAACATATCATTTTCCTCCAACCCTCATGGCTGCCAAATTGTTTGTCCCTTCATAACTTATCATTTTCTTTAACTTTTCATGCAATTTACACTCATCTCAACTTAATTTCAAAGCTTAAAGAAGAAAAGAAAGGGAAACAAGTACTAACCTCACTTGTCAAATTTTCTTGAATTGCCAAGCTTGATTTTCCTTCACTTTTCTTCAATTTTCTTCCTTCCAACTTCTTGTTGAGGTTCAATCTAAAGGTTTCTACAAAATTTAGAAATGATTTATGGGGAAATTTTAGAGTTACTAAAGCTTGAATTTGAGCTCAAATGGAGGAATTAGAGTGAAGAGAGAGAGAAAAGAGGTGAACGGCAATTTGGAAGAAGAAGATGACCACTTTTTTTTTTAATTTTATGTTTATTTCTCTCTTTTTTGACTTAGTAAAAAATAACTTAAATAGGAAAATATCATCTATGTGATGTCATTACTCTTTCATTAAATTTGTTTTCTTTTTCGTTTATTTTTCCATAACTTCTTCAATTTAATTATATATTTCAAAATTTTTATTTCTCTAATTTTATTTGACAGTTAGGTCAGGAGTCAGCTCTCGGGGTTAATTGACCAAATTGCCCCTCGCCGGTTCAACCAGTTTGCAAATAATTCAATATTTCTTCCGGATCCCTGACCTAATTATTTGACTGGCTTAACAGTTCTTTTTCGTGATTTCCTCTTTTCCACTGTGTTCACAATAGTCTTAAAGACCGTGGCGTCACATTTTATGGTTCAAAATTTGAGTTTAAATTGACTTCGCAGTCATTCTCGAGAAGGTCACCCATCGTTGTGACTCTCGGCTCGTTTAACTTATGTTCTATTTTTCTTATTTATACTTAACTAATTGACAATTGCTAATTATTTGTGTTTATGGCTTATCTAGTTGTCTTAAGTGTGGTTCTAATCCCCTTAATTGTCCAGACCGACTCCAGTCACCGAAATAGTGAAATGTACCAGGCTATACAAATAGGGGTGTTACAATAAAGGCAATGCATGATGATTGGTGGCAACCTCCTACAGCTCATCCCCGGTTTTGCATCCGACACATCTTAAGCAATTATAATACCATGTTCAAGAATCTAGTAATGAAAGAAGCACTATGTAAGATAGGTTAGTAGAAAAAGTGTTATGTATTTTAAACATTTAATCATAGTGAAAATATCGCTTAATAATTGATTTCAAAATTCGTTGTTATTTATTATTACAGCGCATTAAAACCAAAAGAATAAATTTTATGAATCAATGAATAAAATTCGACAAATGCATTAAGAAACATATGATTGGGCAATGAAGATAAATTTGCAAAAGTGGACTCGATCTCACAACGTAGGCAAAAGGTATGGTTCAATGACAACAAACACTGTGGAGTCAGTGAATGGACTACTTAAACGATTACGTACATTACCAATAACTACAATGGTAGAAATTTTTTTTTACTAATGTGTGGAGTATTTTAATGCACGACGCACAATGTTTCAGGAACAAGAACAAATGGGTTTTAAGTTCACGCAATTGTGTAGCAAAATTTTGCAAGAAAATGTACAAAAGGCAAATGGTCATCATGTCCATGTGTTCAACACCAATTCTGGTGAATTTGAAGTGAGGACTGGTAGACAAGGTCATAAGCAGGTGGTCAAACTGAATGATCGAACTTGCAGTTATGGAAAATTTCAAGAGATGCGAATCCTGTGCTCTCATGTCATTGCAGCATGCTTTTGCAGAGCAATAGATTATGAGCAATTTGTGTCTGATTATTAAGTTGGAACGAACATTAAAATGTTATGAGTTAATGTTCCATGCTCTTGGAGATCCAGTTTATTGGCTAGAAGCAAATGGCGATCCCCTTGTTCCTGACTCAACAAGGATAAGGTAGAAAGGCAGGCCAAAGTCCACCAGAAGGAAGAACGAAATGGATTGTAGGCTTCAGGGAAAATTGGAAGAGAGATCAATGAGCCACTGCTCAATTTGTCTTGAAGCAAGACATAATAAAAAGAGTTGTCCTATGAAGAATGTAAATCACTAATAAATTTTATCATTTTCATATTTCATTAATTTATGTATTTTTATAAGTCATTAATGAAATTGAATTTTTACAATTGAATAAATTCTCGAAATGTACTAATATAAATTTATTGTAATTTTTTTGTTCATGTAACTGAAGGAGCGGAAGCATGAAAATTGATAGATTAGAACATTGAATTCAAAAATTTTCTTCTCGGGTTTCATGCATCATGCAATATCCATTATATATCTAATTGATTTCAATGTTCAAATACATATTAAAGCACTTTTAATATGTTTTAGGATCTACATTTGCCATTTAAGATTTTGAATTAACAAATTAATTTATTAGAACCCTAGATTAATGCAAGAACATGTGCACTAACCTTTTGATGCACTGTAGATGTGATTGGTACCTTTGGGAAGCACCTAGGACTCCAAATGTTATCTCTCTAGTTTGTCCACACCAAGATCACTAATGGCAGCCCCTTGAACAGCTTCTCAAGCCTTGCCAACCAATTAGAAATTAGGGATTTGCCTTTAGAGAGGTTGTACAGGTAAATAGGACACTAGAAACAATTTCTAGCAATTTTAATTCAAGAGAATATGGGCAATTCTCTTTGAATTGATGAGAGAAAAAGAAGAAGAGAGGAGAGGAGCTTCATGAGCGGCGGCACCTTTGAGAAAAAATCAGAATATTATTTTGTTCTTTCATTCTTTCCCTCTTATAATTAGGTCATCACTTAAAACCCTTGCCACATGTCATCTTTTGATTGCATCTTAATTTTAATTGACCTAATCTGTAACAACCTCACTGTATCCATTCTGTACATTCTACTGTTTCGGTGACCGGTGTCAGTCCGGACAGTTAGAATGTCTGGAAAAATATTTAAACTAAAGTGAGGAGCCATAATTAACACAAATATTAATAAGAAAAATTTAGAAAAAATTTTAGAAATAAAATACAACCAAGTTAAGTGAGCCAGTGCCCTAGCGATGGGTAACCCAGTGGGCAGTTGCGGTCCTCGCAACTAAGAGTCCTAAACCCAGGAGAAAATTTATAAAATAATTTTTGGGACTCCAGGGAAAAGTCATTGAGGTTTCTATGGCATTAGAATGCCAAGAAAATGCTTAGAAAAAATTTTCAATCGGTACAGACAATTTTAGTCTGTTAAGCCAAACGGAGGGCATTTTGGTCATTTCGTCTTCAGAGATGTGACATAAAATGTGAATAAATATTGCTAAAAATTAAATTGAAAATGAGTAGAGAAGAAAAGGAAAGAAAATGAGATTAAATGACAATTTTGACATCACATGCTGTCATCAACCCTTTCCCCACCAATCACATTTAACTAACTTAAATTAACTAATAAAAAGGGATAGGGATATAGCAAAAATCAAAAAGGAAAACATCAGCCATCACCTTCAACAAACCTGTCACACCTTACTCCCCCGTAAGATGTAACATGATCCTGTAGTACACCTAATGAATTACCGTACTTCGCCTACTGATAACCCATTAGATATACTACAAGGGATTTTAAAAACAATTTTTGTGAAATTTAAATCATCGATTAAAATCTGGTGTTATAAAATTTTTTCAAAATTTCGGCAAAGTGCCGGCTGTATTTTGGGAAAACAGTTCTTCAATCCTACAAAAGAAAATGCTCCCAATATGTTTTCTCAAATACAACTTCAATAACTTCATTTGCACTCATAATTCAAATCTCAATAATCAAATCAATCTCCTCATAAAAGAAACATTTCATTGATTACAAGACTCAAAATTAATATTATAAAACTATTCAGATAAATGAAATCCCAAACTTACATTTACAATAATTTACATTTAATTACATACCAAAATATTTTACAAGAGTTTTTATACAACTGCTCAAATAATTTACATACATATTATTACATGCATACATCAAAACCTATGTACATGGGTATACCTATAATATACCTGGAGCTGATCTGAAAGTGTCTTCAAAGAAACTTACTCACTGCTTTATGCTCTTCTTACTGCGACAGCATACAAAGCTATCGCTAAGTGGTGAACTCAGTGGTGCACAACTATAATTTAAAACATAGTACAATATACATTGACAAAATTTACAGTAAATAATTTAGAAATCTAAATACTCATCAAATTTCAAAACTCAAAATATTCATTGCCAATAATGTGAATCATTTGTATAAAATAACTTCGATCATGAAATTCAATTTATCAAATTATAACTAACCATTTAGGTAATTCCAACAAAATCAATTATACATAAATCATAATTGAAATCACAATTCTTTACCATTCAAAAGCCATTCTGTATCTCAAAAACCATGCTGTATCTCAAAAATCATTCTTTATCTCACTAACTATGCAAGACTAATCCGAAAGGGCCATATTCGATGTGATTCTAACTCCCTATGGTCGGGGAGGTCGAATTAGATTCTAACTCCCTATGGTCGGGGAGGTCGAATCATCGTGCACAGTACCATCACAGTAATGAATCTTCCGCAAGGGCCATAACGATAAAATAAACTTAGATCTAACCTTAAATCAGAGGAAAATCTAAGCCTGTGCACGTACCATGGTAATCAAAACACAACTAACTCCATTGTCTTCTCAACAAATGAGAGATACGGGTAATAACCTAGTCAAGCATCTATAGTGAGATATAAAACAATATCACAATCCTTTTAGTGAGCATAAATCACAATATAATTCGATTAAAATTCAATTCCAATATCCAATAATTTTTGTGCTCATCACAATTCAAATCATAAATTTGCATTTTCCATGAAAATTACCATCACAATTCAAAACATGTTCTATCACAATTTTCTAGAACATAATTTATTCAATCCATAACAATGCTTAATACTTGTGGAAATACCATTTCATAAAGCTAAATTCATACATACTATAACAATTTTCAATAATCATTGAATTAAATCCAATGCTTGTTAAACATAATACATAAGAAAAATATGTCATTTAATCATATGAAATATTCAAACAAAATTAGTTAAAAACTAGTTGTGTGCAAACCTCTGATAACTGTCTCTTGGCTCTGACTCAGTGTTTCCTTCCCCTTCCCTGAGTCTTTACTAACTGAGAAACACAATTTAAAGTGTTTCAGTACTTATTTAAACTGTCTCTAAGAATAAGGTTCAATAATTAATTTATCGAATTCTATTATTTCCTTAGTCAACCTAATATGTCGACCCTCGATGCGTTCTAGGTAAATTCGGTTTTAATGTTACTAATATGTCACATTCAATAGTCTTTTAGGGTTGGTACATGTTACCAAATTCATTTCCATGTATCTTGCATTTTCTTGCAATTTGCTGGATTCTGGGATACTAGTTTGACCTAGCCGGACGACCTAGTTCTCTCAGTTTTTGGGTTTCGGTTAAAACTACAAACTTGTAGATCTATGTCTTATTGAATGCAGGGAAAAATTTCAGATCATTCTGAGTTATGTAGACCAAGTTATGGTCATTTTACTATTGCTGGTCAAATTGCATCAAAATTGGTCACTTTAGGTCATTTTAGGACAATTTTGGTTCGGCCAGTTTTTGGACCCGAAGTTGTGCAAGCTGTTTGACTTGATTTTGGTCATTTCTGGGCTTTGGTGTCCTCATAAGACTTGTAGATATGGGTATTAACTATTCATGGTCAAAATTTCAGGTCAATTGGACCTGTTTTGTGTGAGTTATGGCCTAAACACTAACTGCTGTCCAAATGGTCAATTTTCAGGTCTTATTTGCACTTAATCCGGATTTGGTCATTTTTCAAGCTACCTTGCAAACAGAATTTTGGCAAGCTTCCTTCATGAAAGTTGGCACATTTTGTGCCTAGTTTCACTTCCAATTGGTTTCATACCAATTGGAGCCACACACTTAAGGTTCTAGGCCAAAATGCACACTGTCCTATTACATTTCCTTCATTTCTCATCAAAGGTCACTTTTAGCATTTACCTAACTCTATATTCATGCCAATTTTGGTTTGTACCATAACCTAAACATACTTTACAACATATTATTGATCATTTGGTAGCTTATAATCACATTCAACATGCACCATATAGTGCAGAATTTGTCAAACTCAATTACAACAATTTAATCACTTATTCATGCTCATTTACATGTCCAACCTCACACCATCATACATATACCCAAGCTGCCATAACAACTATAACAATTCAACATTAATATTCCATAAACCAAACATGAAATAACATCTTTATGGTGCACCAAACCAAGCTGCTGATTCATACATTACAGTCCATTAATTTCCAAGCTTTCAAATTCAAGTACACATTCACATATACTAAGTATACATCACCCAAATTAATTCCTACACACATAAACATTTAATCAACCCTTTAATCTACCATTTACAAGCAAGAATAAACTGTCCTCAAGGAGTTTCCATGGCTGCCAAAAATACAGCTCTCCCTTTAAACATCAAACCTCAAAATTCTTTCCACAATTCAAGTACCCATAACATTCCTACTAACTTTAATGAAGCAATAACCCAAAAATACATACTTACCACTTTGGAAATTCTTCAAAACCTCTCCAAAACTTGGTCTTCTTGCTGCCTATCTACTGCCCAAGGTATGGTGATCACTTTTAATGAAGAAACCATAACCATTAGAAGCTTGGATCATGGATGCATGGAGGACTTCAAGGTGTGGCCATGGAGTCCCATGTAGGATAAATTCGGCTGGTTTGAGAGGAGGTTGAAGATGAACTCATTTCTGCCCATTTTAGCTCTTAAGTGTCCCACAATTCTAAGTTAGTGGAGCACTAACCATTATTTAATATTAGTTTAACCTTAACTTTCCTTATTCCAACAAGTAACTCCCCATTTTTGCTATTTACATTATGTACCACTAATTTAATTTTTCATTATATTTTTCAAGTGTAATATCATGTATTTTTAATGGACATTTAGGTCAAAAGACAACTCGGGATGTCAAATGACTACAATGCCCCTGTTCGGGTTGCATTCCCGATTTTTCGGTAACACAGGGTTTTGTCCGTTTTCTCGATTTCTTACTTTTCTTTGTACTAATTAATTAATTTTTTTTTTATATTTCTAATGGTATTTATACTTCAATAGGTGTCTATTTAAGTCCTAAAAATATTTTCCAGGGTTCCCTGCAGTCCAGGGCTAGTCAACAGTCCACGCCGCGACTTCCCGGTGCGGTCACCCATCGCTAGGGTTCTCGGCTCGCTTAACTTGGTTACATTTCTTTGCTATTATTTTTTTCTTTATTTTTCTTGTATTTTCTTTTCTTGTATTTCATTATTTTATGTCTCCTCACTCATAACGAAGTGTAGTTTTAGGCATCCTAGCTGTCCGGACAACACTGGTCACTAGAAAAGTAGAACGCACTACCGAACTTAGGGGTTTTACAAAACCATCCATTTCCCTTTCCTTCCACCCAAACCTCCATTAAAACACCCCAAAGCTTCATTAGCTCACCAAATTTCACTTGAATTCCTTACCTAGCTTCACAAAAAATTAACCTAGCAACTTGAACATCCTCTAGGCAGCTAAAAAAGGAAGAAAAAAAGAAGTTTGGGTAGCTTGAAATTCTACTCCATTCAAGGTTAGTGTCCAATCTTAGTTCCTTTTGCTTTTATTCATGTTTAAGGGCATGAATTGTGTAAGAAAAGTAAGAAAATAAAATAAACAAGTGTGTGTGTGCACCCTACAATTTTGGCAGCTAGGGTTAGCTAGGGTTTGATGATTTTTCTTGGTAGAAAAATGGTTATGAGGAGCCTTTGGTAGAGGATGAGGGATTGAACATAATTGAGTAAATGAAATGCAAGAATTGTGCATGTGGGAAATGAAAAAAATTGGACACTTGAACAATTCTAGGGTTTTCTCATGTGATGGTTCATTAACCTTGTAATGGTCAATTAGTGACCATTTGAATGTGTATGATGAGGAAATGAAGTGAGTTGAGGCTTTGAATTTGAGTGTGGGTGAGCTGCCTTGGCTGACCTGCAGGACTGAGCATGAGTCTAGCAGGTTTGGGCAGTTATAAATGGAGTTGTAGAGGTTCAATTGGTGCAAGGCCAATTGGACATGAAACTACACACATAATGGCACAACTTTGGTGAAGAAACCTTGCCCAGAAAACCAAACCAAGTTAACCTAAAAATTGCCCTAATCTGGGTAACTTGCATTCTACCTGGGAAAAATGACCAAATGAACAGTGTTTATCCATTTGGTCATAACTCAGTATAGAAAGATCCAATCGACCTGAAATTTTACAGGAAGAAAGCTGAGACATAGCCTACAACTTTAATGAAGAACAAAAATCCAAATTCTGATCATAACCTAGTCAAATTGCCAACCAAACTTTGGTTACCAAATCCGGCAGAACCAGTTTTGCCTAGAATTTTGGATTCTATCCAATCCATCCAGTTATGGTGTTTAGGCCATAACTTGAGCTACAAAACTCCAAATGGAGTGAATTAAAAAAAGGAAATATAACTAGACACAATAAGGAACAACTTTCATGAAGACAATTTTGCCAAATTTCTACTGTACAAATGACCAATGGAACAATAAATATGACATTTGAAATCTGAAAATTTTGAACAACTAACACTAAGCTTAGAAATGGTATTGGCAACGAATGCCAACAACTTTGAAATGCAAAATGTGGTATGTTGGTGATATTTGAACCAATATACCTATTATCTATGAAAAAGTCAACATTTTAGTTGACTAATGAAATGAACAGTAGCCTTACATATAAAGTACAAATATTCAAGAAAATGACTTTGTAATATGCCCTAGTAGGCCTAATGTGATTGGTTTGGATAGGTTGGCATGCCAATAGGGTTTTGATAGCAGTAATGCGTATGATGTATGGCTCCATGCCATTCTGTGATGATAGCCTATGGCTATACTGATTATGATGTTATACTTGGCTTTATGCCTTATTGCTTTTATGGCTTATTAGCCATTCTGTTTGCACACCGGGAGAAACATTCTGACCGATGGTGTGACGGCCCGAGGTACCTAGTACCCAGTGCTAGTTTACCCGTTTATCTAGTCTGGTCAATTCGTACAGGTTACTTGGGCATGAAAAAGTATAACTGTAATTGAACTGATTATTAAAGAAAATAAGGAAATGAAATATCAAGATAAAGATCAAGAGTGATTACAATAAAATATAAAGAAGCTCAAAATCATCAAGAAAATAATTAACAAAATACATGAAGAAGTTAATATCATAAAATGTAATTAGCCTTTGAATAAACAATAAGTTAGTAAATATTCATTTCTTATGAACACAATAACTAGGAAATTTTTACTTTTATTTGTATATTATATTTTCTTGTATTATTGGCACCACTAAGCTTTATGCTTAGCGTGTCACTTTTGCAACGCGTAGGTACTGAAAATTTGGACAGAGAGCTCAGTAGACCACTGACTGGGTAAGGCCGTTCACAGTTCTGCTTAGTGTCCGTATCACCTCACAGGCTACAGTGCATTGGTAGGACACTAGGTCCCATTTTGTATTTTGTAATTTTTATAAGTTTTGTAATTAAACTCTTATCTTATCGTGTATATTTGAAATAAATGTAATATAATTTTATATTAATGTAAGTATTTGTAACTTGTGATTATAAATAACATATGAGAATTTATTTATGATTTGAGCATGATAATGATGTGGAATGAATGAATGACAAATTGATGAATTGTTAAGAAATTATTGTAAATTGATGTGATACAAATGGAGTTTGAGAATGATTGGAAATTATTGGAAGTGTTTTACACAGGTTCCAAAGAACTGTTTTCTCCATTTTTAGCCGGCACTCTGCCGGATTTTCTGAAAAATTTTTGGAACCTTAAATTAATTCATAATTTCAATAAATAAATTAAATGGCATAAATTTCACTTTGTGACTAATAAATGAATAAATAAATAAATTAAGAAAGAGTAAATTGTAATGAAATAAAATAGGGTGTTCCGGTACACTGTGTAGCATATCTTGCTCGGCTACACTGTAGACGGGTAAGGGGTGTCACATAATCACATTAAGCCAAGTGTCAAAACTAGATTTAATCTTGACTTTGATCATCATGCATGATAGGAAGATAAATGACAAACCATGATGCCATGTGTAATGGTGCCACATGTCACCCTGTGTCACCATCTAATGGTGCCACATGTCATCCTGTGAAATGACCACATGTCACCCACATGTCACCTTGTGTTGTAATTTTGAGTTCTCAATCCAAAATAATTATTTCTCCTCTTCTAATCAATTTATATCAAATATAAATTAATTAATTAATCTCTATTAATTAATTTCTCATAATTAAATTCATATTTAAACACTTTAAATATAAATTTAACTTATACTATACATCCAATAATCTAGATTTGGTTTCAAGCCATGCTAGGGACTTTGCAATCTAATTGCAAACCAAACTTAATTAATTAATTAATTAAATCACATTTAACTTGGTGATTACTTATGTATGTGTGTGACTCACTATGCTCATTACTAATTGGCAATGAGATATAATATCAACTCTTAATATCATCAGAAATTTTCTTACCATAAATGATTTCTCTAAATCATTTTAGGCACCTCATAGACCATGGTTAACACCTAGCATAGCATACAATGGCCAACCAATTAGTAATAAGGAATACCTTAAATGAATCTTTAATCATATGTTACCATGCATTAGAATCTCTCTATTACAAAATCCCAATTCAAGCTGGAGTCATGGTTTATGTCAAACTCCATTTGCTATGAATATTATGTTCTCTTTTAATTCTAGTTCTTGATTAAAAAGATTTTTCTCATCAGAAACTCTTTTCTGATTAAATCTTTCTGTCCTGGCCAGGAACTTGAAACATCAAGAACAATTAAATGAACATAGGATTTTATCCCTATTTACTTAGGGTAACAGATTCCATCTTGATCAACACCTATCTCCATATATAATTAGTAGGAGCCGACACATGTCCATATACCCTTACACAGTACAAGTATGAAAGAAGTATTAAACTCAAACCACCTATATACAAGATAACTATATTATTTCAGGTCTAAAGATTATATGCACTGATATGATTTATGATAATACATTGACAAGAGTAAACTCCACGTGCTTGTGATAAGTGTCATTGGTTCGGCCTACTTATCATGCATAAGTGCCTATAATGTTTGTTATGAGACTCACCATTTTATCTTATTTACATCTCATATAAATAACTTGGGAATAAATATGATTACAATCTTTATGGATAAGCCATGTCCTTATTGTGAAGTATCCTTGATTGTGAACCAATTTGTGATACTTTGTGGTAGAAATACTGTCACTCATATCCTTAACAACTTAAGAATAGAATTTCTAACAAAATATCAATGGACCTTTTCTATTACATATAATTATATTATGTAAACGGAAAAGTGAAATTGCCTTTTATTAATAAAATATGTACAAGATACATACTAAATGATATGCTCTAGGGCATACTACTAATAATAACAGGTAATATGAGTAGGATAAATGTTGGTATAAACTCGAATAAGAAACAAATTAGACGGTCATGTGTTGTTATAAGTGGTGATGTTGTAGACAGATATACTAATCCCAATGGATGCACATGGTATGGTCATCAAAGACCTTTTGTCAACTTGCCTATTTACACATGTATTCAGAAGGGCAACGCAAACCATATATTTTTTGGAAAGCATTCTAAGAATATTGCTGATTTTGGTAGAGCTACAATATCTCCACAACATAAATGGGAGAGATTATGGGAGATACAGTGTGAGATGGAATCATATTATAGATTCCATGATTTACCCCTCCCGAAAGTGCGCTGAGTTGAATTAAAACAGAATACTGATGAAGAAATATCAAAGTTAAATCACAATTATAAGCTGAGATAGATAAAGTGAATTTTTGTCTTGAACATTTTCACAATAAGACTAGTCCATACAAAAATGTGGGTAAAAAACAAAGTCTAAATACGTCATAATTAATTGTTGATTATGATGAAATTTCTAATTTTAGTCATAGTGACAATAGTGAATTTGTAAAATTTCTTCCGTCTTGTCTATCACCATGTTATTAGTTATATGATATTATTATACTAATTTCAGAATACATTTTTTTCTAAGATATTTCTTTTGGTGTTTCAAAGACATTTTATTATGTATTGTCATTCATCTATATTGGAATTTATTATATGTTGTTAATTTTTGTACTTTATTCATGATTATGTGTTTTTAATCTTATGCGTCCTTAACAGCCCACTCAATTTTTTTAGATGGAAATTATCAAATTCACTCCCAGCGTTTTAAGAGGTCAAACTGCAATACAAAATGCGAAGTGTAGGCTGCATAACATTGATGAACTCAAATGGAAGTTAGGACGTTGCATAACTAAGTAGGGCTGTGCACGGTTCTTGGGAGAACCGAACCTAACTGAACTGAAGAACTGTACCGAACAGACAGGAACAGTACCGAACCGAATTTATTTTGATACTTTGGTTTAGTTCTGGTTCTTTACTAAGAATCGAATAGGAACCGTACCGGAACCGAACCGAGAATCGAATTTATATATATGCTTTTCTATGATTTTTTTAGCTGTATGTTATACTTTCAATATAATTATGCATACTTATTTATGTATATATAATTATGAACTAAATACAACATAATATTATATTTTATTTTTTTATATTTTCTTAATAATTTTAGTTATAAATATATTAAATTACCTTATCATTCTTAATTATAAATATACTATATATATATATATATATATATATATATATATATATATATATATATATATATATATATATATATATATAATTATATTTGTATCGTATAGTTAAATATTATATAATTAATAAATAGTTAAAATGTATATTATACGATATACTTATACTATTATATTATATAATATATTTAATCTAAAATTATATATCTACCTTATAGTTAAAGATTATATAATTTAGGTATAGTTAAAAGATATATTATATGATATATTATGTATTAATAACTAAATTCAAAACTTAAATGCTAATTCAAGTACGACTTTTTAAGGAAATAATTATATAAAATTGTTTTAAGAACAGAGAACTGAACCGGAATCGTACCGAATCGAATCGAAACTGAAGAACCGAGAACCATATCGAACCAGAGCCAAAATAATGAAGAACCGAACCGAAACCATACTGAAATTTCCATTCGGTTCTGGTTCCTAGGCAAAACCCGAACCGAACCGAAACTGAATACTCCTATAAGTGAGCATATTGTTGAGGTTAGTAACTTTTTTACAAAAAATTATTAATACTGGCTATCAGATACAAGAGAATGAAAAAGTCAATGTCTTGATTGAAACTATTCCACTTTGATATTTCCATACGTTATCGAAAATTTGGGGAGAAGAAAGCGTTCACATTTATGATAAACCGGTTTTAACATTTTTCCTTGAAGAATTCATCTAAAGTCTAGAGCGTTCTTTAACATGGATGGAAACTCTAATTGTTCCACAAGAAATATATTGTCATAGAGAAAACAACAAAAGATCAGGTATATTTATAACTATATTGTTACTTAAAATGCCTTCCCAATTAATTTATGTTATTATATTTATTTATTTTTAAATATGTGGATACAGTCCGTGTAAGGGAAAAAAGTGGGAATTACTATTTCCAATTATATAAATATATGAGACAACTGAAAAGTCATCGCAGTTTCAAAGTTGCCAAACACACCATGGAATGTGAAAAATATGGGCATTGCAAGAAAATTGCCTAACCATAATATTAATATGTATGCACTGTATAAATTATTGTATGGATTCATGTTTTTTAAAATAATGTTATAGTATATACTTCATGGAGATTTTAACTTAGAGGACTTTTACTATTGTATGGATTAATGTTGTTTCAAATTATGAACTATGTACTTGATGGATAACTTAGTTTTTAAGAATACATTATTGTGCAAACATTGTTCACTGTTCAAAAATTAATGGCATCACTAAAAAATTGTAACACTCCTATATGCATAGGTTTGTGTATTTTTCTGTTCCGGTGATCGGTGTCAGTCCGGATAATTAAGAGGATTAGAACCATATTTAAGTCACCTAGAAAAGCCCTGAACATAAATTAATAGTGAATACCAGAAGGTTAAATACAGACCAGAAAAATAGAACATAAAAGGTTAAATGAGCCGGGGGTCACAGTGATGGTGACCGCACTGGGAAGTGACTGCGAGATCACAGTCAGAACCATAATTTTGCACGGGGCATTGTGACACTACAGTCTTAGGAAAAATTACAAAGCTAGAGGAAATGTGAAAATCATAGAAAAAAAGTAGAGAACAGATCAAATAATTAGGTCAGGGTTCCAAAAGAAATACTGAATTATTGGCAAACCGATATAGACCGGCATGGGCAAATTGGTCAATTCATTCCTAAATGTGACTCATGACCTAATTGTCCAATAAAATTTGAAAAATGAAAATTTTTAAATATAGATTTAAATTAAAGAAGTGTGAAGAAAACAAAAGAAAAAGAAAAGAAAATGAAAATGGAATTATAACATCACCCAAGATGACCTAAGCATGACATTAAAAATAATTTTCAATTAACTTATTAATTGACCAAGTCAAAAAGGAATAAAAATACTAAAAACTAAAAAGAAAATTCCCATCTTCTTCCCTCAAGGGAGCCGGCACCACCCCTCTCCCACTTCTCTCTCTAAAAACCCTCTATGGAAGCTTAAATCCAAGCTTCTAAAACCCTTAATTGGCCATAAATTTCCCAAATATCTTGCTTAATCCTAAACCTAGCAACTTGAAAAGAAGATTGAAGAAGGAAAAGGAAGAAGAAATTGAAGGATTTAAAGCTTGAGAATTTGAAGAAAGAGGTTAGTAGTGAAATTCAATTTCTTTCTTTAAATTCATGTACATATAATTGAGTTAACTTAGGACTTGTGTAAAAATCAAACAAACATGTTGGCCAACACTAGAGAGATTAGGGTTTGCATGATTTTGATGGATTTAAAAGTGTCATTAAGTAGAATTAAGTGTATAAAAGATGATTATGTATTTTAATTGCACTAATTGAATAAGTTGCAAAATTAGGGTTCTTGAGCCAATAAATTTGGGGGGAAATTTTGGAGAAAATTGGTAATTGATGTAATGGGACCTAATGAAAACTTAAAATGGTCAATTGGGACCAATTAGAGTGTGTTAGAATGGTGAGAATTGAAAGGTAATTCAGATTAGTGAGGGTTCATTTCTGAACAGTTTGATCTAGGTCCATTTTAGGGATCAAAACTGTAATTCTACCACTCCAATTGGTGTGAGGCCAATTGGAGATGAAAGTAGACACATAATGTCACAATTTTCATGGCCCAAAAAATGACCATAATTTAGTGAACAATTAGGCAAACCCGGAGTTGGCACACTGCTACTGTACAGAAATGACCAAATGAACAGTATTTGTTCATTTGGCCATAACTTGGCGTAGGAAGTTCCAAATGACCTAAATTTTATACCGATGGAAAGTTGAGACATAGCACTACAACTTTTATGAAGAATACAAATCAAAATTCTGACCATAACCCATTTGAAAAGTGAGCTGCAATCGACATACTAAAACTGCCTAAACAGAATTGTTACCCAGAATTCTGGGTTAAAACCAATCCGGCCAACCTTAGAAAAATAGGCATAACTTGGGCTAAAAAACTCCAAATGGAGTGATTCAAAAGGGAATTAAAGATAAGACAATAAGGAACAACTTTGATGAAGAACACTTAGCCAAATTCCCACAGTAACCAGACCAATGGAATAGTACAAACCAGTGAACCAAAACTGAAAGATTGCAATTTCTCTTAGGAGACTTAGGAATTGAAATGGCAACCAATGCCAACCAATTAGACACTCAAAATATTGTATGTGGGTGTAATTGGAAGTCACATACCTATTAAGAATGAAAAGTCAACATTTTGACTTAAATAGTATAATGAATAGTAACCCTAAAATACAAAGTCTAAAGAATGATATTTTAAGCAATTTTGGGGGTGCAATTAAGTAGACATGAAATTATTGTTGGATTAATTATGTGACTTGATACTGAAACACTGAAAATTATGTGTTTCAGTTGGGAAAGACACTAGGAGAAAGAAACACTGAGTCAAGGCCAAGAGGCGACTCATAAGAGGTTTGTGCACAACAATTAACTTCTATTTGATTTTCGATTTGAATTTTTAATTGAATGATTTATGAAATTTATTTATGACTTCATGGATATCGAATAATTTGGTTGACAAAGAATTTTATGTTGTTAGCCCAAAATTTTGGGAAATTAAACTATATGTGAATTGATGGCCATTTTAAATGTTTAGAACATTGTTAAAATAGTTTGAAACCACAGTGTCATGACTAGATGTTTGAATTTCTCATTAGCTTGCCTAGTGGAAAGAAATAGTTTTGTATTCCCTCTCTGGCTGAAGTGTTGAGGTGTGTACTAGTAGAAGAGAAAATTGAATGGGTACCCATAGATTTGAGCTAGCTAGCCTTGCTATTCCTCATACGCCTTTGGCTGTTAGGATGAAAAGTATATTGGTGTCATGATATGACTGTGTGATTTTATGAAAAGCTATTCTTGAATTATAAAGTGAGAATTTCTTTGACTTAAGTTTAATTTGTGTTTTGTATTTGTTTAACAATTTAAGTACTGTATTTGGAATAATTGTGATTTAATATGGCATAAACTGATATTTTTCTTTATGTTGTGCACCACTGGGTATTTTTACTCAGCGATGGCTTTACATTGCTGTCGCAGGTAGAGAGATTGATAAAGCAGCAGAATAAGCTGCTAGTGACTAGAAGAAACTGCACACTTGGATTTTTGTCGGGTATTTGAAATATACCCTTATGTAAATTTTTATTTTAATGTATATGACTGTATGTATGTATTGTGGTTGGTCTTGAGCAGTTTTACAGTAATGTTGTAAAGTATTTGATTTTGTAAAATGGTTGTAATATAACAATCTAAAAGAATCCAATGCCATGGTAAAAATCAACTTAAGTTCAAAATATATTTGGCACTTAAGATTAGGTCATGTTACAGAAGATAGGATTGCAAAACTGGAGAAAATGGAGATTTTATCCTCATTGGGTTCTGAACCTACTCCAACTTGTGAATCCTACCTTCAAGGCAAAATGACTAGATCACCCTTTGTTGGACAAGGACTAAGAGCTGAAAATATTTTGGAGCTAATACATAGTGATGTATGTGGTCTATTTAAGGAAATGGCAAGAGGTGATTTTCATTATTTTATTACCTTTACTGACGATAAATCAAGGTTTGGGTATTTATATTTGATGAAATACAAACATGAATCCTTTGAAAAGTTCAAAGAATTTAAATCTGAAGTAGAAAATCAAACGGGAAAAGGTATTAAAGCTCTTCGATCAGATCGTGGAGGTAAATACTTGAGTACTAAATTTGATAAATACTTGAAAGAGCATGGCATTATTTCCCAGCTGACTCCTCCAGGAATGCCACAGTTGAATGGTGTATCTGAAAGGAGAAATCGTACCCTATTAGATATGGTACGTAGTATGATGAGCTATACTGATATGCCAATCTCCTTTTGTGGATTTGCATTAGAATTAGTTTTGCATATTCTGAATAGGATTCCATCAAAATTAGTTTCTTCCACACCTTATGAGATATAACATGGAAGAAAATCAAGTCTTAAGTATGTTAAGATTTGGGGTTGTCCAGCTTATATCAAAAAGCTGAACACTGATAAATTAGAAACCATATCAGAAAAGAGTCGATTTGTTGGATATCTAAAAGAGAGTTTTAGATATTATTTTTATTTGCCTACATCACAAAAGGTTGTGGTAAATAAAGATGCCACATTTCTTAAATAATAGTTTGTTCAAGAAGGAGGCAAAGGAAGGCAAATAGAGTTAGAATTGGAGAATTCTGACTAACCAACAGATCAAATGGATATAGATCCATCTAGTCAATCTACACCTATTGATGAAACATCTATAGTAATTCCTCGTAGATCAACCAGGATATCTCATCCACCAGTGAGATATGGTTTTCTTCATGAAGAAGAACAAGAGTTGTTTACTCATGAAGAAGTAGATCATGGAGATGATCCACTTACCTATGAAGAAGCTATATCAGATATAGACTCTTTAAAATGGATTGATGCTATGAAATTCGAAATTGATTCCATGTATAAGAATTAAGTTTGGGATCTTATTGATCCACCTGAAGGTATTGTACTTATAAGGAATAAATGGGTTTTCAAGAAGAAAATTGGTTCTGATGGAAAGGTAGAGACCTATAAAGCAAGGCTAGTAGCGAAAGGGTTTCGCCAAAGGCAAGGAATCAACTATGAGGAGACTTTCTCGCCTGTTGTCATGCTTAAATCAATTAGGATTCTATTAGCAATAGCTGCATACTATGATTATGAGATTTGGCAGATGGATGTCAAAACAGCTTTTCTCAATGGATATATTGAAGAAAACATTTTTATGGAATAACCTAGGGGTTTTGAATCCCAAGATGGCTCCAAGGTATGCAAGCTAAAGTGATCCATTTATGGGTTGAAACAAGCTTCGAGGAGTTGGAATATTCATTTTGATGAAGCCATTAAGTCATTTGGTTTTATAAAAAATGAGGATGAGCCATGTGTAAATAAGAAGGTTAGTTATAGTGCTATCACTTTCTTTGTCTTATATGTGGATGACATTTTATTGATGGGTAATGACAAAGGTATGTTGACAACTGTAAAGGTATGATTATTAAATACATTCTCTATGAAAGACTTAGGGGAGGCAATCTATATTCTTAGGATTCGCATCTATAGAGATAGAGTAAAAAAAATAATTGGTTTATCCCAAAGTCTATACTTGGAAAAGGTGTTAAAGAGGTTTAACATGCTAGATTCCAAGAGAGGATTATTACTAGTGAGACATGGTATCCACTTTTCTAAAGAGATGTCTCCAAAGACACCTGAAGAAAGAGATAAAATGGCCAGGATTCCATATGCTTCGGCTAGTGGAAGTTTGATGTATGCAATGTTGTGTACTAGGCCGGATATCGCATATGCTGTTAGTTTGACTAGCAGGTTTCAATCCAATCCAGGTTTGGAACACTGGATAGCTATGAAGAATATCCTTAAGTACTTGAGAAGAACTAAGGATTTATTCTTGATATATAGAGGTAGTGACTTACAATTGGATGGTTATACTGATTCTGATTTCCAATCAGATATCGATGATAGAAAGTCTACCTCTGGGTATGTGTTCATTTGTAATGGAGGTGCAGTTAGTTGGAAGAGTTCCAAACAGAGTACGACTGCAGATTCCACTATAGAGGCTGAGTATATTGCTGCATCAGATGCTGCAGAGGAAGCTATTTGGATAAAGAAGTTTATGATAGAACTTGCAGTAGTTCTTTCCATTGAGTTAGCAGTTCCACTCCACTATGACAACAATGGAGCAGTCATATAGGCTAAGGAACCCCAGTCTCACTAGAAATTCAAACACATAGAAAGGCACTACCACATTATCAGAGAGATAGTTGGGCGAGGCAATGTAGCCATGCAGAAAATAGCATCAGCTAAAAATCCAGGTGATCCATTCACTAAGCTTATGTCACAAGCTTAGCTAGATCGACATCTTAAGAAGATGGGTCTAAGATATTATAATCAATAGCTCTAGTGCTAGTGGGAGATTGTTAGTAGCTTGCCCTAGAGCATATCATTTAGTATGTATCTTATACATGTTTTATTAATAAAAAGGCATTTTCACTTTTCCATTTACATAATATATTTATGTTTAATAGAAAAGGTCCATTGATATTTTGTTAGAAATTCTATTCTTAAGTTGTTAAGAATATTAGTGACAGTATTTCTAACACAAAGTATAATAAATTGGTTCACAATCGAGGATACTTCACAATAAGGACATGACTTATCCAGAAATATTGTAATCATATTTGTTCCCAAGTTATTTATATGAGATGTAAATAAGATGGAATGGTGAGTCTCATGCCATATAACAAACATGATAGGCACTTATACATGATAAGTAGGCCGAAGCAATGACACTTATGACAAGCACGTGGAGTTTACTCTTGTCAATGCATTGTCATAAATCATATTAGTGCATATAATCTTTAAACATGAGATAGCATAGTTATCTTGTATATAGGTAGTTTGAGTTTGATACTACTTTCATACTTGTACTGTGTATGAGTATATGGGCATATGTTGGCTCCTACTAGTTATACATGGAGGTAGGTGTTGATCAAGATGGAATCTGTTACCCTAAGTAAATAGGAATAAAATCCTATGTTCATTTAATTGTTCTTGATATTTCAAGTTCGTGGCCAAGACATATAGATTTAGTCAAAAAAGAGTTTCTGACAGGAAAATCTTTTTTATCAAGAATTGGAATTAAAAGAGAACATAATATTCATAGCAAATGGGGTTTGACATAAACCATGACTCCAGCTTGAGTTGGGATTTTGTAACAGAGAGATTCTAGTGCATGGTAACATATGATTATAGGTTCATTTAAGGTATTCCTTATTACTGATTGGGTGGCCATGGCATGCGATGCTAGGTGTTAACCATGGTCTATGAGGTGCCTAAGATGGTTTAGAGAAATCATTTATGGTAAGAAAAAGTTCTGATGATATTAAGAGTTGATATCATATCTCATTGCCAATTAGTGATGAGCCTAGTGAGTCATACACATACACAAGTAATCACCAAGTTAAATGTGATTTAATTAATTAATTAATTAAAGAGTTTAATTGATTAATTAAATAGGTTTGGTTTTGCAATTAGATTGCAAAGTCCTTAGCATGATTTGAAACCAAATCTAGGTTATTGGATGTATAGTATAAGTTAAATTTATATTTAAAGTGTTTAAATATAAATTTAATTATGAGAAATTAATTAATAGAGATTAATTAATTAATTTATATTTGATATAAATTGATTAGAAGAGGAGAAATAATGATTTTGGGTTGAGAACTCAAAATTACAACATAAGGGTAATTTGGTCATTTCATAGGGTGACATGTGGTACCATGAGTTAGTGACACATGGCACCATATAAGTTTGCCATTTGTCTTCCTATCATGCAAGGTGATCAAAGTCAAGATTAAATCTAGCTTTGACACTTGGTTTAATGTGATTAAGTCAATTAAAATTAAGATGCAATCAGGTGATGACATGTGGTAAGGGTTTTAAGTGAGACCTAATTATAAAAGGGAAAAGAAAGAAAAATAAACACACTCTTCTTATTCCCTCAAGTGTGCCACCACCTATAGCTCTTTCTCCTCTCTTCATATTTTCTCATCAATTTAAAGAGAATTGCCCATATTCCTTTGAATTAAAATTGCTAGAAATTGTTTCTAGTGTCTTATACACATCTACAACCTCTCTAAAGGCAAATCCCTAATTTCTAATTGGTTGGCAAGGCTTAAGAAACTAGTTTAGGGGCTGCCATTGGTGATCTTGGTGTGGACAAGCTAGAGGGACAACTCTTGGGGTCCTAGGTGCTTCACAAAGGTACCAATTACATCTACAGTGCATCAAAAGGTTAGTGCACATATTATTCTTTTAATCTAGAGTTCTAATGAATTAATTTGTTAATTTAAAAATCTTAAATGGCAAACATAGATCCTAATACATATTAAAAGTGTTTTAATGTGCAATTGAACATTGAAATCAATTAGGCACATAATGGATGTGGCATGATGCATGAAACCCTAGAAGAAAATTTTTGAATTCAATGTTTTAATCTAATAATTTACATGCTTTCGCTCCTTAAGACTTACCTGTATCTCAAACAAAATTGTTACCTGCTGTTGTGCAGGCACCAATTCTTAAACTCAAGCCTTTACCTGAGCATTTGAAGTATGTTTACTTGGGAGACAATGAGACACTTCCAGTTATCATCTCAAGTAATTTAACAAAGATTCAAGAAGACAGATTGATTAGAGGTCTAAGAATACACAAGGAAGCAATTGGATGGACTATAGCTGACATCAAAGGTATAAGTCCATCAGTGTGCATGCACATGATTTTACTGGAAGATGATGCTAAACCAAGTAGAGAAGCTCAAAGAAGGTTGAACTGATAGATGATGGAGGTTGTGAAGAAGGAGATTTTAAAGCTACTGGATGCAGGAGTTATTTACCCAATTTCAGACAGTAAATAGGTAAGTCCAGTCCAAGTAGTACCAAAAAAATCAGGAGTCACTGTGTTAGCAAATCAAGATAGTGAGCTTGTTCCAATAAGGATTCAGAGTGGATGGCGAATGTGCATAGACTACCGCAAGCTGAATTCAACAATAAGGAAGGACCACTTCCCACTGGCATTCGTTGATCAGATGCTTGAGCGATTAGTAGGTAAGTCTTATTTCTCCTTTCTTGATGGCTTTTCTGGATATAATCAAATTGTGATTGCAACAGAGGATCAAGAGAAGAATACCTTCACTTGCCCTTTTAGAACTTTTGCTTTTAGAAGGATGCCCTTCGGGCTTTGTAATGCACCTGCCACATTTCAGAGATGTATGATGAGCATATTTTCAGATTACATTGATAATTGCATTGAGGTGTTCAGGGATGATTTTACTATGTATGGTGATTCATTTGATGCATGTTTACATCATTTGACTTCTGTTCTTGAGAGATGCATTGAGAAAAATCTTGTTTTAAATTATGAGAAGTGTCATTTTATGGTAGAATAGGGGATTGTTTTGGGCCATGTTGCCTCTAATAGGGGTATTGAGGTGGATAAATCTAAAATTGATTTAATTGTGAACTTACCCTACCCTACAACTGTGAGGGAAGTACGCTCTTTTCTTGGTCATGCAGGTTTCTATCGCAGATTCATTAAGAATTTCTCTAAGATAGCATTGCCTTTGTCTAGACTCTTGCAAAAAGATTTTTATTTTGAGTTGAGTGAAGAGTGCAAGGAGGCTTTTGACAAATTGAAATCTGCATTGATATCACCCCTTATTATCCAGGCTCCTAATTGGACTATACCATTTGAAATTATGCGTGACGCGAGTAATTATGCAGTAGGAGCAGTTTTAGGGTAGCGTGTTGGGAAGCTTTTTCATGTGGTTTATTATGCATCCAGAACACTCAATTCAGCTCAGCGCAATTATTCTATGATCGAAAAAGAGTTTTTGGCTATAGTTTTTGCTTTAGATAAATTTCGGTCATATTTGCTTGGTTCTAAAATAATTATCTTTTCTGATCATGCAGCGTTGAAGTATCTCTTGGTAAAAAAGAAAGCAAAACCAAGATTAATTTTATGGATTCTTCTACTGCAAGAATTTGACCTTCAAATGAAGGACAAGAAAGGAGCTGAGAACCTGGTAGCAGATCATTTGAGCAGGTTAGTGACACAAGAAGAGCCAATTCCTTCACAGGAATTTTTTCTTGATGAGCTGTTATTTAAATTGCAAGGTATGATCTCTTGGTATGTTGATTTGGTGAATTATTTGGTTACTAAGATTGTGCCTTTTGATTTGAGTAGTGCTAAGAAAGAGAAATTGAAAAGTGAGGCTAAGTATTATGTGTGGGATGACCCTTATTTGTGAAAATTTTGTTCAGATCAAATTATTAGGAGATGTGTTCCTGATAATGAGATTCAATCCATTCTTGCTTTTTATCATGCCTATGCATGTGGAGGTCATTTTGGACCCAAGAGAACAGGTAGAAAAATATTAGACTGTGGTTTTTACTAGCCCACTATATTTCATGATTCATATTTGATTTGCAAAAATTGTGAACAATGTCAAAGAATAGGAAGTTTAATCCGCAAGAATGAGATGATTCAGAATCTAATACTTATTTGTGAGATTTTTGATTTGTAAGGTATTGATTTTATGGGTCCATTTCCTTCTTCTTTTGGCTTTGTTTATATATTACTTACTATTGATTATGTTTCGAAATGGGTGGAAGCCAAAGCCATCAGGACTGATGATTCTAAAGCTATTGTAGGTTTTATCAAGTCAAACATTTTTAGCAGGTTTAGAGTTCCTAGAGCTTTAATCAGTGACCGAGGCACACATTATTGTAATAGAACTATTGCGGCATTATTGAAAAGATATGGTATTTTCCATAGAGTATCTACAGCTTATCATCCTCAAACAAGTGGGCAAGCAGAGGTATCTAACAGAGAGATCAAGTCTATTTTGGAAAAAACAGTGAAGCCAAATAGAAAAGATTGGAGCCTTAGACTTGATGATGCTTTGTGGGCTTACAGGACTACTTATAAGACACCCACAGGTATGTCCCCCTACAGATTAGTATTTGGTAAGTTGTGTCACCTTCCTGTTGAGTTAGAACATAAGGCTTATTGGGCTGTTAAACATTGTAATTTGGATCTGGATACTGCTGGTGTGGAAAGAAAATTACAATTGCAGGAATTAGAGGAAATTCAACTTGAGGCTTATGAGAATTCTAGGATCTACAAAGAAAAGACCAAGGCATTCCATGACAAACTAATTCTAAGGAAGCAGTTTGTAATTGGGCAAAAAGTTTTATTGTATAATTTCAGATTGAAGCTGATGCCTGGTAAGTTGCGTTCTCGTTGGATTGGACCCTTTTTTGTTACTAATGTGTTTCCTTATGGTGTAGTTGAAATTCAAAGTTTAGAAACTAACAAGGTGTTTAAGGTTAACGGTCATAGACTCAAGCCATTTTATGAGGGGTTTTAGGAGCATACAATGGAGGAGCTCAAATTGAGTAACCTAATTTATGAGGATTAAGGAGCTTTGCCATGTCGAGCTAACGATGATAAATAAAAGCGCTTCTTGGGAGGCAACCCATGGGTGTCTTGTTCGCCACAATCAGATTTGTTTTCTATCCCTTATCTTATTTTATTTTCTAGCATTCTTTTTTTTTTTTTTCCTTTTCTTTTGCATTTGGGCTTTACATTGGGGACAATGTAAGTTTTAAGTGTGGGGGAGGAGAAATTTTTTGCTTAAAAAAAAAAATAATAAAAAAAAATTGTTCTCATAAGCTTGATTCATGATTCTATATTAACTCTCGAAGAGAAGTGCTTTGTCCTTGAAATGACTTTTTTACTTTAGGTTGAATTTTTGAGATTTTAGGCAAGGTAATAGTAACTTTAATAATGAATTTTCCCTCTTATCCATACCATAAAGCAATTTTTTTTCCTACATAAATAATTTAGGCTTGATTTAATGGTAAAATGATTAGTTATGTGTGCTTTAAACTAGTGTCATACATATTTCAGAACTTTGTTTAATCTATCAGGGTATTTTATAATATGTAGATGCATAAATTGAGAGAAATAAAAGGATGAACTTGAAAATTGCTCCGCTATTTAGTTAAGCAAAGTAACCAGTGGTCTTCATGAACCCTATGTCGATTCTCAGGCCAAAAGCTAGCTAGGACATGAGCAAGGTACTTTTCTGAAGGTAACGGTTAAAATAAAAAAAAAAGTAACAATGACGAGAGAGAAGCACTAATTTCAAATAAAAAAAAAGCCCATTTCTATCTCCCCTAAGATTTACAAAGAGCTATAATTGTTGTGCCTTGATAAATTAGCCTTGTGTTTTGGTGTGTATTGATTTAAAATTTTATGGAACTTTAATTGTGTGAGCTTAATTGATTTCAAGCCTTATGGTATTGATGGAATTTTTTGTAATGGTTATTACCTTACTTGCCTCTTCTTTCAAACTTTTAATCTTTTGTTAGAGAATGTTGTGATAGGGTGAAGTTAAGTGAACTTCTAAGTAGAGTTGATTGAGAGTTTAAGTCATGCTTGAGGAGAAACATAGAATAAGTGTGGGGGAATTTGATAAGTGCATAATTTATTAATTTTACTCGCATCACATTTAGTGTTTCTAGAGTGTTTTTATGCATAATTCAGTTGATTAAAGTATATTTATCATTTAGGCATATTTTTAGATAGTTGTTAAAATAATTGTGTTAAATAGAGAAATTTTCAATATTTGACATTTGTTGTATTTTTTAGGTGTTTCTAAAGTTGTGGGTCTCTAAATTGAGTGTTGTTTAATCCATTGAAAAGTTAAGATAGAGCACTACAAATGATAAAGAGGGACCAAAGCCCAAATCAGTCTCCAAGGTTGACAAAATGAGCTATGGATCTATTGCAAAAGCCTAGACTTGATGTGTCACAACTAGTTTTAGTATTTATTTTGTATCTGGAGTTTCAGATGTCCAAATGAAGCAATCTCAAGCCCAATTGAACCTTAAGAGCCACTTCTACAACTTCTATGAAGGGCTGGAAGTGAGATGAGGCTGTTGTAATTGTCAAAAACGGTAATGAAATCGTCATTATGGGCTGGACACTCTGTCAGAATTAGTCTTGGTTTTTGGGCCATAACTTGGGCTGTAGACCTCAGATTTGGGTAAATGAGTACCCGTTGGGAAGCTAAGAAATAGGGTTACAACTTTCATGAAGATGGCAGAGATAGATTCGAAAGGGAAGTAGTTGAAAAATGGCCTTGATTGCAGAGACGTGAGTGTAGGCTGAAAATATGTCTTTTGAATTTCAAAACTTTTCTTAGTTTGGTTTGTAACACCCCCGTTTGTATAGCCTGGTATATTTCACTATTCCGATGACCGAAGTCAGACCGGACAATTAAGGGGATTAGAACTACACTTAAGATAACTAGATAAGCTATAAACACAAATAATTAGTAATTGCCAATTAGTTAAGTATAAATAAGAAAAACAGAACATAAGAAGTTAAACGAGCCGAGAGTCACAGCGATGGGTGACCTTCTCGGGAAGGGCTGTGAAGTCGTTTTAAACTCAAATGTGATGCCACTGTCCTTAGGACCATTACGAACACTGTGGAAAAGAGAAAATCACGAAAAAGAATTGTTAAGTCAGTCAAATAATTAGGTCTGGGAGCCGGAAGAAATATTGAATTATTTGCAAACTCGGTTGAATCAGCGAGGGGCAATTTGGTCAATTGACCCTGAGAGCTGACTCCTGATCTAACTGTCAAATAAAATTGAAGAAAAAAAAATTTCGGAGTCGGGAATTAATTAAAGAACTAATAGAAAAATAAAAGAAAAAAAAAGAGAAAATGAAAAAGGTGTAGGGAGATGACATCATGCATGATGCCATAAATCCTATAATTAATAAATTAATTAAATTGAATTTTTGGTCTTTCATAAGACAAATTACATAATAGAAATAAAAAGAAAAAGAAAATATCATTTGGTCTTCTTCCTCACCTTGTATCGCCTCACTCTCCCTCTCATCTCCATGAATTTTCCTCCATTAAAGCTTGCACTCAAGCTTTGAAATCCTTACTAAATCTCAACTTCTCCCATAATTGCTTCATAAAAACTTATTCTAGTCACTTGAAAAGGAGATTGATCATCAAAGAAAGAAGAAAAGAAGAGAGAAATTAGAGAATTCAAATTCAAGTGAGGTAAGCACACCAATTTGAAAGTTTGAGATTTAGTAGTTGTGTTTATAGTTTGAGTTACTTAGAAATAAACTTCAAATGAAATAAAAACATGTGTGGAGGACCAAACTGAATTTCGGTTAGTAGGTTTATGGGAGTATATTTGTATGGTTTGATGGATTTGAATGAGTTTATACCTCCATTAGTTGAATGATTATAGTTAAAAGCTTTGAAATTAGCTAAATGCAACAATTTAGTGTGGTTAGGGTTTGGACTTAGGGTTTAGAGACAAAAAAATGCAAAAAAGTGGTAAATGATGCCTTTGACCTAATGTGAAGTGAGAAATGATCATTTGTGACCAAATGAAGTATGTTGGAATGGTTGGAGTTAAGGCCAAATTCGGATTGAGTGTGGCCATGCTGCTGGCAGCATGACCAAGTTACTTTTGAGGGACCAAAAATGAAACTTTACGAGTACAATTGGTATGAGTCCAATTGGGAAGGAAAATAGACACTAAATGACACAATTTTCATTTAGGAAGCATGCCCAAAAAGTGACAAAAACCTAGTGAACAAATTGACCAAACTTGAAAAATCACAATTTGCCCTGTACAAACTGACCAAATGAACAGTGTTTGTTCATTTAGTCATAAGTTGAGCTAGGAAGGTCTAAATGACCTAAAATTTTACCAGTGGTTAGATGAGATATATACCTAAAACTTTCATGAAGAACACAAACACAAATTATGCCATTAACCAAGTCATTTGTCCAACCCAAATTGGTGACCCAAAACTACCAACACCAAAATTTGCCCAGAAAACTGGGTTGTGTCCAATCCGGCAGCCATGGTTCAAATGGCTATAACTTGAGCTACAAAACTCCAATTGGAGTGATTCAAAAAGGAGAATAAACTTAAGACAATATGGAACATTTTCTATGAAGAAAGTTTTGCCAAATTCCAACAGTAAAATAACCAATGGAACAGTGCAACTTAAGACACCAAAACTGAAAATTTGCAATTTTGCCTAAAAGACTTAGAATTTGAATAAACAATCAAAATCAACAAATTTAATGACCAAAATGTGGTATGTGGGTGAAGTTAGGATTCCCATACCTATTAAGCCTTAGAAAGTCAACAATTTGACTTGAATAGTATAGTGAATAGTAAACCAAAACACAAAAATTTCAAGAACATTGAGTTTAGCACATTAGAGCTAGGTAAAAGTGAAGTTAAATTTATTTTTGGATTTATGCTAAGTTATGGTACTAAAACAATATAAAACTGTGTATTTCAGCTGAAAAGAACTTGGAAGGTCTGAGAGACTGAGTCAAGGCCTAGAGGCGACTCACGTCAGGTCTGTGCATAATAATTCTTGTTTAAATATTTTATTCTCGAAAATTTGACTTTTGTGTTAATTATGTATTGTGTTGCCATTTTATGATCGCAAATATGACTTTGGAAATTGATCAGATTTCTCACAAATTATTTGATTAAATTATTTTAAATTGATTTTGTGTTCACACTTAGCATGACAGTGCCTTATTATTCATCCTCCATTTATAGGGTGAGATCGATTATTTTTCCTCTCTCTCTGGTTTACCAGTTGAGGTTGTAGATCGGATGAGTACTCATTAGCTAGCTAGCCACCTCCCTCATTGATTTCGATTAGTGGGGTTGTAGATTGCTTTGTCGTTGTGTATAACACGGTATTGATCGGAAATTTTGTGTCATGGCTTAAGTTGTGTATGACTTGGCAATACTGTGTTTATTAAATTAGTTGACTAAATTGTGTTATTGTGAGTTTTGATAATTTGTGAAACGTGATTGAGAAATATTTAAATTGTGTTTTGTTAATGAATGATTTATCTATTGTATTTAAAACTTTTATTGTGCACCACTGAGTATTTTTATACTCAGCGATAGCTTATTTTGCTATCGCAGATAAGAGTAAGGAGAAAGTAGCAGAGTGAGCTGCTATTGAATTGAGGACCACGCTGATCTTTTTATACGGGTATTATTTTATACCCTTGCAGTGAATTTTGATGTAAATATTGTAATGTTTTATGTATCAATATAAAGTTGAGCAGTTGTATAATAAATTGTAATAATATTATTTTTGGATTTCCTTCTGTAAATTAAGATTTGTATTTGTGAATTTCATATTATATGCACTGTGGATGGAATTATGAAATATTTTAAGTTGATAAATTTTTGGTTGAATTGTGGAGTGATTTGAACTATGTTGATTTGAGATTAATTGGAGGTTGGGAGTGGTAGAAAATTATTGGAAGTGTTTTTCTCAGGTATTTGAAGAACTGTTTTCTCAAAATACAGATGGCACTCTGTCGAAATTTTTATAAAAATTACGAAAAAATAAAAATGGACAAAAATTTTTACTAGTTTTTAAGCTTTGAATAAATGATTTTAATTCCTAGCAAAACGCTCACCACTTCCAAAATGTAAAAAAAAAAAAAAAGTTTTAAAATCCCTTGTAGTGTACTTAATGAATTATCGGTAGGTGAAGTTCGGTAGTTCATTAGGTATTCTACGGGATCATGTTATGCCTTACAGAGGGGTAAGGTGTGACATGTTTTACTGGTATCAGAGCATGGTTTTACAATAAATTTTGACTATGCATGTGAATATTTCTTTGATAAGTACAACTGCTCAAGTGTCTTTAATTGATACATATAACATATTTACATCATGAATATGCACTAACGGAGGTCAACCTCCTTGTGTTTGATCTCAGGAAGTAGAAATTTTGGGAAAATGGAATGGAAGAAGGAGATCATTTCGTAGAACAATCTGTTGAGGCTGAGGTTCAAGGGGAAGCCCCAAAGACTCGAACGTGAGTGGGTTAGCCACTCCGGCTCCTACTCCAAAGACCGCATTTCTGCTTTCGGTTGCAGCAGATGGCTACGTTTTTCCAGCAAATGGTAGGAAATGTGCCACCCCAAGCTCTGATGCAAGCACCTGTAGCACAACCACAGCCCTCAGCTTGGCAATATGAAAAATTGATGAAATTTGGGGCCACCGAGTTTAAGGGCACTGTGGATCCACTGGAGGCAAAACAGTGGTTGGAAAGAATGAAATGGGTTTTTAGAAAGCTGCAGTATACTGAAGAATTAAAATTTAAATATTCAGTATCTCTTCTCCAAGGGGATGCATATGAATGGTGGATGACCATCCCCCATAGCCTGGTAGAACCTCCTGTCCTTACTTGGTAAGACTTTTTGAGGGAGTTTCGACAGAAGTTGGTCCCCGATGCATATGTGGATATGAAGTTACAAGAATTCCTGAGTTTGAAACAAGGGGACAGAACCATAGTAGAATATGAGAAAGACTTCTCTCGACTGAGCCACTACACTGGAAGTTTAGTCTCCACCCCCAGAGACAGATGTAAGAGGTTTGAGTCCGAGTTAAGGCCGAATCTGAGGATGCAAGTTGTGGGATTCAGACACCAGAATTTTTCTGAGTTGATTTCACAAGCCCTGGAACTGAAAAGGATAGAATCAGAAGGGGCAGTGAAGAAGGGTACACAAGAGAAAGAGAAAACTGAAAAGACTACTGGATAAGCACCTGAGAGTGGTTCAGGGAAGAGGAAACAGTCTGGAGGATCTAGCTTTCGCAGATCTAGTAGAGGCATATTCTCTGGCCAAAGACCACCCCGGTCTGGTTAGCAGACTCAGTAGGCACCCCAAGGAGTCCTATCGGTACGGCAGTGTGAAACTTGTGGTAGAACACACGATGGGGTTGTTTCAAGGCCACCGGTGCATGTTTTAACTGTGGAGGGAGAGGACATTTCACAAAGGATTGTACTAGCCTGCGCCGGTCTGGACCTTCTGCTACATCTAAAGGATCAGCCCAAGTCTCTACACCTAGAGGATCACAGCCAGCTGGTAGAGGTAGAGGCAGAGGTAGGGGTCCTGGTAAGACTCTTGGGAGTCAAAGCACTGTTAACCAGCCAGTATCCAGTGACGCATCGGTCAGAGTGTATACTATGCATCAGAGGGAGGAGGCTGAAACATTAGACGTAGTAGCTGATATTTTCTCCATCCTTGACCAAGATGTACATGTGTTATTTGATCCTGGCTCCACACGTTCGTATGTTAGTGCTAGTGTGATGTGTTCTACTGCTATCCAGTGTGTACCAATGGATTATGATGTGCTAGTAACTAGTCCATTAGGCCAGGAGGTCAGGGTAAATAAATTATATAGGGATTGTCCTTTGGTGATCCAAGGACACACTTTTCTGTCTAATTTAATTGAAATGCTCTTTAGAGATTATGACATTATCTTGAGCATGGATTAGTTAGCTAGGCATCATGCGATGATTAACTGTAAACTGAAGACAGTCACTTTTTGTATTCCTCAGTATGGTGATGTAGTAATACATGGGGAGAGGCAGTTATTACCTTCAAACATCATTTCAGTTGCACTGGTCAGAAAAATGATTAGGAAAGGGTGTGAGGCGTACTTGGCACATGTGATAGACACCCAAGTGGATAGTCCAGCTCTGAGGGACATCCCTACTGTATGTGACTTTCCAGATGTGTTTTCTGATGAATTGCCAGGATTACTTCCAGAAAAAGAGGTGCAGTTTGAAATTGATGTTATGCCTGGTGTGGACCCAATCTCCATAACGCCATACAGAATGGCACCAGCAGAACTAAAAGAATTGAAAGTACAGTTGCAAGAATTGCTTGACAAGGGCTTCATTCGCCCTAGTGTGTCACCTGGGGGAGCGCCAGTATTGTTTGTAAAGAAGAAGGATGGCACTCTCCGGTTATGCATTGACTATCGGTAGTTGAATTAGGTGACAATAAAGAATAGATACCCATTGCCCCTCATTGATGACTTGTTTGATCAGTTGAGGGGTGCAGCTGTGTTCTCCAAAATTGACCTGAGATCAGGTTATTATCGGCTGAAAGTGCAAGAGCAGAGTATTTCTAAAACTGCCTTTAGAACCCGCTATGGCCATTATGAGTTCTTGGTTATGCCATTTGGGTTAACTAATGCTCTGGCTGCTTTTATGGATATGATGAACACTATCTTTAGACCATACCTCGACCAGTTTGTTGTGGTATTTATCGATGATATATTGGTTTACTCGAGGAGTGCAGAAGAGCATGATAGACATCTGTGGATTGTACTACAGACTTTGAGGGAGAAATAACTATATGCCAAATTGTCGAAGTGTGAATTTTGGCTGAAGGAAATATCTTTCTTGGGGCATGTAGTATCAGAAGAGGGCATCAAGGTAGATCCAAGTAAGATTGAAGCTGTCCTTATTTAAAAGCCACCCAGAAATGTCACAGAGATTCGCAGTTTTCTGGGGTTAGCTGGATACTACCATCGATTTGTGAAGGGATTCTCCATGTTGGCATCTCCATTGACCAAGTTGCTTAGGAAAGATATGAAATTTCAGTGGATGGATAAATGCCAACAGAGTTTTGATGAATTGAAGAGATGTTTGATTGAGGCTCCAGTCCTGACTTTACCTACACCGGGTAAAGAATATACAGCTTATAGTGATGCTTCTCACAATGGGTTAGGCTGTGTATTGATGCAAGATCGGAATGTCATTGCCTATGCATCATGCCAGCTAAAACCATATGAGTGGAATTATCCGACACATGACTTGGAGCTTGCAGCTATTGTGTTTGCTCTTAAGATCTGGAGACATTATTTGTATGGGGAGAAGTGCTACATCTATACAGATCATAAGAGTTTGAAGTATTTGGGTACTTCTGGGTACTCAGAAGGAGTTGAACTTGAGATAGAGGAGATGGTTAGAGTTGATAAAAGACTATGATTGTCTGATAGACTATCAGCCAGGGAAAGCTAATGTTGTGACTGACGCCTTAAGTCACAAGACTATGGCAAGTCTACGGGTTACTCCATTGTCTATGGTATATGAGTTGAGATCATTATATGCCAGTTTAGAGATTAATGATGAGGGGCAGACAGCAGTTGCATGGCATGTACAGCCAGTATTGATTGATCATATTAGAATGGCTGCTCAGAATGATCAAAAGTATCAGAGACTGTTGGAAGAAGTCCAGCAAGGCAAGAAACCAAAATTCTCAATAAGAGATGATGGTCTATTGCTACACCAGGGCAGAATGTGTGTTCCTAATGATGTTGATTTGAGGCAGATCATTTTGAAAGAAGCACATGAGTCTCTTTTTGCCATGCACCCTGGTGGTACAAAAATGTATAGAGGGCTAAAGGAGCATTACTGGTGGATGGGTATGAAAAGAGATGTGGCAGAGTTTGTTTCTAAATGCCTAACCTATCAGCAAGTGAAGGCAGAGCATCAAGTACCAACTAGATTGTCACATCCACTACCAGTGCCAGAATGGAAATGGGAAAGAATAACGATGGATTTTGTGATGGGACTTTCGAGGACACAGAAGAGTCATGATGCAGTTTGGGTCATTGTTGACAGAATGACTAAGTCTGCTCATTTTCTGCCAGTTCAGATGGACTACAGTTTAGAAAGATTGGCCAAGTTGTACATTGATGAGATTGTAAGACTGCATGGAGTGCCAGTATCCATCATATCAGACAGAGATCCTAGGTTCACTGCTAGATTCTGGGGTAGTCTTCAGAGAGCCCTAAGATCTAGATTGAACTTCAGTACTGCATTCCACCCACAGACAGATGGCCAGTCTGAGAGGGTAATTCAGATCTTGGAGGATATGCTACGGGCTTGTGTGATTGAGTTTGAGGGCAGTTGGGATACACACTTACCTTTGATTGAGTTTGCTTACAACAACAGCTACCAATCTAGCATTGGGATGCCTCCATATGAAGCTTTGTATGGTAGAAAATGTAGAACCCCATTGTGTTGGGATGACGTGGGTGAAAGAAAGATGATTGGACCCAAAATTGTTCAGCAAACTGAAGAGAAAATTAGAGTGATCAGAGATCGACTTAAGACTGCATCAGACCGTCAGAAGTCCTACATTGATCTGAAGAAAAGGGATATTGAGTATGCAGTGGGTGAGAAAGTTTTCCTCAAGGTTTCTCCTTAGAAGAGAATTATGATATTCGGCAGAAAGGGGAAACTGAGTCCTCGCTTCATTGGGCCTTATGAGGTTCTGGAAAGAGTGAGTCCTTTGGCATATCGTTTGGCACTAACTCCAGAGTTGGATAAGATACATAATGTCTTCCATGTGTCTATGTTGAGGAGGTATCGATCAGACCCATCTCATGTACTACCAGTGGAGGAAATATAAGTGAATCTATACCTCACATATGAGGAAGAACCCATAGAGATTCTGGCTTATGAGGTGAAGCAGCTACGGAACAAGCAAATGCCATTTGGTAAAAGTGTTGTGGAACCATCATTCGGGCCAGGAGACTACTTGGGAACGAGAGGAGGACATGAGGAGACAGCACCCACAGCTGTTCAGAGATTGATACCAGGTAAAATTTCGAGACGAAATTTATTTAAGGGGGGGAGAATTGTAACACCCCCATTTGTATAGCCTAGTATATTTCACTATTCCAGTGATCAGAGTCGGATCGGACAATTAAGGGGATTGGAACCACACTTAAGACAACTAGATAAGCTATAAACACAAATAATTAGTAATTGCCAATTAGTTAAGTATAAATAAGAAAAACATATCATAAGAAGTTAATCGAGCCGAGAGTCACAACGATGGGTGACCTTCTTGGGAAGGACTGCGAAGTCATTTTAAACTCAAATTTCGAACCGTAAAATGTGACGCCGCGGTCCTTAGGACCATTACGAACACAGTGGAAAAGAGAAAATCACAAAAAAGAATTGTTAAGTCAGTCAAATAATTAGGTCAGGCAGCCGGAAGAAATATCGAATTATTTGCAAACAAGGTTGAACCGGCGAGGGCAATTTGGTCAATTGACCCTGAGAGCTGACTCCTGATCTAACTGTCAAATAAAATTGGAGAAAAGAAAATTTCGGAGTCAGGAATTAAATTAAAGAACTAATAGAAAAAAAAAAGAAAAAAAAGAGAAAATGAAAAAGGTATAGGGCGTGGCATCATGCATGATGACATAAATCCTATAATTAATAAATTAATTAAATTGAATTTTTGGTCTTTCATAAGACAAATTACATAAAAGAAATAAAAAGAAAAAGAAAATATCATTTGGTCTTCTTCCTCACTTTGTGCCACCTTACTCTACCTCTCATCTCCATGAATTTTCCTCCATTAAAGCTTGCACTCAAGCTTTGTAATCCTTACTAAACCTCAACTTCTCTCATAATTTCTTCATAAAAACTTGTTCTAGTCACTTGAGAAGGAGATTGATCATCAAAGAAAGAAGAAAAGAAGAGAGAAATTAAAGAATTCAAATTCAAGTGAGGTAAGCACACCAATTTGAAAGTTTGAGATTTAGTAGTTGTGTTTATAGTTTGAGTTACTTATAAATGTCGACACCATATTTTGGCCGATCCCTAGAATTAATAAACTCTGAAACCGATCCCCAGTACTAAATCTCTTTGTGCTAGATAACCACATTTCCGATCTCTCCTCACAAGGAATTGAATCAATGCTAAGTCCTCACATCAGTTAAGGCCTTACCGGTCTATTAAATCACTCACCGATCTCTCAAACCCATTGTCGAATCTCCTAACCAGTCAAGTATATTCCTGGTCTCTGTTGACAAATAAAATGAACTGACACTAGATCTTTTCTTACCAGTTTTATTGTCGATCTCCCTTTCAAAAGTTTAAGAATAATCAAAGGTTCCGTTCCGGTTTAAGGATGATTCCGATCTTAAATGTTCAAGCCAAATTTCTAATTTTAATCAAGTTCTGTTTAGCGTTGGTTCTCTACTGATCTTATGCTCATTATGTCTTCCGATCTCTCACACTTGGATTGATAATCACTTTCAGTTCTTTCAAGATACTCAAACAATTAAGTGTTTAATAATTTAGAAATGTTCCGATCACAACCATTCATCGAACAAAAGAGGCATTCCATTTAATTTCATTTCAAAATTTGTACAAGTTATTCAGCTAGAGGATCACCCCCAGCCTGATCAACATTTTGTCCGTCTTCTCCCTCACCCTCAGCCTCCTCCTCACTATCCTCACCCTCGCCTCCGGGAGCCAGGTCGGCCATCCAAGAGAAGTCCTCCTCTGGGTAATGCTTCTGGAGCTCGGCCAAGAGATCCTTGTGAGCATTCACATAAGCACTGGCTATTCCTGTCACCATCTCTTCATCTTTTACCTTAAGCTCCTCAGTAAGGTGAGCGACCCGAACAGCTTCGTTGGCCCGGAGCGCCTGGACTTCTCCAAGAGCACGATCCTTTTCAGCCAGAACATGAACCTGTTCGGCCAGCTTATCCTCATAGTACTTCATATGCCCCTCAATTTGAGATATGTAATCCTGAGCGAATGAGAGTTGGGATCGGAGGGATGCCACTTCTTGACTCTTCTTCTCGACCTCCTTACCCTGGCGGTGAGCCTTTTCCCGGACTATGTGCTGGTTCACCAGGCACTCTACATTCAGACTCATGGATCGGGTCAGAATGTCGTCGAGATTGTCCGGAGACAGTCGGTCCCGATCCTCCCGAAGGCAGATGGAAGACCCCAAGACTTTGGCAAAACCTGGGTTCTCCTGAACAGTCCGGTTCTTCTCCAGTGAAGCCATTAGCACTTGAGCGCCACGAGGAGGGGGCCTCACAGAAGGTTGAGAAGGACCCCCTTCTGTGCTTAGAGCAACTGGAGGAAGTGGAGGCGGCTCTTCTCGTCGAGGAGGAGATCGGACAGCTTTTGCGATTGGCGGTCCCGAAGGTCGAGGCGGGCCTCTTTGTATCTCCCCAGGTTCATGGCCGGGTGTTTGAAGCAGTTCCGAACGCTTCATCTCTTTTATCTTCCGGGAAATCTCTCTTTCTTTCTTCCGCTTCTTGGAACCCTCACCACCCGCCATACCTGCACAAAGAAGAGGTCAGTGAGATCGCTAAGGTCCTGAGATCTGAGATGTAGAAAGTACTAATGCCGAGGTCAGAGAGCGGAAGCTCGCGATCTTGGCCAGTGATCAACTGTATAGTCCAATGATGCAGCTCGGCAGTCATCGCATCTAAACAGGAGAACTTCTCCCTAGCCGCTTGATCTTTCAGTTCTATCACCACGGCTCCCTCTTCCCTATTCAGAGCGAGATGCTTCGAAATCAAGGGCCCCTGGTGCCACCAGCTACGGGGGAAGCCCTCAAAGCAGTTCGGATTTTTGCTCCTCAGAATGAAGAAGCGGTTCTTCCAATTCTTAAGGGAGGAGGGCAGATCGGTAAAGAGCCCACAATGAGGCTTTGCCTGAAAGACCAGTGCTCGTCGTCCTTTCGCGAAGTTAGCCTGCGATTCGACGAACACCTTAGCGGAGGATCGATTCCCTTAGCTCGTCAAGACAGGCCTCGGAGGCTACTAAGATCCGCCACGAGTTAGGGTGAATTTGGGCAATGCACACTCGGTGAAATTTTAAGACCTCTTTGAAGAAGTCGTCGGAGGAACCAAGACCAGCCTTTAATTGTTCTTCGTAGACCATGATCATATCGTTTTCTTGAAGAAGTGATCGCACGAAGATCCCGTGGCATTTAATTAGTTAAACGCAGTAAGGCCAAATGTTGTATTCTTGGTGAGCATCGCAGACGGTTTCTTGAAGGACCGATGGCGGCTCGTCGAGGAGGTTCTCTCTCCACTGAAGAAGGCGCATGCCTTGATAATGTCGCTTGTCCCAGAGCTGGAACGGAGACCCTAGGAGGTTCAGGTCGCGCGCTTGGCCCGACTACCTCTACCTCATCGGACGACCACGAAAACTGAATAGAAAGAGGGCTCATAGCTCTCTGACCTTCGGCACCGCTCATTTTCAAAGGAAATAAAGATTTTAAACTAAAAAGAAAGATCAAAGCCCTTACCAGAGTCTGATCGGTGTCGGAGGAACTTGAGAAAATGAGAGGATTTCGGGGTTGTTCGCGAGAGACTGAAAATGACATAAGAGAGCGAATGGCTGGCCCCTCCTCTATTTATACTCATCCGAGCATTTAATGCTCACTCTGTCCTAGGCGGCGCATCGGTTAACGGGATTCGCCAACTGTTTCTGACATTTCCCAAGAATATTCTAGATACCTCACAAAGAGATCGGCTAGGTAAGGATCGACGGATTAAAAGGGATATTTTGAATTGCAGATCGGATAAGTGTCATTCAGGTAAAGAACCAGATCGGATAATCACATTAGAGATCGAAAAATAATCAATGCAATAATAATAAGATGATAATCGACAAAATAAAGTCTTTATTTTCAAAAGATCGGATTATATCATTTGGGCGATCTCTAGGAATCGGATTACATTAAAATTGGATTACATCATTTCTGTGATCTCTAGAGATCGGATTACATTGAAAACAAAATACATCATTTGGGCGATCTCTAGGGACCGGAATGTCACATTATGACTGATCCAAAGGGGTGTTCTTGACCGAGCAGAAGCGTATTCGGAACACCCAATGTGGAGGAAAGCCGCTGTCGGAACACCCAATGTGGTGAGAAGCCGAATAAACTTGGAAGAGCAACCGCCAAGGGTCGGCGGAACATCAGCAATTTGCTCAGCCAAAATCGGTTCGCCGATTATGCTAGTTGAACGACTCGAGATCGGCACAACCGAGGTCCGCAATCCAGATCGGTTAATTGATTCAGTTCTCTCACCATCATCAGATAAGGTCATCACGATTATTCGATCACCAGGGTCATGAGTTTTCAGTCGGGGAATAAAAAGGTCCATCGAAAAAGATCAAAAACCACAATCCTGCCGGAACAACGGTCGGAATGACTGCCGGAATAACTAGAATAGGAAAGTAAAGAAGAAAAGAGGAAAATCGGATGGAGAAAGTTTTTGGGTCAGGAGGTATATATAGGGGGAAATCAAGCATTTATTGCTTAGCAGAAAACAAAGCGGACGCTTCGGGAATCGAGGGGAATTAATGCTTTGACCGGACCGGGCCTGAATAAGGGAAGCATTGGAATAATAGAGATCGGAAGAGGGAGATCGGTATGAAAGATCGGAGAAGGACCATGTTAAGAAGGTCGGAAAGGAAGAGAGAGCAGAAAACAAAAGGGCGCCTACTGCCGTCACCATAATCAGAGCCTAGGTAGTTAAAGCATTGCCAGGTAAAATCTCAACCGCACGCCCTAGAATCGCCCACATTTCTGACATGCGTACGTCAGGACGGCACTGTACATCCTAATCTACACTGTTGATCCAACTTGTAAGGACGAGCCCAGAGCCCTTGGATCAAAGAAGAAGACGACAAAACCAGCGCCTTTCACTCCTAGCCCTTGGATCGCCCCGGACAAGAGAATTTGGGGCCGTCAGATTAGAGGAGGAAGAAGACAAATATTCTGAAATGAATCTCGGCCGTCTGTTCTGATTCTCTTTAATTCTTGAGCTTAGGATTATGTCCCTTGAAATCTTGACCCTCCATCTCCCTTAGGATAGATCCTGACCCTTCAAGGGGAACACCCGGTCCCTATAAATACCTACATGAAAAACTGTTCAAGGGACGGAAAAAAGATAGAAAAAGGTAGTGATCATAGTGGAAGAACTCTAAAACTTAATTCAGTTCGTTACTCTGCTATTTTAGCTTTCATAAGAAAAACTTTGGAAACCAGTTTTCTGAAGTGTTTTCTTGCAAAGGGATTTTTTGAATACTGAAATTCTTCATTTTCAGTCCGTTCATTATCCTGTGACACTCTCACCTTTTGTCTTTGTTATCTCCTATTTCCATTCATATTGTCCAAGTTCAACTCCATTCAAGATTGGTTATTTTGACCTGTTTACATTTTAACAAAGAATCCTTCATTTCGAGGCGAACCTTAGTCCTCCAAATTTATCAACTGCAATCTGTTACATTCTGTGATTCCATAGTTAGTTTAGTAGATTCGACTCCCTACAGGTGAGTGCTATATCGTTATTTAATCAAATGTTCTTCTTTATTCACGTATTTCATTTATTCTTTTTCTGTTTGTAATTTTCACCAAGTTTATACTATATTTTAAACACGGAGGCAGTCATTCTCTAGTTTACCTCTTTGTTAATCAGTTTATTCTTTGATTTATCTTCATTACTTCTTAGCACAGGAGTTCTGGTCCCGAATAGCATAGAAGTAACTAAACAAAATGTAGGTAACGGCAACTTAAAAGTCCTTTTATAATGATAAAAGGTCTAAATAATAAGACAGGGAAATGGTGAAGCCAAATCACGAGGAAAATTCAATAGGTCATTAGGCAAGATGTCATAAGACAAAATGAAACCAAACCTTGGATAACTAAATAGAATAGATCGGGCATTAATAAGTATTGGTAAGGCGACCACATGGAAGGTCGGTACATTCAGTCTAGTATCCCCCGTCTAGTCACAAGGTATCAATTAGCTAAAAGAAGCCTTATCCCCAGCACCTTTGAATGCCAGAATCCTTAGCTTTAAGACATGTAGCTGAAATTAAGATTCGGGAGATCAGAAAAGTCCCTTTCAGGCCCCTGTTAATTTAAAAGAGATCGGAGGAGAGTTTTTATCCGATTCTCAACTTAAAATTCCAATAGACATTTAAAAGAGATCGGAGGAGAGTTCTTATCCGATTCTCAGCTCAAAATTTTTAATAAGTACTTAAAAGAGATCGGAGGAGAGTTCTTATCCGTTTCTCGATCTAAAATTTCCATAAACATTTAAAAGGAGATCGGAGGAGAGTTCTTATCCGATCTTCGAGCTAAAATTTTAATAAATACTTAAAGGAGATCGGAGAAGAGTTCTTATCCGATTCTCAATCCTAAAACTTTAAATACTTCAAAAGAGATCGGAGGAGGGTTCTTATCCGATCTCCAATCAGAATTTTAATAAATATTTAAAAGAGATCGAAGGAGAGTTCTTATCCGATTCTCACACCAAATTTTAACCTGTGCGCAAAAATAATCCCAAAACCAAAAATGATATGCGACGTCAATTCACTGAGGTTGTCTCATTTACTTATGTATCTGGGTAATCCAAATTTAGTGAAAAATCAAATATTTCTTTGGTCAAAAGGATTAACATTCTCATTCAAGCCCTCCTAACTAATGCAAAGTTAAATCTACTTACCCTTATTAAGGGACGAGGCGGGGTGCCTAACACCTTCCCCACCCGTTTACGGACCCCGAACCTAGAATCTCTGCCTTGAAGTGGTTTGATTTCAATTTATCTTCATAAACGGTTTTCTTTAATTTCCCTCAAAATTAAAGTGGCGACTCCTCACTCTTTCCCACTTCGGTGAGGGTTCGTTCAGGCGACCGCAAAATACCTTGCGACAATAAATAAACTTGAAATGAAATAAAATATGTGTGGAGGACCAAACTGAATTTCGGCCAGCAGGTGTATGGGAGTATATTTGTATGGTTTGATGGATTTGAATGAGTTGATGGACCTCCATTAGTTGAATGATTATAGTTAAAAGCTTTGAAATTAGCTAAATGCAACAATTTAGTGTGATTAGGGTTTGGACTTAGGGTTTAGAGACAAAAAAATGTAAGGAAGTGGTAAATGATGTCTTTGACCTAATGTGAAGTGAGAAATGGTCATTTGTGACCAAATGAAGTGTGTTGGAATGGTTGGAGTTAAGGCCAAATTCGGATTGAGTGTGGTCATGCTGCTGGCAGCATGACCAAGTTACCTTTGAGGGACCAAAAATGAAATTTTATAAGTCCAATTGGTATGAGACCAATTGGGAAGGAAAATAGACACTAAATGACACAATTTTCATTTAGGAAGCATGCCCAACATGACCAAGTTACCTTTGAGGGACCAAAAATGAAATTTTATAAGTCCAATTGATATGAGACCAATTGGGAAGGAAAATAGACACTAAATGACACAATTTTCATTTAGGAAGCATGTCCAAAAAGTGACCAAAACCTAGTAAACAAATTGACCAAACTTGAAAAATCACAGTCTGCCCAGTACAAACTGACCAAATGAACAGTGTTTGTTCATTTGGTCATAACTTGAGCTAGGAAGGTCTAAATGACCTGCATTTTACCAGTGCTTAGATGAGATATAGACCTAAAACTTTCATGAAGAACACAAACCCAAATTATGCCATTAACCAAGTCATTTGGCCGCCCCAAGTTGGTGATCCAAAATTGCCAGCACCAAAATTTGCCCAGAAAACTGGGTTGTGTCCAATCCGGCAGCCATGGTTCAAATAGCTATAACTTGAGCTACAAAACTCCAATTGGAGTGATTCAAAAAGGAGAATAAACTTAAGACAATAGAGAACATTTTCGATGAAAAAAGTTTTGCCAAATTCCAACAGTAAAATGACCAATGGAACAGTGCAACCTAAGGCACCAAAACTGAAAATTTGCAATTTTGCCTAAAAGACTTAGAATTTTAATAAACAATCAAAATCAACAAATTTAATGACCAAAATGTGGTATGTGGGTGAAGTTAGGATTCCCATACCTATTAAGCCTTAGAAAGTCAACAATTTGACTTGAATAGTGTAGTGAATAGTAAACCAAAATATAAAAATTTCAAGAACGTCGAGTTTAGCACATTAGAGCTAGGTAAAAGTGAAGTTAAATTTATTTTTGGATTTATGCTAAATTATGGTACTGAAACACTATGAAACTGTGTTTTTCAGCTGAAAAAGACTTGGAAGGTCTGAGAGACTGAGTCAAGGCCTAGAGGCAACTCACGTCAGGTCTGTGCACAATAATTCTTGTTTAAATATTTTATTCTCGAAAATTTGACTTCTGTGTTAATTATGTATTGTGTTGCCATTTTATGATCGCAAATATGACTTTGGAAATTGATCAGATTTCTCACAAATTATTTGATTAAATTGTTTTGAATTGATTTTGTGTTCACACTTAGCATGACAGTGCCTTATTATTCCTCCTCCATTTATGGGGTGAGATCGATTATTTTTTCTCTCTCTCTGGTGTACCATTTGAGGTTGTAGATCGGATGAGTACTCATTAGCTAGCAAGCCACCTCCCTCATTGATTTCGATTAGTGGGGTTGTAGATTGCTTTGTTGTGGTGTACAACACGGTATTGATCGGAAATTTTGTGTCATGACTTAAGTTTTTGTATGACTTGGCAACACTGTGTTTATTAAATTATTTGACTAAATTGTGTTATTATGAGTTTTGATAATTTGTGAAATGTGATTGAGAAATATTTAAATTGTATTTTGTTAATGAATGATTTATGTATTGTATTTAAAATTTTTATTATGCACCACTGAGTATTTTTATACTCAGCGATAGCTTATTTTGCTGTCGCAGATAAAAGCAAGGAGAAAGCAGCAGAGTGAGCTGCTATTGAATTGAGGACCACACTGATCTTTTTATACGGGTATTATTTTATACCCTTGTAGTTAATTTTGAGTAAATATTGTAATGTTTTATGTATCAATGTAAAGTTGAGCAGTTGTATAATAAATTGTAATAATATTATTTTTTGATTTCCTTCTGTAAATTAAGATTTGTATTTGTGAATTTCATATTATATGCACTGTGGATGGAATTATGAAATATTTTAAGTTGATAAATTTTTGGTTGAATTGTGAAATGATTTGAACTGTGTTGATTTGAGATTAATTGGAGGTTGGGAGTGGTGAAAAATTATTGGAAGTGTTTTTCTCAGGTATTTAAAGAACTGTTTTCTCAAAATACAGACGGCACTCTGCCGAAATTTTTATAAAAATTGCAGAAAAATAAAAATGGAAAAAAATTTTTACTAGTTTTTAACCTTTGAATAAATGATTTTAATTCCTACCAAAACGCTCACCACTTCCAAAATGTAAAAAAAAAAATGGTTTTAAAATCCCTTGTGGTGTACTTAATGAATTATCGATAGGTGAAGTTCGGTAGTTTATTAGGTATTCTACGGGATCATGTTATGCCTTACAGAGGGGTAAGGTGTGACATGGTTCCTATCTTTGGGACTAGGTTTTTGATTATAAAGGCATCTTTGGGCAGTAGCATACACATAATCATTCAGACCTTCAACACTCCTTCAACGTCTTCATTCTTCATTCACATCCATAGTTTTAGATTTCTTTATTTTATTTTTCTTTTGTAAGCCATGAACATGAGTGGCTAAGTTCTTAATTCAGTTCAAGGGATTCAAGTTCTTTTGCATGATTTGTGAGATCAGGTTCTTAATTTAAATTTATGTCTTTTTGAATATTTATTGTTTCTTGATTTCATTGCCTTTGATCTATTGAATGATTTGCTAAAATGACCTATTAGTTAATTGTTTAATATGATCAATTGCTAGTTCATCTTCATAATCCGTAATTGTTATGTAAGATTGAATGTGAGTAGCAATTAGGTTTTATTGATTATGGTCCAAGTTTTCAATAATAACCTAAGGAAACAATAGATTTATGCTTCATAAATTGTTGTTCAGCTTAACTACTTCCTTTACTTAAAGCAGTTATTAATTTGATGAGGATTGCTTAATACCAAGTCAGAGTCAACAAGAGTGTTGGGCTCGAATTGATGAGTATAGGGAAGTTAGGGGTTTACCTTGCTGTTTGGTAAATCTACTTTAAGTATTCAATAAGAGATAATTATATTTTTTTAGTCTATGATCGAGTCATGCATTGGAATGAGAATTACCTTGGGCTGAAGTTTGTTAAATTGAGAGTTTTATATTTAGTTCTTTAATTTCTGATTTCTTCTGATTTAATGTTACAACCCCCCCCCCCCCCCCCCACATTTGTTTCTTTATTTTTGCTTTACACAAGTGCACGAAATTTTAGTAGTTCAGTCTCTAGGGTTCGACCTAGATTTACCACTTACTGCAGAAAATATTTTATAGTTGGTAATTTCAGTTAATTTAAATTTTAGTGGATTCGACAACCATCACTTACTGTTTTAGTCTTGAGAGGTGGTCAGTTACCACATTCTCGAATCCCTTTTTATCCTTGATTTCAAGGTCAAATTCTTGTAAGAGTAAGATCCATCGAATCAACTTTAGCTTTGCCTCCTTCTTATTCAAAAGGTACTGAATGGCAGCATGATCTTTGTATACAATGACTTTTGATCTGAGTGGCTAGGATCTGAATTTGTCAATTGCAAACATCACTGCTAGGAATTCCTTTTTCGTGGTAGCATAGTTGATTTGTGCATCGTCAAGTGTTTTACTGGCATAATAAATGGCATGGACCTTTTTATCCTTCCTTTGTCCTAGTACTGCTCTAACTACGTAGTCACTTGCATTGCACATCTCCTCAAATGGTAGCTCTTAATCAAGTGGTTGCATAATTAGTGCTGAAATTAAAGCTTCTTTGATCCTGTTGAAAGAAACAAGGTAATTTTTATTAAAATCAAAGGGAACATCTTGACTTATTAAATTAGTTAGTAGCTTAGCTATTTTGAAAAAATCTTTAATAAATCTTTTGTAGAAGCTTGCATGTCCCAAAAATCTTCGCACTCCCTTGATTGATGTTGGTGGTGGCATCTTTTCAATAATTTTAATTTTTGCCCTGTCAACTTTAATTCCTCTTTCTGATACCAGGTGCCCAAGAACTATACCTTCCCTTACTATGAAGTGACATTTTTTCCAATTTAGAACCATGTTTGATTCTCACATATTTGCAACACTTTGAAGAAATTAGCTAGGCATTCATCAAAAGTAGTTCCATAGATAGAAAAATCATCCATAAAAATTTCCATAGTATTTTCAATATAATCAGAAAAAATGGCCATTATGCATCTTTGAAAAGTAGTAGGGGCATTGCAAATACCAAAAGGCATTCTTCTATATGCAAAGGCTCCATAAGAGCATGTGAATGTGGTGTTTTCTTAGTCTTCTGGGTGAATAGGAATTTGGAAAAATCCTGAATACCCATCTAGATAGCAAAAGTAGGAATGTTTCACTAGCCTTTCTAATATTTGATCAATGAAAGGGAGAGGAAAATGGTCTTTTTTAGTGGCACTATTCAATTTCCTATAATCTATGCACATGCACCAATCAATGACTATCCTAGTAGGGATTAATTCATTATTTTTACTATGAATGACAGTTGTCCTACCCTTCTTAGGCACTACATGCACTGGACTAACTCATTCACTATCAAAAATTGGGTATATAATACCTGTATCTAATAGTTTTAGAATTTTCTTCTTAGCTACTTCTTTCATGTTTGGGTTAAGTCTCCTTTGATGTTCAATAGTGGGTTTACTATTTTCCTCCATAGGTATCCTATGCATACAAATTGAAGGACTAATCCCTTTCAGGTCTTCTATTTTATAACCTATAGCCTTGCTATGGGTCCTAAGTTCCCTTAATAATCTTTCCTCTTCTACATTAGATAGGCCAACATTGATAATAACAGGATATTTAGAATTTGAGTCCAAGAATATGTACCTTAGTATGGAGGGGAGAAGTTTTAGTTCTACCTATTTGGTGTCTTCTTGTGACTTGCTTTTGGGTTGTTCCTCCTTTAGCTCTTCCACCTAGAAAGCTTGAGCTAAGGGTAGGGATGGGCTAGCTTCTAAAGATTTTGCACAAGCTGCAATTTCTGTGTTTTCATTATCTGCTATGTGGCCATACATTGTACATGCTTTAAGAGGATCTTCAAGATGTCTTTTGTGAAATTCTTCTTCAACTAACTTGTCAATTATGTCAACCCTTAAGCATTCATCAAGTTTAAGTTTACACTTCATTATTCTAAACAGGTTGAATTTCACTTCTTCATCTCCTACCTTGAGAGCTAACCACCCATTCTTAACATCTATGATAGCTCCGATGATTCCTAAGAAAGGTCTTCCCAGGATGATAAGAATTTGGACATCCTTTTCTATCTCCAGGACAACAAAATCAATAAGAATGATAAATTTTTCTATCTTGATGGGGATGTTTTCTAAGATGCCAATTGGGTACTTGACAGACCGATTAGCCAATTGCAGTGAAATTGTTATGGGTTTGAGCTCTCCTACATCTAGCTTTTGACATATTGATAAAGGCATCAGACTCACACTTGCACCTAGATCACAGAGTGCCTTGTCTATATTCATGTTGCTAATAAGACAAGGTATGAAGAAGTTTCCTGGATCTTTGAGCTTTGGTGGCAGCTTGTTTTGCAATATGGCACTGCATTCCTTTATAAGAGCAACAGTCTCATAGTCTTCCAACCATCTTTTCTTTGAAAGAATTTCTTTAAGGAACTTAGTGTAGGATGGCATCTAAAAAAGTGCTTCTGTGAAGGGAATGTTAATGTAAAGTTTCTGTAAAACTTCTAAAAGCTTTTCAAATTGCTTATCTAATTTACCCTTTTGGAATCTTTGGGGAAAAGGTAGAGGAGGTTGATATGGCTTTAGTAACTTCTTTTTCTTCATTATTTCCTCTTCCTGTTCCTTTTTAGTTTCTTTCTCCTTCTCCTCTGTTTGGTTATCAGATTTATCAGAGGGTTTCTTAGTTGTTTTTTCCTTTGATTGTTGTTTTTCTAATATCATGCTGCTCCTCAAGGTAACTACCTTACAGTACTCTTTGGGGTTCATCTCTGGTTGACTTGGCAATTTACCAGTAGCCTTGCTTGAAGAACTTGCCTGCTGAGTAATTTGGTTTTCAAGCATCTTATTGTGGGTGGCTAGTTGGTCTATTCTAGAAGTTAACTGCTTTATCATATCATTATGCTATTGTTGGGCTGCTAAGAAGCCTTCCATCATGGATTCCATAGTAAACTTTGGTTCAGGTTGTTGAGGTTGAGGGAGTGGTAGCTATTGCTGCATTAAGTTTTGTCCTCTGTTCTAAAAACCTGGGGGTACTAGTGGTCTGTACCCTTACTGCTTGTTCATGGGTTGATTCTGAGAGTTGGACCAGGAGAAATTAGGGTGGTTTCTCCATCTAAGGTTGTAAGTGTTTGAATATGGATTGTTAAGCTACCTCTGGTTGAAGTTTCCTCCGTTATTCACATAGTTTAGCTATTCTATAGAGGGTTCATTGAAGTTGTTGCATTCTGAAGTCATACACCCTCCTCCACAGTTGTCGTAGTGTTGGTTGCTCATCCCTATAGCATTGGCTTGCATTCTATCAAGCCATTTGGTGAGCTAGTCAAACTAAGTATTTATCATGCTTAGGGCATCCAATTCCATGATCCCTGTTGTTCTTCTTGTATCTCCCATTTCATTTGACTACTCATAGTTGTGATAAGTGACCCTCTCTAAAAGTTTAAGGGCTTCTCCTATTATTTTCTCCATCAAGTCTCCTTCTGTAGTTGAATCTACTGTGCTCCTCATAGAGGGTAATAACCCATTATAGAAATTCTGAACTAGGAGCCAATCTTTAATACCATGGTGTGGACATTCCCTCTGTAAGTCTTTATATCTCTCCCATGCATCATAGAGTGATTCATCTTCCTTTTGCCTAAAGGTGTTGAGTTCAACTCTCAATTTTGCAGTCTTCGCAGGTGGGAAATACCTTGTTAGAAAAGCTTGCGAGAGGTCTTCCGAAGTGGTGAATGTTCCGGCTGGTTGAAAGAGTTCCTTACTTTATCTCGAAGGGAGAATGGGAATGCTCTGAGTCTTATAGCTTAATCAGAGACTCCATTCATCTTTAATGTATCACATAGGGCAAGAAAGCATTGGAGGTGGTAGTATGGATCTTCTATAGGTGAACCTCCAAACTAGGTCTTTTGAATCATTTGGAGCCATGCTGGTTTGAGTTCAAAATTATTAGCCTCCACTGTAAGTCTTGAAGCACTGGGTTGGAATCCTTGGATAGATGGGGCTCTGTAGTCCCTCAAGGGTCTTAGCCTATTGTTGTTGTTGGCCATGATTGGAGTTTCTAAAATTCCTTGATCATGTTCTTGGCGTCTCCTTTCTCTCTTGATGGTTCTTAGAGTTTTATCTATCTTAGGATCCAAGTCCAAAACTTCTTCTTTCGATTTTCTTCTGGTCATGTACCAAACCAAATACCTAAGAGAAAATAAAAAAATAAAAATGAATTAAGTAAATTTAAATAGTGACAGTAAATGCTCAAATTAGCTAAATTGCCTATCGCCTAATATTACTAGAAATAAAATCCTCGGTAACGGCGCCAAAAACTTGTTTGCTGGTTTTACAACTCAGCAAGTGCACGGATCGCTAACAAGTATTAAAGTAGTCAGTAGAGTATCATCCCACGAGGAATTTAATTAGCAAGTACTAAATGACACAATAATTATGATTGTCTAGGCTACTGAATATAATGGGAGAGTGAATCTAATTTATTTTGAGTGCTAAAAACTAAGAGAACAATAAACTTAAAATAAAACAATATGTCAAAATAATTCCAGAGTTAAGATTTCACACTTTAACCTTATTATGAATTCAATCTTGTCTATTCATTGGATTGAGAATTATTGCTTTAATGGAAATTAATCATAAGATATCCTAGACCCTCTCTTAAGGCACCTAAGGTGTATTTCAATTAGAGCTAAACCCTACTTTTGTTGGTGATTAGTTATAATAAAAACCCTTTAAGATCTATGATTAATTATGGAATTCCACGAAGGATTTCTTCCTATCTCTAGGTTAAATTTCCTAAGTTTAATACTCCAATTTTCCAATACTAACCTTCGCCTTTTAGTTCTTCAATTAGTATCTTATATCATGTCTAAGTGGGTACCAGCACATAGGATGCATTAAGAACATAGAACATTAAATCAAAGAACAAAACTCAAATCCAATAGATAAAACTCAATATTTATCCATAACAATGATTACAAGCGTTACTCTCCTAATTCCATAATAAAGAAACTACTCACTGATGGTGAGTCTAGTAAACATAATAAAAGTAAAACAAAAGAACATAAAAAAAATAGCCAAAGAAATAAAATAAAATAACTGAGGAGAATTCTCTGCAACTTTGAATTTGTGAAACTTCGGCTAAGGACTCTCCCTTGATGCTAATGCATTGTTCTTCAAGACGGCTTGGAGAGAATGATGAATTTATATGTATACGAGGATGTGTGTTTGAAGATCAGGGATCCCTTTCTTTGTTTTCTGCTGCTTCTATTTATATTCAATGTCCTAGGGTTAAGATTTTAGAGTCCCAAAGGTATCAGAAGTTTGTTCTGAGTGTAAAAACTAGAGCTATAATCAAATCAGGCAACTGGTTGTCGGCTAATACACGGCCTGTGTGTCATTACATGGCCTAGGGCTATGTAACTTACTGAAACTTGAAGGTTGCATCCCGTATTTAGGCAGAAGGTTACACAGGCCTTGGCTAGTTACACTGTTCTAATTACATGACCCATGTTCTGTTATTCTTCTGGAAATTCTTCAAGCTTTGCTAGGGAGAATTTTACACTGGCCTCCGTAGTTTACACAAGTCATGTTATAGGGCCCGTGTACTATGTCTCCTCTTTGACTTCATTGGTTTTCTCCTGACAGTAAGTTACACGGGTCTATGGTATATTTACATGAACCGTGTAAAGTGTATTAGCAATAATGCTCTTCTTTTTGAGTTTTTCCAAGCTTCCTTCTTTACTCCTATGCTTTGGAACTCCCTCAAAATGCCTGAAAATATGCATAAAACATAGAATTTAGTGCAGAGCAATGAGATTTACAAAAGTTAATGAATTTCATAATTATGTATGAAATTACCTGTCTAAATGTTACGAAATGTTATACAAATGTTCTTAAAAACATCTATATGATATAAGTGTATCACTTAATAATGATACAACCTCAATGACATGAGATTTTGTTGACATCAGTTTGCATACAATAACCTAAGGTGGTAATGTCAAACTTTGCTTAAATAAGAGTGACATTGAAGATGAAGGAATTACCTTGATGTGATAGGTGCTAGCAGACTAGGATGTGATAGGAGCTAGCAAAGAAGTATAATTATGGCTTCCTCCTTACTTATCCCTCCCTAAAACCTTTTCCCTAATCCCATCCTTATGCTTAATTGTCATACCTCTAACCTTCCTAAAAAACCCTTGTTGCAACCAAACTAATATCTTCATTTCATCTATAACACTAAACCTCAAGTTCTTGCTCAAACCTTTAAATTGGCAATATTGTATTTCGATAACTTCCCATCAGATTGGGATTCAGAATCTTTATAGCAAACCTTCTCTAAATTCTATTGGGTTGTGAACATTTACATCCCTAACAAGCTCAATAGAAGTGGTAAATGTTTTGGTTTTATTTAAATAAGCTCAAATTCTAGTCTTCATAACCTCCTAAACTCAATTAATACCATTTAGATGTTAGTAGTATGCCTTAGAGTATATCTTAAAATTATATCTTGCGAACATTTATTCCCTTTTAATAGCATATATCTTTTTCTTTTAACTTGAAATGTTTTAAATTTAATAAAAAATATCCTTTAGTAACTTGTTAGATGCTTCATTCTTAAAGTGTTAAGAATATGAGTGAGTTTGTTCTCATCGATTAGTAAGAGATACTAATAATATGGAATGGTGGGTCTCATGCCATATAACAAACAAAATGGGCACTTATAAGATAAGTAGGCAAAACCAATGACATAAGATGGTATGTACATGGAGCTTACTCTTGTCAATGCATAATCATCTAGATCATAATAGTGCATATAATCCCTTGACCTGAGATAACACAGTTATCTTGTATATAGGTGGTTTGAGTTTGATACTACTTTCATGCTTATACTAGATATGAGTGTATGGGCATGTGTTGGCTTTGACTAATTACATATAGAGATAGGTATTTAGTCAAGATGGGATCCATTACCCTAGGTAAATAGGGATAAAATTCGATGTCCATTTAAAATTTTCTTAATAAGTTAAGCTCCAGGCCAGGATAGATAAACTTAGTCAAAAAAGAGTTTATGACTGGAAAGTCTTATTAATCAAGAATTAAAATTAAAATGAGAATATATGATTCTAAACAATAAGAGTTTGACATAAACCATAACTCTAGCTAGAATCGGGATTTTATAACGGAGAGATTTTAGAGCATGGTATGTATGATCAAGGTTCATATGTTAAAGATTAATTCATAATTATTTGGGTAGTCGTGGTACACTATATTAGGTGTCAACCATGATTTTTGAGAACTTTAAACGAAAAGGGAATTCATTTTAAGTATGGAATAGTTCTAATAATATTAAAGAGTTAAAATTATTCTCATTGCCAATAAGTAATGAACCTAGATAGTCACACACAAAAGAACAACATGATCAAAGCAAAATTAATTTGATTAATTGATTAAATGGTTTGGTTAATTAATCAAATTAATATTACGAAGCCCCTAGCATGACTTGAAACTAAATTTATCAATAGAAGCATTCAAGTTAATATTTAAATTATTTAACTATAAAATTGATTAATTATTCATAAGGTAAGAAATTAATTTAGTGAATTTGACTTGAGTCAAAGGAGAGAGAAAGTGGCAGTTAATTAGTATTTTTCATAATATTAATTAACTAAAATTTTAATCTGCTAATTAACTTAACTTGACAAGTGGCCTAATAAGAATTAAAAAACACATTTAATTATGAAATTAGATGTGGACAATTGTAAAGTTAATTATTATTGGGGAAATTAAAATATTTAAGAGTTAGAAAAGAGAAAAATAGAGATTCTTCTTCTTCTTCTTCTTCTTCTTCTTCTTCTTCTTTTTCTTTTGGCCGAAACTCTCTCTCTCTCTCTCTCTTAAGAAAAATTTTTCCATCTTTTTTCTTTTATGCTTAATTCAAGAGATATTAGAAGTTGTAACTCTTGAGTTAAAGGTATAGAAATAGTTTCTATACACTTCCATAAAGCTGAAATCTAGAAAACCCCTAAACTTCAACTTGTGCAAGGTTGGTCGAAACTAAAGGGAGCATAAGAAAGGAGTTTTGGTTAATTCAAAGAAGCTTTGATCAAGTTGTTTGTGTGGACAAACTAGAGGATCAACATTTGGTGGTCTACTCAACCCGGATTAGGTGTTGGAATTTGATTATGAACCTTAGAGGTAAATTCCTTATACTTGATCTTGTTAGTTTAAGGGTTTAGTTTCCTAATGGCAATTAGGCATGTTTGCAATTGAAATATAATTTATCATGACCAAAATATGTGTTTTGCAATAGTATAAATGATTTGTATATTACATGAAACACTAGGTATGAAAAATTCATAAATTGTTAATTTTGCACTTTGCACCTTTAAGTGTATTTCTCATTTAATTGGTATCAGAGCCACCTTAATTTGCTATTAGGAAACTTTAATTCATGTCATATGATGTTTGGGACTCAACAATTTTGCATTGGATGTAAGTTAGAGCAAGAAAAATCTAAGAAAAATTATCAATTTTGAATTAGCACCATTCGGCCCATGCAGTGAAAATATTTTAATCAATTTTTTTTTTTTTAGTTTTTCTTATTTTTCTTGATGATTAAAGTGTTTAATCTAAGTCTCAATATAAATATAACATGGTTATGAATGAGATTCATGAAAAATTAATTAATTTTAAATATTAGATATTTAGAGTTAAATCTCATATTCAAGAGTTAGATGTGTAAATTATATGAAAGGATGATCATAGACTTAAGAAACCAATGTGATTATTTTCTTATTTATTTTATGGGAATGTAATAATTAAATTTATTTCAATGTATAAAGGTTGTAATTTATTTCTTTGGGATTTTGAGCTCATTTCTTTTGTAATTTCACCTTGGTATGCCAAGGATATTAAATGTATGACATTGATGGAATTTACAAGAAGAAAAGAAGTTTAGGACATTGATAAAGATCAGTGAGAATACAAGACTTCAAGAGTTGAAGATTTGTAATCAAGCTTCAAATAGATGGATGATAACTTAGGATGCCCTTAAATCTAATCCTTGTGGCTAGGATTGGACTCCCATAGAATAGTCTATAATCATGCCTTTTACATTATTGTTGATGAATGCGTGTATGAGATATGTATGTTCATGAATGTATGCATGAGATATCTGCATGAAAAACGGATAATGTGAAAAGTAAGACCAAATAGTATTTAAGTTGGCCAAAAAATATTCCAATTGAATGATTAAGTTAGTGGTAGCGTAATTTTGGAAATTGCATTATGGCTTCCACTAAGGAAATTATTTAAAAAGTTTTGAACATTTACATTATTGACTACGGTAACATAAGAATGATGTATTTGGTTTAAGAGATCTTCTTAAAGTAATTTTTGAACATGTGTTGTTGTGAGTATACAAATACTTTAGTGGTCAAGAATAGATGTATTTGAGATCATTAAGGTTCAAATTTGCATGCTTACTAACTTAGTGGGCTTAACTTAACTAATGTAAGATAAATCAAGAATGGATGTACCTGAGGTTTTGAACATTAGGAGCCAAATAAATGATTGAGCCACACATGAGATGTGAAGAGTAAAGTGTTACTCACTTATAAATTATTATGCATCCAAGAATAGATATACTTGATGGTGATTAACAATTTATAAGAATTCAATCACCCACTAGAAATCTGTTCCAACTAAGATTTCCATTTCTACTTTGAAAGTGTAGGATTCACCAAGTTAGTGGGAGGACCAAATTGATTAAAAGACCATGATCATTTTGGTTAATTATAATATATAATAAACTAATTGGAATTTTGTTATTTTCTACAATTTAATCTGATAGAATGACAATACAATGTTCTTGCTGGTATACTTGATACTAATAGGCTAACTAAGCTAAACTGTAATACCCCTATGTTCAGTAGTGCGTTCTACTGTTCCGATGACCAGTGTCTGTCTGAACAGCTAGAATGCCTAGAACTACACTTAGATATATATGAGGAGACATATAATAATGAAATACAAGAAAAGAAAATACAATAAAAATAAAGGAAAAATAATAGCAATGAAATGTAACCAAGTTAAACGAGCCGAGAATCCTAGCGATGGGTGACCGCACTGGGAAGTTGCGGTGTGGACCGTTGACTAGCCCTGGACCGCGGGGAACCCTAGAAAATATTTTTGGACTTAAATAAATGTCTATTGAATTATAAATACCATTAAAAAATTTCAAAGAAAAAATAATTAATTAGTACAAAGAAAAAGTGAGAAATCGAAAAACGGACAAAACCCGGTGTTACCAAAAAATCGGGAATGCAACCCGAACAGGGGCATTGTGGTCATTTGACACCCGAGTTGTCTTTTGACCTAAATGTCCATTAAAAATACATGATATTATACTTGGAAAATATCATGAAAAATTAAATTAGTGGTACATAGTTTAAATAGCAAAAATTGAGAGTTAAATGTGGGAATATGAAACTTTAGATTAAACAACCATTAAATTCTAACTTAGTGCTCCACTCACACCTAAAGTGGACCACTACATCTTCATTTGGACAGCAGATTTTCATCTTCTTCAACCTCCCAAAAGATCAACCGAAATGCTCCCAAGGAAAACCTCCATTGCCGTCCACCTTGAAGCTTCATGCAAGCATGATCCAAGCCATTTTTCCACTAGCTCCCTTCACTAAAATTGATCTACACCACTTGGACAGTAGATAGGCAGCAAGAAGATCAAGTTTAGTCAAGGTTTTGAAGAGTTTCCAAAGTGGTAAGTAGGTATTTTTGATGCTTGCTTCATTAAAGTTTGTGTGGATGTTATGGGTAGTTGAATTGTGGAAAGATTTTTGGAGTTTGATGTTTTAAGGGAGATGTATATTTTTGGCAGCCATGGAAACTCCATAAGAACAATTTATCCTTGTATGTAAATGGTAGATTAAAGTGTTGATGAAGTGTTTATATGTGTAGGAATAAATTGGGCGATTTATACTAAGTATATGTGAATGTACACTTGACTTTGGAAGCTTGGAAAGCTAATTGAAGAAGATTACAATTCGAAAATGTGAAGTGTAGACCAAAATCTGTTATTTCATGGTTTTGTTTATGGAATTATATTGTTGAATTATGGTGCTTGTTATGGCAGCTTGTACATGTGTATAAAGGTGTGAGTGTGGACATATAATTATGTGGCTAAATTGTTTATAATTTGGACTTGGTAAATTCTGGACTGTAATGTGCATATTGAGTGCGGTTATAAGCTGCCAAAATGACCAAAAATGTGTTGTGAAATGTGTTTATGTTATGGTACAAAACAGAATTGGCATGAATGTGTAACTTGGTAATGTTAAATGTGTCCTTTGACGAGTGATGAACAATATGCAATAGGGCAGTGTGTATTTTAGCTTAGAACCTTAAGTGTGTGGCTCCAATTGATATGAGACCAATTGAAGGTAAAACTAGGCACAAAAAGTGCCAACTTTCATGAAGGAAGCTTATCAAAATTCTGCCTAAAAGGTGACTTAAAAAATGACCAAATTTGGATTAGTGCATTTAAGGCCTGAAAATTGACCATTTGGGTAGCAGTTAGTGTTTTGGCCATAACTCACTCAAAATAGGTCCAATTGACCTGAAATTTTTACCATGAATAGTTGAGACATGTATCTACAAGTCTTATGAAGACACAAAACGCTCAAAAATGACCATAAGTAAGTCAAATAGCTTGCACAAGTTCGGGTCCAAAAACTGGCCGAACCAAAAGTGACCTAAAGTGACCATTTTGATACATTTTGACCAGCAATAGTAAAATGACTATAACTTGGTCTACATAACTCAGAATGACCTGGAATTTTACCCCGCGTGCAATAAGACATAGACCTACAAGTTTGTAGTTTTACCGAAACCGAAAACCGAGGGAACTAGGTCATCCGGCTAGGTCAAATTAGTATACCGATATCCGGCAAATTACAATAAAATGCAATATACATGGAAATGAATTGGGTAACATGTACCACCCCTAAAAAGCTAAAAATGTGACATATTGGTAACATTAAAACCTAATTCACCTAGACTACATCGAGGGTCAATATATTAGGTTGACTAAAGAAATAATAGAATTCAATAAATTAAGTATTAAGCCTTATTATTAGAGACGGTTTAAATGAGTACTGAAACACTTCAAATCGTGTGTTTCAGTTAGCAAAGACTCAGGGAAAGGGAAGGAAACACTGAGTCAGAGGCAAGAGACAGTTATCAGAGGTTTGTGCACAATAGTTATTTTTTTTGAATTTTTCAATTGAAATTAATTATGATTATTTGTATGTTATTGTTTTAAATTGTGTTTGTGTACAATAATTTTGATTTCTTATTTTCTACTTAAAAATTTATTTGAACATTATAGTTTTAAATTGTGTCTGTGCACAATACTTTTTATATTCACTGCTTTTACCAAAAAAATTATTTGGAGAAATGAGTTGTGAATAATTTTTGATTGTTTTGGCTTTGAGAATCTTATTTGGAAATTATTGTGTTGCCTATTTTGCAAATGGAAATTTTGAGATAAAATGTGATTTGGGAATTGTATGAAATATTGTGATTTGGAATTATTTTGATTCACACTTGGCATGACACTGTTATTATATTCCTCCCTCTTTGACTTATCAGTCTAGGGTGAGTGTGATTATATTCCTCCCTCTTTGACTTGCCAGTCTAAGGTGAGTGTGGATGAGTACTCATTATTTAGCTAGCTTCCTCTCTCATTGATTTCGATTATTGGGGTGAGTGTGTCTTGTCGTGGTGTACAACACGGCATGTGCGGAAAAATTATGCCATGGCCTAAATTGTGTTATTGATTGGCAAAACTGTATTATCCTAAATTGTGTTATTAATAGGCAAAACTGTATTATTCAGTTATTTGATCAAATTTGTGTTATATGAACTTTGTAAATTGTGAAATGGAATTATGAATTATTTGATTTGTGAATTGTCAATAAAAGATTTATATATCGTATTTCAAATTATTATTGTGCACCACTGAGTAAATTTTACTCAGCGATAGCTTTTCATTGCTGTCGCAAGTAAACAGACTGACAGGGTAGCAGACTAGGCTGCTAATGCTATATTAAGAGTTCATCGAGTATATTGCGTATACTATATTTTGCATTTTGTATTGTAATGTATGTTCACTGTATGTATATAGTTTTCTTTGTTTTGAGCAATTGTAAATTAAAATTGTATATTGAAGTTGTACATTATATTTGTAAATTATTTTGACTTGTAAATATTATGATATATTTCTTTTATTTTAGCCTTTGAAAATACTAAAAAATTATTGTGAATTTGAGTTGAGAAACATATTGTGTTGATTAAAAGTTGGAGTTTGAGATTGAGAAATATATTTGAAGTGCTTTTTACAGGTTTTTGAAGAACTGCTTTATTCAAAATACAAATGGCACTTTGCCAAAATTTTTACAGAAATTATTATTTCTTCAAATGTGTTAGCTGTTTCACTTCAGTTCAAAAATTTTTTTAACACCTATAAATAGTGCTCACCACTGTAAAAAGAAGTAAGAAAAGTTTTAAAATCCCTTATAGTGTATTTAATGGGTTATCAGTAGACGAAATTGGTAATTCATTAGGTATACTACGGGATCATGTCATGCCTTACAGAGGAGTAGGGTGTGACATATTTTAGTGGTATCAGAGTAATGTTTTTAAATTCTGTTTTCACCTATAATTTGAATATTCTTTCTTCATAGTACAACTGCTCAATGTAATTATTTGATACATATAGTATATTACATTATAAATATGCACTAACAGGAAGAAATCTCCTTGTGTTGGTTGTATAGGAAATAAAAAAAAAATCCTGTGAAAAGATATGGAAGAGAAAAATGAGACAATAGAACAGTCTGTGATAGCAGAAGTACAAGTTGAGGCCCTAGCTCCACAAAGTGTCGAAGGCCCAACTGTACTAGTTTTACCGGTACAAATTACTGCACAAATGGCGTAGCAAATGGCCACTTTCTTTCAACAAATGACTGATAATCTGTCAGCCCAAGCCCAAGTACAGACCCCACACCCACAAGGGCAACATGAAATAGAGAAGAGGGAGAAACCTATGGGTCAGAGCTCAAGCAGTAATTTGGGGAAGAGAAAAGAATTTGAGGAGCCCCGAGCTTAGGGATATAACAGAGGTAGATCATCAAGGTAGAGACCACCAAGGTCCAGTCGTTGAACAACTAGAAGTTCCTACCCTACCCGCCAATTTGAAACTTGTGGTAGAAATCATGGTGGGGTATGCTACAAGGCCATAGGAGCCTATTATAACTGTGGAGGCATAGGACACTTTTCCAAGGACTGCACCAGTGCCCGTAGAGTTGGACCACCTCTTACTACTGCTGAAGGGTCAGTTCAGAGCCCTGTCACCAGAGGTTCACAACCACTCAGTAGAGGTAGAGGCAGGGGTAGAGGTAACCCAGCAAGCAGCTAAGGCACAGTGAATCAATTAGAGCAAGGCAGTGCTCCAATCAGAGTCAATGCATTGAGACAGAGGGAAGAGGCCGAAACATCTGATGTTGTGGCTGGTACCTTCTTAACTTTTAATCAAGATGTGTTTGTGTTATTTGATCCGAGTTCTACCCATTCTTATGTGAGTGCTAGCATCATTGATTGCATTGTTGTTCCATATACAAAAATGGACTTTGAGGTGCTAGTAACAAGTCTGTTAGGTTAAGAGTTCAAGGTTAATAGAATGTATAGGGATTGTCCTTTGGTGATCCAAGGACACACTTTTCTATCTGGTATCATTGAAATGCCCTTCAGAGATTATGATATCATCTTGGGCATAGATTGGTTAGCCAGGCATCACGCCATGATTGACTGTAGACTAAAGACAGTCACTTTTGGTCTCCCTCAGTACAGTGAAGTGGTAATATACGGGGAGAGGTAGCTATTGCCATCAAACATTATTTCGGCTGCACTAGCCAGAAAAATGATCAGAAAGCGGTGTGAAGCATACTTGGCACATGTGGTAGACACCCAAGTGGGGAGTCCAGCATTGAGGGACATCCCTACAGTATATGACTTTCCAGATGTGTTTCCTGATGAATTGCTAGGATTACCTCCAGAAAGAGAGGTGCAGTTTGAAATTAATATTATGCCTGGTGTGGATCCAATCTCCATAACACCATACAGAATGGCACCAGCAGAGTTGAAGGAGTTGAAGGCACAATTGCAAGAACTACTTGAAAAGGGCTTCATCCGCCCTAGTGTGTCACCATGGGGAGCGCCTGTATTATTTGTTAAGAAGAAGGATGGCACTCTTCGTTTATGTATTGTTTGACCGGGGGTCTGCATACTTTTATGTTAGTGTTAGAACTACACGTTCTGTTGTTATTCCTTTACAAGGGAATAAATTTTGATGCATTAGTGATTAATCCTTTCAGATAAGGATTGTGATAATAAGTGAAATTAGTTTTGAAAGAGTTTATTGGCGAAAAGTATTTTCTAACACACCATAAATTATAAAGCTAAACGGCAAGCCTACTTAATGTAAGGCAAGAGGACGTAAAAGTAAGTTACAATAATAGAATTGTTCTAGATGAGGGCAAGGATCTTACTGTTAGTAATTGTTAATAGATATTGTAATCAGAATAAGATTTGAATATCAGTAAATTCGGAAAGGATAAAATATCGAAAAATTTGATCTATTGGGATGTATCGTAGTAACTATGCAATGTTTTTTATGTTTATATTGTAAGCTACAGATTACAGTACTGATTTGAGATTATTGTGTAGAGCTACATACTACTCGATAGTACACCAAGATGAGAATAGTTGCCAACGGCATCTATTTTGGTATAATTATACCAGGACAGAATTTAATTGTTAGAAATAAGTTTGAAAATCCTACTTAGAGATTTAAAACTCAAAAGTTAGAATATCGAAAGATTATAGTTTAGTACAAAAGGAAGTAAGCTATAGAATATTGATAGATAAAAAGAGTTATGGAAGTAAAAAATTTCGAATAGTTGGTTCAGATATAACAAAGAAATGTTATGAATGTGAGGAAGACTATTGACTAGAATGGTTAGAGAACCAATGACTAGATAAATCATTCTAACATGACCTCAAGGGTCATTCAAGAAGGAACATGAACCGAAATATTAGACAGCATAATAGTAAGAGGAGATTGGTGTTATACAAACAAATTAAATATTGTATTAGATTGTTAAAAGTCTTATACAAATTCGAGGGAAAGAAGATTATACGATCATATAGAAAAGAGAAAATAAACGTATTACTATTGTAAGATGGCTATTGGGTAAAATTTCGTGGACGAAATTTATTTTAAAGGGGTAGAATTGTAACACCCCTATGTTCGGTAGTGCGTTCTACTGTTCTGGTGATCAGTGTCTGTCTGGACAGCTAGAATGCCTAGAACTATACTTAGATATAGAGGAGGAGACATAAAATAATGAAATACAAGAAAAGAAAATACAAGAAAAACAAAAAGAAAAATAATAGCAATGAAATGTAACCAAGTTAAACGAGCCGAGAACCCTAGCGATGGGTGACCGCACTGGGAAGTTGCGGTGTAGACCGTTGACTGGCCCTGGACCGCGGGAAATCCTGGAAAATATTTTTAGGACTTAAATAAATGTCTATTGAAGCATAAATACCATTAGAAATATCAAAGAAAAATTAATTAATTAGTACAAAGAAGAAGTGAGAAATCAAAAAATGGACAAAACCCGGTGTTACCGAAAAATCGGGAATGCAACCCGAACAGGGGTATTGTGGTCATTTGACACCCCGAGTTGTCTTTTGACCTAAATGTCCATTAAAAATACATGATATTACACTTGGAAAATTTCATGAAAAATTAAATTAGTGGTACATAGTTTAAATAGCAAAAATTAAGAGTTAAATGTGGGAATATGAAACTTTAGATTAAACAACCATTAAATTCTAACTTAGTGCTCCACTCACACCTAAAGTGGACCACTACATCTTCATTTGGACAGTAGATTTTCATCTTCTTCAAACTCTTAAAAGATCAGCCGAAATGCTCCCAAGGAAAACCTCCATTGCCATCCACCTTGAAGCTTCATGCAAGCATGATCCAAGCCATTTTTCCACTAGCTCCCTTCACTAAAATTGCTCTACACCACTTGGGCAGTAGATAGGCAGTAAGAAGATCAAGTTTAGTCAAGGTTTTGAAGAGTTTCCAAAGTGGTAAGTAGGTATTTTTGATGCTTGCTTCATTAAAGTTTGTGTGGACGTTATGGGTAGTTGAATTATGGAAAGATTTTTAGAGTTTGATGTTTTAAGGGAGATGTATATTTTTGGCAGCCATGGAAACTCCATAAGAACAATTTATCCTTGTATGTAAATGGTTAATTAAAGTGTTGATGAAGTGTTTACATATGTAGGAATAAATTGGGTGATGTATACTAAGTATATGTGAATGTACACTTGACTTTGGAAGCTTGGAAAGCTAATTAAAGAAGATTACAATTCGGAAATGTGAAGTGTGGACCAAAATCTGTTATTTCATGGTTTTGTTTATGGAATTATATTGTTGAATTATGGTGCTTGTTATGGCAGCTTGTACATGTGTATAAAGGTGTAAGTGTGGACATGTAAATGAGCTAGGTTATGTGGCTAAATTGTTTGTAATTTGGACTTGGTAAATTTTGGACTATAATGTGCATATTGAGTGTGGTTATAAGCTGCCAAAATGACCAAAAATGTGTTGTGAAATGTGTTTATGTTATGGTACAAAACAGAATTGGCATGAATGTGTAACTTGATAATGTTAAATGTGTCCTTTGATGAGTGATGAACAATGTGCAATAGGGCAGTGTGTATTTTAGCTTAAAGCCTTAAGTGTGTGGCTGAAATTGGTATGAGACCAATTGGAGGTGAAACTAGGCACAAAAAGTGCCAACTTTCATGAAGGAATCTTACCAAAATTCTGCCTAAAAGGTGACTTGAAAAATGACCAAATCCGGATTAGTGCATTTAAGGCCTGAAAATTGACCATTTGGGTAGCAGTTAGTTTTTTGGCCATAACTCACTCAAAACAGGTCCAATTGACCTGAAATTTTTACCATGAATAGCTGAGACATATATCTACAAGTCTTATGAAGACACCAAAGCCCAGAAATGACCATAAGCAAGTCAAATAACTTACACAAGTTCGGGTCCAAAAATTGGCCGAACCAAAAGTGACCTAAAAGTGACCTAAAGTGACCATTTTGATACATTTTGACTAGCAATAGTAAAATGACCATAACTTAGTCTACATAACCCAGAATGACCTAAAAATTTTCCCCGTGTGCAATAAGACATAGACCTACAAGTTTGTAGTTTTGACTGAAACACGAAAACCGAGGAAACTAGGTCATTCGGCTAGGTCAAATTAGTATACCGATATCCAGCAAATTGCAATAAAATGCAATATACATGGAAATGAATTGGGTAACATGCTAAAAGGCTACAAATGTGACATATTGGTAACATTAAAACCTAATTCACCTAGACTGCATCGAGGGTCAACATCTTAGGTTGACTAAGGAAATAATAGAATTCAATAAATTAAGTATTAAGCCTTATTGTTAGAGACGGTTTAAATGAGTACTGAAACACTTCAAATTGTGTGTTTCAGTTAGCAAAGACTCAGGGAAAGGGAAGGAAACACTGAGTCAGAGGCAAGAGACAGTTATCAGAGGTTTATGCACAATAGTTATTTTTTTTTGAATTTTTCAATTGAAATAAATTATGATTATTTGTATGTTATTGTTTTAAATTGTATTTGTGTACAATAATTTTGATTTCTTATTTTCTACTTAAAAATTTATTTGAACATTATAGTTTTAAATTGTGTCGGTGCACAATACTTTTTATATTCATTGCTTTTACCAAAAAATTTATTTGGAGAAATGAGTTATGAATAATTTTTTATTGTTTTAGCTTTGAGAATCTTATTTGATATTATTGTGTTGCCTATTTTGCAAATGGAAATTTTGAGATAAAATGTGATTTGGGAATTGTATGAAATATTGTGATTTAGAATTGTTTTGATTCACACTTGGCATGACACTATTATTATATTCCTCCCTCTTTGACTTATCAGTATGGGGTGAGTGTATTATGTTCCTCCCTCTTTGACTTGCCAGTCTGAGGTGAGTGTGGATGATTACTCATTATTTAGCTAGCTTCCTCCCTCATTGATTTCGATTATTAAGGTGAGTGTGTCTTGTCATGGTGTACAACACGGTATGTGCGGAAAAATTGTGTTATGGCATAAATTGTGTTATTGATTGGCAAAACTGTATTTTTTAGTTATTTGATCAAATTGTGTTATTGATTGGCAAAACTGTATTATTTAATTATTTGATCAAATGGTGTTATTGATTAGCAAAACTGTATTATTCATTTATTTGATCAAATTTGTGTTATATAAACTTTGTAAATTGTGAAATGGAATTATGAATTATTTGATTTGTGAATTGTCAATAAAAGATTTATATATCACATTTCAAATTGTTATTGTGCACCACTGAGTAAATTTTACTCAGCGATAGCTTTTCATTGCTGTCACAGGTAGACAGACTGATAGGGCAGCAGACTAGGTTGCTAATGCTATATTGAGAGTTCATCGGGTATATGAGTATACCATATTTTGCATTTTGTATTGTAATGTATGTTCACTGTAAGTATATAGTGTTCTTGGTTTTGAGCAGTTGTAAATTAAAATTGTACATTGAAGTTGTACATTATATTTGTAAATTATTTTGACTTGTAAATATTGTGATATATTTCTTTTATTTAAGCCTTTGAAAATACTGAAAAATTATTGTGGATTTGAGTTGAGAAACATATTGTGTTGATTAAAGGTTGGAGTTTGAGATTGAGAAATATATTTGAAGTGTTTTTTATAGGTTTTTGAAGAACTGCTTTATTCAAAATACAAATGGCACTCTGAAAAAGTTTTTACAGAAATTATTATTTCTTCAAATGTGTTAGTTGTTTCACTTCAGTTCAAAATTTTTTTTAACACCTGTAAATAGTGCTCACCACTGTAAAAAGAAGTAAGAAAAGTTTTAAAATCCCTTGTAGTGTATTTAATGGGTTATTAGTAGACGAAGTTGGTAATTCATTAGGTATACTACGGGATCATGTCATTCCTTACAGAGGGGTAGGGTGTGACACTAACTTCCTGGATTAGTTAAGAAATCTAATGATAGTCTTTAATTTGGAGCATATAGGATACTTTCTGGATTCTAAAGTTCCTGGTCCCTTACCTGAAGGGCTTCTTAAGGGGAACAAGAAACTTTCGATAAATGGAAAGAACATGACATGCGAGCTAAGTGCAACATCCTAGCTTTTATGACTAATGAGTTACAGAAGCAACATGAGAAGATACAATCTATATCTAAAATCCTGGATCACCTACAAGAGTTGTATGGTAAGCATACCAAGAATGTTAGATATGAGATATCTAAGCAGCCATTCAGAATGAAAATGAATGAATGGATAGATGTGGGAACCCTTTTGCGTAAGATGATCAGGCTCATTGAACAACTTGAGGCACTTAATTTTACCATGGATTTCACATTACAAACAGATTTGATCTTGCAATCCCTTACACAGTCATTTGGATCTTTTATCACAAATTTCCATATAACCAAGCAAGAATGCACTTTGGATGGTCTGTTAATTCTGCTTGTTATTGCATATGATAATATGTCTAGCAATAAAGGGAAAGAAGTTGCTTTAATTGCTTCTTCTTCTAGAAAGTCTAAGAAGAAGAAAAGCAATAAAGGGAAGAAGACTTTTACCCCTGGTCCTTTTGGTATAATTGCTAAAAATCAATCCCAAAAGAAAATGAAAGTTGAAGCTGTTATAGACAAAGGAAAATGTTTCCATTGTCCGAAGGATGGGCACTAGAAAAGGAGCTACCTAGAGGAAGAGCAAGAAGGATAAGCTGTTAAAAGGTATGTTCATATCTTGTTATTTAGATTTTGATAATACTCATAGTTTATCTACAGATAGCAAGCAGTGAAAGCTTGGAAGCACGGATGTTAGACTTCGTATTGGTAATGGAGAGTTGCACATTAGCCATAGGGTCTAAATCATTGTATGAAAAGAACATATTTTGTTTTTGGATCATGTATGATATATACCTGATACTTTTAAAAACATCATTTCTGTACCTAGTTTGACTAGTAATGGATATGAATTTCATTTCATAGATGATGTTTGCAATTTTATTTTAGAAATAAAATTATTGGCATGAGTTATTTACTATATGGTCTTTATTATTTGGATAATAATAACAAGATAAGTCCAAGCAACTAAATTGAGTTTAATGCAATCATTGAAACTAAATCAAGTTCAAAACAACTTTGGCACTTAAGATTAGGTCATATTATAGAAGATAGGATTACAAAATTAGAAAAGATAGGGATTTTACCTCCATTAGGTTCTGAACCTACCCAATTTGTGAATCCTGTCTTCAAGGCAAAATGACTAGATCACCTTTTATTGGACAAGGATTAAGAGCTGAAGAAATTTTGGAACTAGTACATAGTGATGTAAGTGGTCCATTTTAAGAAATGGCAAGAGGCAGTTTTTTCTGCTTCATTATCTTTACAGATGATAAATCAAGGTATGGACATTTATATTTAATAAAATGCAAACATGAATCCTTTAAAAATTTCAAAGAATTCAAATCTAAAGTAGAAAAATAAATAAGAAAAAGTATTAAAACTCTAATATCAGATCGAGGAGGTGAATACTTAAGTACTGAATTCAATGAGTTCTTAAAAAGACATGGCATTATTTCTCAATTAACTCCTCCTGGAATGCCATAATTAAATGGTGCATCTGAAAGGAGAAATCGTACTCTATTGGATATGGTACGAAGTATGATGAGCTATACTGACCTTCCAATCTCCTTATGGGGATTTTCATTAGAAATAGCTTTATACCTTCTTAATCATGTCCCTTTCAAATCAGTCTCTTCCACTCCATATGAGATATGGTATGGAAGGCAACCAAGTCTTAAACATGTTAAAATTTAGGGTTGTCTAGCTTATATTAAAAAGGTAAAGACTAATAAATTGGAAATAAAATCTAAAAAGGGGCAGTTTATTGGATATTCAAAAGATAGTTATGGATATTATTTCTATGTTCCTATAACACAAAGAGTTGTGATAAGTAGAGATGTTATTTTTCTTAAAAAAGAATTTATCCAAGAAGGTGGAAAAGGTAGGAAGGTAGAATTAGAATTAAAATTAGAGAATTCTGATTAACAAATAGATAAAATGGATATTGATCTACCCAATGAACCCATACCAATTGATAATGTCTCCACACTAGTTCCTCGAGGATCAAATAGAATATCTCATCCTCCAGATAGATATGGATATCTTCATAAGAATGAATAAGAGTTATTTATTCATGAAGAAGTAGATCATGGTGATGATCCTATGACTTATAAAGAAGCTATATCAAATATAGACTCTTCAAAATGGATAGATGACATGAAATTTGAAATGGATTTTATGTATAAGAATCAAGTTTGGGATCTTATAGACCCACTTGAAGGTATTGCACCAATAGGGAATAAATGGGTTTTCAAGTAGAGAATTAGTTCTGATTGAAAGGTAAAGACTTATTAAGCAAGGTTAGTAGCGAAAGGGTTTCGCTAAAGGCAAGGGATCGATTATGAAGAGACATTTTCCCTTGTAGCCATGCCAAAATCCATTAGGATTTTATTGGCAATAACAGCATACTATGATTATAAGATTTGGCAAATAGATGTTAAAACTGCTTTCCTCAATGGATACATAAAGGAAAATATTTTCATGGAACAATCTGTGGGTTTTGAATCCAAGAATTCTAAATTATGTAAACTTAAAAGATCCATTTATGGTCTAAAATAAGCTTTGAGGAGTTGGAACATTCGTTTTGATGAAGCCATTAAATCTTTTGGTTTTATAAAAAATGAAGATGAACCATGTGTGTACGAGAAGGTTAGTGGGAGTGCACTTACTTTCCTTGTCATGTATGTGGATGACATATTATTAATGGGTAATGATATTGGTATGATAACAATTGCAAAAATCTGATTGTCTAATACTTTATCAATGAAAAACATAGGAGAAGCAACCTATATTCTGGGAATTCGTATTTGTAAAGATAGATTGAAAAGAATGATAAGTTTATCCCAAAGTCTATACTTGGAAAAAGTGTTAAAAAGGTTTAACATGTTTGATTTCAAGAGAGAATTGTTGCCTGTAAGGCACGACATCCTTCTCTCCAAAGAAATATCTCTAAAGACACCTAAGGAAAGAGAAAAGATGGAAATAATTTCATATGCTTCGGCAATTGGAAGTCTTATGTATGCAATATGGTATACAAGGCCAGATATTACTTATGTTGTTAGTTTGACTAGTAGGTTTCAATCCAATCCAGGTTTAGAGCACTAGACTATAGTTAAGAATATCCTTAAGTAATTGAGAAGAACTAGGGATTTACTCTTAACATATGGAGGAGGTGATTTACAACTAGATGGATCTACAGGTTCTGATTTTCAATCAGTTGTGGATGATAGAAAGTCTATCTCAGGTTTTGTGTTTATTTATAATGGAGGTGCAATCAACTGAAAAAGTTTCAAGCAAACAACAATTACATATTCCACTATAGAGGCTGAGTATATTGTTGCATCTGATGGTGCAAAAGATGTTATTTGAATAAAGAAGTTTGTTATAGAACTTAGAGAGGTTCCTTTGATTATGTCACCAATTCCTTTATACTATGACAACAATGGTGTTGTTATTCAAGCAAAGGAACTCTGATCTCACCAAAAATCCAAACATATAGAAAGGCACTATCATATTATTAGAGAAATAATTGGGAGAGGCAATGTAGCTGTAACACCCTCACTTTAGAAGTTCGTACATTCTACTGTTCTGGTGACCAATGTCTGTCTGAACAGCCAGAATATCTAGAACTATATTTAAACTACAGTAAGGGGTCATAAATAAACCAAATAATAATAAGAAAAATTAAGGAAAAATTTAGAAATGAAATGCAATGAAGTTAAATGAGCTGTAGCTACATCGATGGGTAACCATAATGGGAAATAGCTATGAAGACAGTTAGCAATCTTAGACCCATGGGGAACCCTATGAAATAATTTTTGGGACTCTAGTAAAGAGTTATTGAGCCTTAGATAATAATAGAATGTCAAGAAAATATTAAGAAAAATTTCTAAGTCGGTATAGATAATTTTAGCTCGTTAAGCTAAATGAATGACATTTTGGTCATTTCGCCTTCAGAGATGATTTTTGACCAACTTGTCCATCCAAGTAAGTGAGATTTATTACATAAAATATGAATAAATATTGATGAAAAATTAATTAAAAATGAGTAAAGAAAGAAAAAAGAAAAAGAAATTTTAAACTCAATTATTACATAAGCATTATGTATGCATGATGTAATTAAAACCCCTTAGCCAATCAAAATTCAACAAGCACATTCAACATACATTAAAAAGAGTAAAAGAAGTTAAAATTTGAAAAATAAAATCTGCTCCTTTCTTCTTCCCCAACTTTGGCCGAAACACTTCATTCTCTCTCCTCCATTGTTGTTCTTTCATTAAACCTTCAAATTCCTTAAATTCTCAACCCAAAATCCATAAATTTCTTCACTAGAACTTGTCATAAAACCTTGCTAAGGTGTTTGGAAGCCAAGAAAAGCTAAGAAAGTGAAGATTTAGCAAAGAGAAAATTCTGCCTTACTAAGGTTAATGCCAATTTCTCTCTTTTTCTCTTTAGATTTTATATTAGGAGTATGAATTAAGTTAGAAATTGAAGAAATTGAATAAAAATACCCATGTATGAGCTCTCTTAATTTTCAGCAGCCATGAATAGGGGAGTGTGTGATGAGTTTTGATTTAATTAAAGTTATCTATGGATGGCCTTGAATGAGAATATGGGACTTAGAAACTTAATTGCTATGTGTGAAATAAGATTGAAGCATTTGGGAATTAGGGTTTGAGGGAAAATTAGGGTTTTGCTAAATTGATGGTAAAATAGTGTTCTGAAGGTCAATTGATGACCAGTTGGCATGATTTGACCTTAATTTGGGATTAAATGTGGCATTGGACATTGAAATGGTTAGGCTGCCCTATGTGCCAGAAAATCCTGGACTTGAGTCTAGTGTGTTTAGACAGCCCTAACTTGAATTATGTAGCTTCAATTGGTGCAAGGCTAATTGGAGGTGAAACTAGGAATAAAATACCACATTTTTTATGAAGGGACCCTATCCAGAAAATCAACTTAAGTTGACCTAAAAATTGTCTAAATCCTAGTGACCAAAATTATGGACCTGGAAAATGACCAAATGAACAGTATTCGTTCAATTGGCTATAACTTTGTGTAGAGAGGTCCAAATGACCTAATTCATGAACCTTTGGAAAGCTCAAACAATGTAGAACAACTTTCATGTAGAATAGAAACCCAAATTCTAACTAGAACCAATTCAAATTGCTAGCCAAATTTAGGACACCAAAACTGCTAGAACCAAATTCTGCCCAGAAAATCTTGATAATGACCAATCCAGCTAGTTATGGTAAAAATGCTAGAACTTGAGCTACAAAACTCAAAATGGAGTGATTTAAAAAGGGAATTAAAGAAGATACATTACGAAACAACTTTTGAGATGATATTGTTGAAAATTTTAATAGGTGGGGAAATAGTTAAAATGTTAATAATTTAGGAAAAACTCCGTCAGTTTCTCCGGCTAATAAATTGATCGCAAATAAAAAAAAATAAAATGTGAGTAATAAGAAATGCAATAAAATAAGTTAAAGTGCTCGGGCACTGAGTGTGACATGCTTTGCTTGGCTACACTATAGACGGGTAAGGGGGTGTCACAATAGCCATGTAGAAGATAACTTCAGTTGAGAATCCAACTGATCCATTCACCAAGGCCATGACACAAAATTGATTAGATCGACATATTGAGAAGATGGGTCTAAGATTTTATAATGATTGGCTCCAGTGTAAATGGGAGATTGTTAGTAGTATACCCTAGAGCATATCTTGAAATTGTATCTTATGAATTTTTATTCTTTTTAATGGCATATATTTTTTTCTTTTAACTTTAAATGGTTTAAATTTAATAGAAAATATCCTTTGGTAACTTGTTAGATGTTTCATTCTTAAATTGTTAAGAATATGAGTGACGAAACATTCTGGTACAAGTACTATAAATTTTATTTTACAGTTTTGGATACTCCAGAGGATAAGATTTATCCATATAGACTATCATATTTGTTTGTTCTCATCGATTAGTATGAGATACTAATAATATGGAATGGTGGGTCTCATGCCATATAACAAACAAAATGGACACTTATAAGATAAGTAGGCCAAACCAATGACATAAGATGATATGTACATGGAGTTTACTCTTGTCAATGCATAATCATCTAGATCATAATAGTTCATGTAATCCCTTGACTTGAGATAACACAGTTATCTTGTATATAGGTTGTTTGAGTTTGATACTGCTTTCATGCTTATACTAGGTATGAGTATATGGGCATGTGTTGGCTTCGACTAATTACATATAGAGATAGATGTTTAGTCAAGATGGGATCCATTACCCTAAGTAAATAGGGATAAAATCCTCTGTCCATTTAAATTGTTCTTGATAAGTTAAGCTCCTGGCCAGAACAGATAGACTTAGTCAGAAAAGAGTTTCTGACTGGAAAGTCTTATTAATTAAGAATTAGAATTAAAATAAGGATATATGATTCTAAGTAATAAGAGTTTGACATAAACCATGACTCTAGCTAGAATCAAGATTTTATAATGGAGAGATTTTAGTGCATGGTCTGTATGATCAAGGTTCATGAGTTAAAGATTAATTTATAACTATTTGGGTAGTCATGGTTGTCACAACCTACCCCTCTGTAAGGCATAACATGATCCCGTAGTATACCTAATGAATTACCAACTCCGTCTACTGATAACCCATTAAATAAACTATAAGGGATTTTAAAAACTTTTCTTACTTCTTTTACAGTGGTGAGCACTATTTACAGGCATTTAAAAACTTTTGTGAACTGAAGTGATAGAACTAACACATTTGAATTATTTGGAATTTCTGTAAAAATTTTGGCAGTGTGCCATCTGTATTTTGGATAAAACAGTTCTTCAGAAAACCTGTAAAAGCACTTCATTATATTTCCAAATCTCAACCCCAACATTTTTCTCAACACAACATATTTCTCAACTCAAATCTGCAGTGATTTTTCAAAGACTGAGATAAAAGAAATATAATACAAATTTTTACAAGCCAAAATAACTCATAATTATTTTACAACTTCAATGTACAATTTTTATTTTACAACGGCTCAAAACCAACAACAATATCTACATACAGTGAACATACATTACATTACAAAATACAAAATATTGGTATACTCATTATACCCGGTAGTCTCTCGCTGGAGGTACTAGCAGCCTAGTCTGCTGCCCTGTCTGTCTGTCTGCGACAAAGAATAAAGCTATCATTTGAGACAATGTCTCAGTGGTGCACAACATTAACCAAATACAATTTTAAATCATAATTCATAAATCATTCAAATAGTGGATACTTAAAACCATAGTTAAATTCAAGACAATGAATATCATAAGGAATTTAACACAATATCACAACAAATCTCAGTAATCAAAACATAGTTAAATTCAGAAGACAGTGAATGTCAATAAGAATTTAAACTCCATTTCACAAATTATCAAATCGCATAACAATACAATTTAGTCAAATAATTTAAGAACACAGTGTTGCTAATTCATACACAACTTAGGCCATGACATAATTTTCCGATCAATGCTAGCATTTAAGGGTACTTACCAAAGCACCTGCAGGCGTTACGTATCGCCGTCCCTACAAGCCCTTAGGTGTTACCTATCAGAGCACTTGCAGGCGTTACGTATCTCCATCCCTGCAAGCTCCTGAGTTCACTGGTGAGAGTTCCCAAGAATCGTAGGCGTTACGTATCGCCGTCCCTACTTTGCTCTGATAACACTAAACACCTTTTATCTCAAAATTTCCAAAGTCATAATTTCATTCACAAGATGGCAACATAATTCATAATTAACTTCAACTTTCACAAATCACACTAAATCAATTTTTCCACAGTTTCAAACCATTTACAATGCTTTTCAAGCAATAAGTATCCATCAAAATCATTCAAACAATTTCTCACAATTTCAAACCATTTACAGTGCTTTTCAAGCGATAAATATTTGTTCAAACACATTTCCACAATTTAAAACAATAATGTACAAATAGTCATAATTCATTTCAATTGAAAAATTCAAAAGAAATAGTTGTTGTGCACAAACACAATTTAAAACAATAACATACAATTAATCATATGAAATATTATTCAGAGCAAAATCAGTTGAAAACTAATTGTGCACAAACCTCTGATGACTGTCTCTTGGTCTTGACTCAGTTTTTCCTTCCCTTTTCCTGAGTCTTTGCTAACTGAGAAACACAATTTGAAGTGTTTCAGTACTAAATTAAACTGTCTCTATCGATAATGTTCGATAAGTAATTCACTGAAGGCTATTATTTGCTCAATCACCTAATATACCGACCCTCGATGCGTTTTAGGTAAATTAGGTTTTAGTGTCATTAATATGTCACATTCGATAGGGTTTTAGGGTTGGTACGTTTTACCAAACTCATTTCCTTGTTTAGTGCATTTTAATGCAACTTGCTGGATTCCGGGATACTAGTTTGACCTAGCCGGACGACCTAGTTCCCTCGGTTTTCGGGTTTCGGTTAAAACTAAAAACTTGTAGATATATGTCTTATGGAACGTGGGGCAAAATTTTAGGTCATTCTGAGTTAAGTAGACCAAGTTATGGTCATTATACTATTGCTGGTCAAATGGCATCAAATTAGGTCAATTTTAGGTCAATTTGGTCAACTTTGGTTCGGCCAGTTTTTGGACCCGAACTTGTGCTAGATGTTTGACTTGCTTATGGTCATTTCTGGGCTTTGGTGTCTTCATAAGACTTGTAGGTATGGGTCTTAACTATTCATGGTTAAAATTTCAGGTCAATTGAACCTGTTTTGAGTGAGTTATGGCCTAAACACTAACTGCTGCCCAATTGGTCAGTTTTCAGGTTTCAATTGTACTCAATCCGAATTGGTCATTTTTCATGTCACTTTGCAAGTAGAATTTTGGTATGCTTTCTTAATGAAAGTTGGCACATTTTGTGCCTAGTTTCACCTCCAATTGGTCTCATACCAATTGAGGTTACACATTTAAAGTTATAGGCTAAAATGCATACTGCCCTTAATTACCTTACTTATACATGTATCCATTACACATTTAATTGCTATATGTCCACTTCCCTTACCAATTCTGTTTTGGTACATTACCAAAACCTCATACCTCTTCACTTTAAAGTCACTTTGTGCAGATTACACACATCCTCAATACACCAAATAAACTCAAATTTACAAAGTCTAAGTACAATCACATATACACCTAAACATTACTCATTCTTACATACACTTTACACAACCAATCTATATACATATCCATCAATCCTCAATGTCAATATTCTGCCAATACCTTCATGAACTCATACATTTATCAAAGTGTCCCAAGGCTGCCGAAATATTCTACAATACCAAAGTGTCCCACAATTCGTCAATCTCCAATTCAAGTGCACAATCACCACATTTTCATGGAAATAACTTACTAGGATATTAAATCCCTCTACTCAACATGAATTTACATCAAATATATGTAATAATAAATCATTAAATACATAACTCCATGGCTGTCCAAACTGGATATATCAAGAACTCTTCAAACTTGAAAATTTTCTTCACCAAGCACACACCCATAACATGTACACAAAGTTTAACAAAGCAATATTCAAAATTGTAAACTTACCTATGGTTGGGACTTGCTAAACTTTGACTAAACTTCTTGATTTTGGTATCAAGCTCTTCCTTATGATGTGTAGACAATCTTTAATGAAGCAATCTAAGTGATTGGAGATGAAATGGAGGGATGGATCAAGCTCCAAGTGAAACGGCAATGGAGTTCTTCTTTCTTCTCAAATCGGCATGGTTGAGGAACTTTGAAGAAATGAATTTTCAGATTGCATATTAGGTGTACACATGCCCCCTTTAACTTAGTTTATTCCTTTAGTGGCCCACTCACACTTATTAAATCATATAATAAGTTAAATGTGTTATTTACACCTTTTTCACTCCACTTTTGGCTATTTGTATTAGGTACCCCCAAATTAATGTTTCATTTTATTTTCTAAGTGTAATATTATTTATTTTTAATGGACATTTAGATCAAAAGACAATTCGGGATGTCAAATGACCATAATGCCCCTGTTCGGGTTGTATTCCCGATTTTTCAGTAACACCGGGTTTTGTCTGTTTTTCGATTTCTCACTTTTCTTTGTACTAATTATTTAATTTTTCTTTGATCTTTCTAATGAGATTTATTCTTCAATAAGGGTCTATTTACGTCCTAAAAATGTTTTCCAGGGTTCCCCGCAGTCCAGGGCTAGTCAACGGTCCACGTCGTGACTTCCCGGTGCGATCACCCATCGCTAGGGTTCTCGGCTCGCTTAACTTGGTTACATTTCTTTGCTATTATTTTTTCTTTGTTTTTCTTGTATTTTCTTTTCTTGTATTTCATTATTTTATGTCTCCTCACTCATACTGAAGTGTAGTTCTAGGCATCCTAGCTGTCCGGACAACACTGGTCACCGGAACAGTAGAACGCACTACCGAACTTAGGGGTGTTACAATTCTCCCCCCCTTAAATAAATTTTGTCTCGAAATTTTTACCTGGCATTAGTCTCTGAACAGTTGTGGGTGCTGTCTCCTCATATCCTCTTCACATTCCCAAGTAGCTTCCTGGCCTGAATGATGGTTCCACAGCACTTTAACCACGTGTATCTGTTTGTTCCTCAGCTGCTTCACCTCATATGCCAGAATTTTTATGGGTTCTTCCTCATATGAGAGGTCTGGATTTACCTCAATCTCTTCAACTGATAGTACATGAGATGGGTCAGATCTGTACCTCCTTAACATGGACACATGGAAGACACTGTGTGTCCTTGCTAGCTCTGGAGGTAATGCCAACCGATATGCCAAAGGACCCACTCTTTCCAGAACTTCATACGGTCCAATGAAACGAGGAATTAGTTTCCCCTTTCTTCCAAATCTCATAATTCTCTTCCAAGGAAAAACTTTGAGGAATACATTATCACCCACTGCATATTCAATATCTCTTCTTTTCAAATCAACATAGGACTTCTGACGGTCTGATGCAGCTTTGAGCCTATCTCTAATCAATCTGATCTTTTCCTCTGTCTGCTGAACAATTTCTGGTCCAATCATCTTCCTTTCACCTACTTCATCCCAACATAAGGGAGTTCTGCACTTTCTACCATACAAAGCTTCATATGGAGGCATCCCAATGCTTGATTCGTAGCTGTTGTTATAAGCAAACTCAATCAAAGGCAAGTGTGTATCCCAACTACCTTCAAATTCAATCACACAAGCCCGTAGCATATCCTCCAATATCTGAATAACCCTTTCGATCGCCATCATGCTGTGGGTGGAATGTTGTCTTTGAAGTTCAATCTAGTTCCTAGGGCTCTCTCAAGACTACCCTAATCTAGAAGTGAACCTAGGATCTCGCTGACACAATTGATACTAACACTCCATGCGCTTTACAATCTCATATATGTACAATCCGCCAATCTTTCCGTGCTATAGTCCATCCGAATTGGCAAAAGTGAGCGGACTTGGTCAATCACAACTATAACCCATACCGCATCATGACCACTCGTGTCCTTGGAAGTCTGTAACAAAATCCATAGTTGTTCGCTCCCATTTCCACTGCATCGACAAAGGATGTAACAACCCACTGGAACTTGATGTTACGCTTTACTTGCGACAAGTTAGGCATTTGGAAACAAATTCAGCTATATCTCTCTTCATACCCATCCACCAAGAAAGCTCTTTTCAAATTTCTCTCAGACATTTTAGTTCCACCAGGGTGCATAGCAAATGGAGACTCATGTGCTTCCTTCATAATGATTTGTCTCAATTCCACATCACTAGGAACAAACATTCTACCCTGATGTAGCAATAAACCATCATCTCTCACAGAGAATTCAGGTTTCTTGCCCTGCTGGACTTCTTTCAGTAGCTTCTGATACTTTTCATCACTCTGAGCAGCCATTCTGATCTGATCAATCAACACTGGCTGTATATGCCATGCAACTACTGTCTGTCCCTCATCATCAATCTCTAAACTGGCATGCTGTGCTTTCAACTCATATACCATGGACATGGGAGAAACTCTGAGACTTGCCATAGTCTTGCGACTTAAGGTGTCAGCCACCACATTTGCTTTCCCTGGCTGATAGTCTATTAAGCAATCATAATCTTTGATGAGTTCTAACCATCTCCTCTGCCTCAAATTCAATTCCTTCTGGGTGCCCAAATACTTCAAGCTCTTGTGATCTGTGTAAACGTAGCATTTCTCCCCATACAAATAGTGTCTCCAGATCTTCAGAGCAAAAACAATAGCTGTTAGCTCCAGATCATGTGTTGGGTAGTTCCTCTCATGCAGTTTCAGCTGGCGTGATGCATAAGTAATGACATTCCGATCTTGCATCAGTACACAGCCTAGCCCATTGTGAGAAGCGTCACTATAAACTGTGTATTCTTTACCCGGAGTAGGTAAAGTGAGGACTGGAGCTTCAGTCAAACACCTCTTCAACTCATCAAAACTTTGCTGGCATTTATTTGTCAACTGAAATTTTACATCTTTCCGAAGCAGTTTGGTCAGTGGAGAAGATAACATAGAAAACCCCTTCACAAACCGACGGTAATATCCAGCTAAACCCAGAAAACTGTGAATTTCTGTGATGTTCCTGGGCGGCTTCCAATTAAGGATAGCTTCTACCTTGCTAGAATCTACCTTGATCCCTTCAGCTGACACAACATGTCCTAGAAAGGAGATTTCTTTCAGCCAAAATTCACATTTCGACAATTTGGCGTATAGTTGTTTCTCCCTTAAAGTCTGCAGTACAATCCGCAGATGTCTATCATGCTCCTCTGCATTCCTTGAATATATCAAAATGTCATCAATAAACACCACCACAAATTGATCAAGATATGGTCTGAAGATAGTGTTCATTAGATCCATAAAAGCAGCTGGAGCATTTGTTAACCCGAATGGCATTACTAGAAACTCATAGTGGCCATACCGAGTTCTGAAAGCAGTTTTTGGAATACTCTGCTCTTGCACCTTCAACTGATAATAACCAGATCGCAAATCAATTTTGGAGAATACAGCTGCACCCTTCAACTGATCAAACCGATCATCAATGTGAGGCAATGGATATCTGTTCTTTATTGTCACCTTATTCAACTGTCGGTAGTCAATGCATAAGCGGAGAGTACCATCCTTCTTCTTAACAAACAACACTGGTGCTTCCCAAGGTGACACACTAGGGTGGATGAAGCCCTTTTCAAGTAGTTCTTGCAATTGTATCTTCAACTCCTTCAGCTCTGCTGGTGCCATCCTGTATGGCATTATGGAGATTGGATCCACACCAGGCATAACATTAATTTCAAACTGCACTTCTCTTTCCGGAGGTAATCTTGGCAATTCATCAGGAAACACATCTAGAAAGTCATGTACTGTAGGGATGTCCTTCAATGCTGGAATCCCCACTTGGGTGTCTACCACATGTGCCAAGTAGGCTTCACACCCATTTCTGATCATTTTTCTGGCTAGTGCAGCCGAAATGATGTTTGATGGCAATAACTGCCTTTCCCCATGTATTACCACATCATCAGATCGAGGAAGGCCAAAAGTGACTGTCTTCAGCCTACAGTCAATCATGGCATGATGCCTAGCTAACCAATCCATGCCCAAGATGATATCATAATCTCTGAAGGGCATTTCAATGAGATCGGACAGAAAAGTGTGTCCTTGGATCACCAAAGGACAATCTCTATACATTCTATTAACCCTGACCTCCTGTCCTAGTGGACTTGTTACTAGCACCTCAAAGTCCATTTTTGTACATGGAACAGCAATGCAATCAATGATGCTAGCACTCACATAAGAATGGGTAGAACCCGGATCAAATAACACAAGGAGATTTCCTCCCGTTAGTGCATATTTATAATGTAATGTACTGTATGTATCAAATAATGATATTGAGCAGTTGTACTATGAAGAAAGAATATTCAAATAACAGGTGAAAAGAAAATTTAAAAACTATCTCTGATACCGCTAAAACATGTCACACCCTACCCCTCTGTAAGGCATAACATGATCCCGTAGTATACCTAATGAATTACCAACTCCGTCTACTGATAACCCATTAAATACACTATAAGGGATTTTAAAAACTTTTCTTACTTTTTTTACAGTGGTGAGCACTATTTACAGGCATTTAAAAACTTTTGTGAACTGAAGTGATAGAACTAACACATTTGAATTATTTGGCATTTCTGTAAAAATTTTGGCAGTGTGCCATCTGTATTTTGGATAAAACAGTTCTTCAGAAAACCTGTAAAGCACTTCATTATATTTCCAAATCTCAACTTCAACATTTTTCTCAACACAACATATTTCTCAACTCAAATCTGCAGTGATTTTTCAGAGACTGAGATAAAAGAAATATAATACAAATTTTTACAAGCCAAAATAACTCATAATTATTTTACAACTTCAATGTACAATTTTTATTTTACAACTGCTCAAAACCAACAACAATATGTACATACAGTGAACATACATTACATTACAAAATACAAAATATTGGTATACTCATTATACTCGGTAGTCTCTCGCTGGAGGTACTAATAGCCTAGTCTGCTGCCCTGTCTGTCTGTCTACCTACGACAGCAATAAAAAGCTATCGCTGAGACAATGTCTCAGTGGTGCACAACATTAACCAAATACAATTTTAAATCATAATTCATAAATCATTCAAATAGTGGATACTTAAAACCATAGTTAAATTCAAGACAATGAATATCATAAGGAATTTAACACAATATCACAATAAATCTCAGTAATCAAAACATAGTTAAATTCAAAAGACAGTGAATGTCAATAAGAATTTAAACTCCATTTCACAAATTATCAAATCGCATAACAATACAATTTAGTCAAATAATTTAAGAACACAGTGTTGCTAATTCATACACAACTTAGGCCATGACATAATTTTTCGATCAATGCTAGCATTTAAGGGTACTTACCAAAGCACCTACAGGCGTTACGTATCGCCGTCCCTGTAAGCCCTTGGGTGGTACCTATCAGAGCACTTGCAGGCGTTACGTATCTCCATTCCTGCAAGCTCCTGAGTTCACTGGTGAGAGTTCCCAAGAATTGTAGGCGTTACGTATCGCCGTCCCTACTTTGCTCTAATAACACTAAACACCTTTTATCTCACAATTTCCAAAGTCATAATTTCATTCACAAGATGGCCACATAATTCATAATTAACTTCAACTTTTACAAATCACACTAAATCAATTTTTCCACAGTTTCAAACCATTTACAATGCTTTTCAAGCAATAAGTATCCATCAATATCATTCAAACAATTTCTCACAATTTCAAACCATTTACAGTGCTTTTCAAGTGATAAATATTCATTCAAACACATTTCTACAATTTAAAACAATAATGTACAAATAGTCATAATTCATTTCAATTGAAAAATTCAAAAGAAATAGTTGTTGTGCACAAACACAATTTAAAACAATAACATACAATTAATCATATGAAATATTATTCAGAGCAAAATCAGTTGAAAACTAGTTGTGCACAAACCTGTGATGACTGTCTCTTGGTCTTGACTCAGTGTTTCCTTCCCTTTTCCTGAGTCTTTGCTAACTGAGAAACACAATTTGAAGTGTTTCAGTACTAAATTAAACTGTCTCTATCGATAATGTTCGATAAGTAATTCACTGAAGGCTATTATTTGCTCAATCACCTAATATACCGACCCTCGATGCGTTTTAGGTAAATTAGGTTTTAGTGTCATTAATATGTCACATTCGATAGGGTTTTAGGGTTGGTACGTTTTACCAAACTCATTTCCTTGTTTAGTGCATTTTAATGCAACTTGCTGGATTCCGGGATACTAGTTTGACCTAGCCGGACGACCTAGTTCCCTCAGTTTTCGGGTTTCGGTTAAAACTACAAACTTGTAGATATATGTCTTATGGAACGCGGGGCAAAATTTTAGGTCATTCTGAGTTAAGTAGACCAAGTTATGGTCATTATATTATTGCTGGTCAAATAGCATCAAATTAGGTCAATTTTAGGTCAATTTGGTCAACTTTGGTTCGGCCAGTTTTTGGACCCGAACTTGTGCTAGATGTTTGACTTGCTTATGGTCATTTCTGGGCTTTGGTGTCTTAATAAGACTTGTAGGTATGGGTCTTAACTATTCATGGTTAAAATTTCAGGTCAATTGAACCTGTTTTGAGTGAGTTATGGCCTAAACACTAACTGCTGTCCAATTGGTCAGTTTTCAGGTTTCAATTGTACTCAATCCGAATTGGTCATTTTTCATGTCACTTTGCAAGTAGAATTTTGGTATGCTTTCTTAATGAAAGTTGGCACATTTTGTGCCTAGTTTCACCTTCAATTGGTCTCATACAAATTGAGGTTACACATTTAAAGTTATAGGCTAAAATGCATACTGCCCTTAATTACCTTACTTATACATGTATCCATTACACATTTAATTGCTATATGTCCACTTCCCTTACCAATTCTGTTTTGGTACATTACCAAAACCACATACCTCTTCACTTTAAAGTCACTTTGGGCAGATTACACACATCCTCAATACACCAAATAAACTCAAATTTACAAAGTCTAAGTACAATCACATATACACCTAAACATTACTCATTCTTACATACACTTTACACAACCAATCTATATACATATCCATCAATCCTCAATGTCAATATTCTGCCAATACCTTCATGAACTCATACATTTATCAAAGTGTCCCAAGGCTGCCGAAATATTCTACAATACCAAAGTGTCCCACAATTCGTCAATCTCCAATTCAAGTGCACAATCACCACATTTTCATGGAAATAACTTACTAGGATATTAAATCCCTCTACTCAACATGAATTTACATCAAATATATGTAATAATAAATCATTAAATACATAACTCCATGGCTGTCCAAACTGGATATATCAAGAACTCTTCAAAGTTGAAAATTTTCTTTACCAAGCACACACCCATAACATGTACACAAAGTTTAACAAAGCAATATTCAAAATTGTAAACTTACCTATGGTTGGGACTTGCTAAACCTTGACTAAACTTCTTGATTTTGGTATCAAGCTCTTCCTTATGATGTGTAGACAATCTTTAATGAAGCAATCTAAGTGATTGGAGATGAAATGGAGGGATGGATCAAGCTCCAAGTGAAACGGCAATGGAGTTCTTCTTTCTTCTCAAATCGGCATGGTTGAGGAACTTTGAAGAAATGAATTTGCAGATTGCATATTAGGTGTACACATGCCCCCTTTAACTTAGTTTATTCCTTTAGTGGCCCACTCACACTTATTAAATCATATAATAAGTTAAATGTGTTATTTACACCTTTTTCACTCCACTTTTGGCTATTTATATTAGGTACCCCCAAATTAATTTTTCATTTTATTTTCTAAGTGTAATATTATTTATTTTTAATGGAAATTTGGATCAAAAGACAATTCAGGATGTCAAATGACGATAATGCCCCTGTTCGGGTTGCATTCCCGATTTTTCGGTAACACCGGGTTTTGTCTGTTTTTCGATTTCTCACTTTTCTTTGTACTAATTATTTAATTTTTCTTTGATCTTTCTAATGAGATTTATTCTTCAATTAGGGTCTATTTAAGTCCTAAAAATGTTTTCCAGGGTTCCCCGCAGTCCAGGGCTAGTCAACGGTCCACGTCGTGACTTCCCGGTGCGGTCACCCATCGCTACGGTTCTCGGCTCGCTTAACTTGGTTACATTTCTTTGCTATTATTTTTCCTTTGTTTTTATTGTATTTTCTTTTCTTGTATTTCATTATTTTATGTCTCCTCACTCATATTGAAGTGTAGTTCTAGGCATCCTAGCTGTCCGGACAACACTGGTCACCGGAACAGTAGAACGCACTACCGAACTTAGGGGTGTTATAATGGTACACTATGTTAGGTGTCAACCATGATTTGTGAGAACTTAAAATGAAAAGGGAATTCATTTTAAGTATGGAATAGTTTCAATAATGTTAAAGAGTTAATATTATTCTCATTGCCAATTAGTAATGAACCTAGGTAGTCACACACAAAAGAACAACATGATCAAAGCAAAATTAATTTGATTAATTGATTAAATTGTTGCTTTAATCAATCAAATTAATATTTTTTTTAGTTTGCAATCATATTACAAAGTCTCTAGCATAACTTGAAACTAAATCTATCAATGGAAGTATTCAAATTAATATTTAAATTATTTAAATATAAACTTGATTAATTATTCATAAGGTAAGAAATTAATTAGATTAATTTGACTTGAGTGAAAGGAGAGAGAAAGTGGTAGTTAATTAGTATTTTTCATAATACTAATTAATTAAAATTTTAATTTCTAATTAACTTAACTTGATAAGTGACCTAATAAGAATTAGAAAACACATTTAATTATGACATTAAATGTGGATACTTGTAAAGTTAATTATAATTAGGGAAATTAAAATATTTAAGAGTTAGACAAGAGAAAAATAGAGATTCTTCTTCTTCTTCTTCTTCTTCTTCTTTTGGACGAAACTCTCTCTTTCTCTCTCTCTCTCTCTCTCTCTCTCTCTCTCTCTCTCTCTCTCTCTCTCTCGTAAAATTTTCCATCTTCTTCCTTTTATGCTTAATTCAAGAGATATTAGAAGTTGTAACTCTTGAGTTAAAGGTATAAAAATAGTTTCTATACACTTTCATAAAGCTAAAACCTAGAGAAACCCTAAACTTCACGTTATGCAAGGTTGGCCGAAAGCTAGAGGGACCACAAAAAGGGAGTTTTGGTTCATTCAAAGAAGATTTGATTAAGTTATTTGTGTGAACATACTAGAGGATTAATATTTGGTGGTTTACTCTACCCGGATTAGGTATTGAAATTTGATTATACGCCTTTGGGGCGAAATCCTTAAACTTTAACTTGTTGATTTTTATATTTTAGCTTCCTAATGGCAATTAGGATTGTTAACAATTGAGTTACAATTTATTGTAACCAAAATATGTGTTTTGTAATAGAATTAAAAGTTTATATGTTGCATAAAACACTAGGATAAAAATAATTTAAAATTGCTAATTTTTGCACCCTTTGGTATGTTTTTCTTTCAATAATCTTCTAATATGAAGTCCTCACTGAGCCCCATGATCCATTAAAAAATATTAGATGTCCATACATAAAACAAAACTCCATGAATACGTACTTACATTAACCATTTCAAATGGTGTAAGAATTGATTGCCAATAGGATGTATAATCGAACCATTGCTGGAGCCAGAGTCTTTCCTTTAAGAAACTATCATTAATTCTCCACTTTTGAAAGTTAGGTGAGCGTAATCTTCATTATAAACATTCCTTGAATGGACAAGTGCTCTTGCAGTGTAGAAAGGAAATGAATATTTTTGACCTTGGTAATTAAAAAGCGATGGTGCCATTCCTTGTTTTCTATAACTCTATAGTGGGGTTAAAGTATTTGCCTCTAATAATGCATTTCTCTTAGCAAGGTACACTAGGACATAGCTTGAGTCCTTTGACATGCTGGGGGTTTTTGGCAGGTTGAGCATCTTTTACAGGTGAAGGCTCCTTAGGTTTTGAGAACTGTTGATTTAAGCTTTGACTATTAAGCTCTTTGGATGGAAAAAAAATTCCCACTATACTTAGAGATACAGCTTGTACATTGTATGTCCTAGTCTAATGAATAAGAAATACACGTAAGGGTGCAAAGTGCAAAATTAGCAATTTATGAATTTTTCATACCTAGTGTTTCATGCAATATACAAACCATTTATACTATTGTAAAACACATATTTTGGTCATGATAAATTATATTTCAATTGCTAACATGCCTAATTGCCACTAGGAAACTAAAGCCCTAAAATTAAAAAGATCAAGGAATTTACCCCTAAGTTGCAGAATCAAATTCCAACACCTAATCCAGGTAGAGTAGTCCACCAAATGTTGATCCTTTAGTTTATCCACACAAATAACTTGATCAAAGCTTCTTTGAATGAACCAAAACTCTTTTCTAAAAGAAAAAATGCACCTTAACATGCATAAGGGTGCAAAGTTAACAATTTTAAAATTTCTAATCCTAGATTTCATGCAACACATAAATACTGTATACTATTACAAAACACTTAGTTTTGGTCATAAAATATATTTCTCAATTGCTAACAAGTTTAATTGCCATTAAGAAACAAAATCTCCAAATTTGAAAAAAGTTAGGGTTTTGGAGAATCAAATTCTACCACCAATCCAGGGAGTAAAGACTACCAAATGTTAGCCCTCTAACTTGTCCACATAAGCACCTTGATCAAAGTAACCTTGGATTGAATCTTCTTTCCTTGATTCGGCCAAAGATGGAGAAGAAGAGAAGATAGGTTTTCTTTGCTCCAAGTATGTGGAAGTAGTAAGAAACTCTTTCTAGAAGTTTAATTCAACAGCAACAACACTTGATTCTTTTGAATTTAAACAAGAAATGAAGAAATTACTTTTGGTTATTGAAGAGGAGAGTTTCGGTTAAGGTTAGACAAGAAGAAGACTAATTCATTTTTCTTTTCTCATACCTTTGTAATTACTAATTTCCTTAATTAATATTAATTCAACAAGTGTCCATAAACCATTCAACCATTGAATGTGTTTTCTCCATATGATAAGTCCACTTGTCAAACTAATACTTAACTAAGAAATTAAATTTTGATTAATTAATTTTCATAAAATTAATTAACCTATTTTTCCTTCATCTTTGACTAAGTTAAAATTATAAAATTGTTAAAATTTGATCAAATCAAACTAGTCAAATTTTGACTAAGATTAATTTCAAATTAATTAAATTAATTTTCTTCCTTATGCTTAGTACTTCAAGTTTGCATTTAAACACTTTCAATATTAACTTGAACACTTTCATAAATAAATTTAGTTTCAAGTCATGCTTGTAATGCCTCAAATTTATAGATCATATTTATTATTTTTTAGCAAGCATATCAACTATTAAATATGGTATGTAAATTCACTTAAGTGAGGAGTTAAAGTAAAAAGAGGTAAAAGACACCTATGGACTTAGTTGCAATGTTATTAAAGTTTGAGAGCAAAATTTAAAAATTTTTTGGGAGAAAAAATTAAAAATGTTCTAACTTAGTACATAATTGAGTTTAATTATCATTAAGTGTGATTAATTAAGTCAATAAAGATAGATTAGTTAAATTAATCATGATTAGGAAAATTAAACATAATTAGTTAAATAGTCAAACTTAATGATTAGGAAATTCACAATATTTACAAGTTTGCCACTAGGGAATTAAAACAATATAAATATCTATTAGTAGAGATAAAATCACCATCTTCTTTCTCATTCTTCCAAGTTAGCCAAACCCCATCTTCTTCCTTTCCACCATTTTTTCTTTCTTCCAAGCTTGAGTTCCCACAAATTTCTTAACCTCCATCACTTCAAATAGCATAATTAAGCTTCAATTTAGTGAGAGCACATCTTTTAAGCAAGAAATTCCAAGGATTTAGTGAGGTTACCAAATAATCAAATTGGAGAAAAGTTCAAGGTACGGGAAAAATTGAGTTTAGCAAGCATGAATTCATGTTATCATATCATAATCACGACATAAATGTGATTTGTGATGAGTATTTCTTGTATTTCTTCAAGGAGAAAATTTAGTCCAAGCTAGCAAGGAACAAGGGAAGAATAATAAAGTTGATTAGAGGTGAAATTGAAGAATTAAGCAAAGATTAGAAGCTAAATTTTGGTATGTGCACTCTTAATTTCTCCTTAAAATTTGTTGCTTAGGATGCCATTTAGGGTTTTGACTAAATTGAATGTAAATATTTAATTTATAGTTAGAAAAATGATGTTTAGTGTGTATAAATGATGTAGTGCCTATTTGTAATCATGTTGTTTGGTTTGTATTGAAGTATGCATTGTGAATAGACATGTTAAGCAATATGACTGAATTTGACCAGACTAGACTTTTAAGTCCATATCTTGAGTTCTATAATTCCAAATGACCTAAAACTTATGGAAAATTAAAGTTAAGATATAATGTTAAAACTTTCATGCATACAAGTTTCTCTGTGTGTAAATACCTTGAATAATTACTAGAAATTGAGTCACAAAATCTGGAACCTAGGAGTAGTGCACTCTGAACAGTCCGGAGTAAAATGGGTACAACTCACCCTAGGAATATCCAAATGAGGTGATTCTTAATATGTAGAAAATCTAAGACATAAATAAACAACTTTCATGAAGAATAAAATGACAAATTCTGATTGCAATTGTTCCAATCCAGACTCCAAAAACTATCCATAACCTGTCCTGTGATCAGTGAAGCAGTGCATTTGAACATATCCTACTTATTTGGACATAACTTACTGCATAAAATTTCAAATGAGGTGCATCTTACTTTGTTGGAAAGCTAAGACATAGAGAAACAACTTTCATGGAGACCAATTTGACAAATTATGACTGAAACTCGGCTGAAATTGAGTTATAATACCTATATAGAAATTGCCCTATATTTTGGAAGAAAAAGGTAGATATGACCATGTCATGCTTATTTGATCATAACTTGTGATCTATAAATCAGAATCAAGTGATTCAAAAACTAAATGAAAGTTAAGATATAAATCTAAAAATCTTATAAGAAAGCATAAACTAATTCTTGCATTTTCTTAGTTTGATTTCTAATGAAAAACAATATATACATTCAAAAATTTGCAAGATTTTGCCATGTTCTTCATTAATGCAAGTTATATATGTATTTAGCATGCTTGAATGAAAAGGCTATGCAAACATAGTGTGACACCCCTCACCCGTCTACAGTGTAGTCGAGCAAGGTATGTCACACTCGATGCCTGAGCACCCTGTCTTATCTTCCTTTATCCCTTTAATAATTTTGAACTCATTATATTTTAAGATCAATTATTTTTCTAAGGAGAAACTGATGGAGTTTTTCCTATTTTATTAATATTTGGGGTATTTCACTATTTACCTATTTGAAAATTTCAACAATAATTTCAATTCATATTTACCATAATCATCTCATCATTTCAAGTATCATATATGTATTTCAATTCCGTATTCAAATCCACACAAATCTATTTATGCTCAATTCAAATATGAAAATTATCAAATTTGCATTTATTTACATGATTTATAAACTAATTACATAATTTCATAATTTACATGTTATACAAATTAATTACATATGAACTAGCCAATTTATTAATTTACATCACATAAATATTAATTACATTTTCATAATTTACATTACATCATAAGAAATATTTAAAATGTACAGAATACATTATTATGATCTATATGGGTCTTATCTATATGCATTGCTGAGCAGGTGACAATCTTGGACACTTCTGCAGATCCAAACTTCAAAATCCCAGTCTAATATCCACTGGGCTTTATCTTCAGTACCTGCGCAAAGGAAACAATCTATCACGCTAAGCATTTCTGCTTAGTGGTGTAATAATATAACAAAGATATACTATACAAATAAAGATAGAAATGAAACGTAATTTGGATAATTAAAATTTAATTATATTTTGCATGAAACTTCTAATATTGACTATCTTTTATTCTAATTTGTTCCTTTTTGCAAGTGCTTATCTCTTAATTTCACAGTAATAATACACATTACACAAAATTAATTAAAATATTAAAACTTATATTCATTGTATTATAGAAGATGCATTTGTGATATCTATTTAAGTTAAATTTATTTTACTAATCTTTTTATCGCTTTATTTCACATTTTCTTATGTTATATATCATTTCATAATAAATAAAATTTTTTATAGCAAATCTAGTTCATTTCAAGTATCTCTTACTCATTTATTCAATTTCTAATATTATTAATTCTTAATATTCTTAACTTATTTCACTGCCCAAGTAACCTATGACAGGCTGACTAAATTGGATAAGCGGGTCCTTGGCCCTGGACATCATGGTGTCTCGAGCCGTCATACCATTGGACGTGAAATACAGAACGTCAACCATGTATGAAATCAATATGGCTAAAAAGCCATGGTAACAAATAATCGGACATACAAGCCATGAATGTGGGCATGAAGCCATAAATACAGGCATAAGGCCTTATGCAATACTGCTCAAACAATCCCCTATTGGCATGCCAATCTATCCAATCTGACACACGTGTCTAGGCAATACATGGGCATATTAGTAACATTAAGTGTTAATATATTTTATTATTTCATTATATTTTCTATTTATATCTTATAGCATTTTAATTCTATTCCTAGTGGATACACAATGCTTAATTTCATACTCACATGATGCATATATTTATAAATTTCATTCGTATGAATCATAATTTACTAACCACATAATATATTTAACAACTATAATTGCTTATCTAATTTATCATACCATTTCACATGTCATTTAGGTTCAAGCATTTTCATTTTACTCATAATAGGAACATAAGTCCCAAATAACAATTTCACATTATTTACACATTCAATAATTCACCGATGGTGATTACAATTCATAATTTAAATTATGTTGGCAATGTATCATAAGTTCTATTTGTGATGGGAATGCAAGTCCTAACTATCTATTTATATAATTTAAGTGTTCATTAAGTCATCTAAGTGGTTACCATTCATATTTCAAGTCATCCCTAACATTTTCTTGGATTTCAGATTTATGCCTTAGCTTCCTCTAGCAATTTGGCTAGGATGCATAGTCCATTTAGTCATACTTCCTTCATAGAAGTTGTTCCTATATGTCTCTAATTTAATTCCATTTTTGAATCACTCCATTTGGAGTTTTGTAGCTAAAGTTATGGTCAAATTACCATAACTGGTTCATTGACCCTTTTAGGTTCCAAAACCAGTGACATTCTGGAGTCCAATTTAATTTAATTATTTAGGCATGTTACAGTCATTTTTAGACCTAATATCCTCCATATGAGTTGTTAAACTATGTCTTAGGGTCACTCAGGTACAAGATTCATAATTTTTCTAGTTATGGAGAGTGAATTATAGTCAACTAACTAACCTAGACTCATAAACCCTATACCTTCAGGATTTCAGGTTCAGGTCAGCATTTTTAGTTCTCATTTTAGGGTCCTTCCACTCAAAATTTAAGGAAGGTTCCTAAATCAAAGTTGGAGTACTATTTCTTAGGCTTCCAGAGAAATTTGGCTCATCCCAATTGGAGTTTCCTAATGGGAGATATGATCTAAATACTTTCTCCAAGTTTCATTAGGTTCTGGGCGTTGGTCAAAACACCAAATTTGTAGTTCTAGGTCTTATACAAATTTTTCCTTTGGTTTCACTTCATTTTCAGTGTTGTAGACCAAGTTATGGCATTTTTGCCAAAATTGGTTAGGGTGGTCAATGTCTAGAATTTTCTAGTCAGTTTGGTTCTGGCAATTTTATTGGACTAAATTTGGTTAACAATTTGATTAGGTTAGGGTCAGAACTAGTGTAACATCCCTTACCCGTCTATAGTGTAGCCGAGCAAGGTGCGCTACATTCGGTGCCGGAGCACCCTATCTTATCTTACTTTATTCCTTTAATAATTTAGTTCTCGTTATATTTTAATATCCATTATTTTTCTAAGGAGAAACCAGTAGAGTTTTCCATGTTTCTATTACCATTTGAAGTTATTCACTATTCACCTGCTTGAAATTCAACAATATTTTCAAAATAAAATCACATAATCATCTCATATTTCAATATCATCCATGTATTTCAATTCTCATATTCATTTCCATCCACTTTCCTTCATACTCCATTCACATATCAAAATTCTCATATTTCCATTAATTTATATAATTTGCAAACTAATTGAATAAATTTACAATTTACATGATATACAAATTAATTACATATGAACTAATTAATTTATTAATTTACATCACATAAATAACTTATAAATTCTTAGTTTACATTACAACATACAAAATATTTATAATAGACAAAATATATAAAATGACTTGTATGGGCCCTATCTACATGCATTGCTGAGGAGGTGACAACCTTGAACCCTTTTAACACTTCTGCAGATCTGGACTTCAAAATCCCAGTCTAATATCCATTGGGTTTTGCCTTCAGTACCTACGCGAAGGAAACAAATCCATCGCGCTAAGCATTTCTGCTTAGCGGTGCAATAATATAACAAGAAATAATATATACAAATAAAGAAAGAATCAAGCATTCTAAATATTAAAGTATCAATTTGATTTAAAATGACATTTCTAGTATTAACTATCTTATATGTTAATTCGTTCCTCTTTGGAAGTACTGAGTTTATAGCCTTACAGTAATAATATTCAATTTACATTTTATTCTAGGAGTATTGTCTTTGAGGTCCCTCTACGATTCTGCAAATTGTATTTTTGTTATGTTTATATTGCTAATCTCTTTTGACACTTTATTTAATACTTTCTAATATTTTTAATTGCTAATTTGCTTAAATAATTTCAATAATTTAAACTGCCTAGGTAACCTATGACAGACTGACTAAATTAGATAATGAGTCGTTGGCACTGGACATCGCAGTGCCTCGGGCCATTATACCATAGAACGTGGAACGTCAACCACGTATGCAGTCAGCATGGCTAAAAAGCCATGATAACACATAATCGGGCTTAAAAGCCATGAGTGTGGGAATGAAGCCATTAGTGCGGGCATAAAGCCATGAATACAGGCAGAAAGCCTTTCGCAGTACTGCTAAAATAATACCCTATTGGCATGCCAATCTATCTAATCTGACACACGTGTTTAGGCAATACATGGGCACATAGTACCATTAAATATTAATATATTGTATTTTATGACTTCATTATTTCATGATAAATTTCAATTATAATTTTTACATTCATTATGTCATTCATATTGATCACAATTTATAGCGATTATTTCATTAATCACATTATCTATATTAACCATCCTAATAGCATTTCTAACTTATTATGCCATTTCCTATATCATTGGGGTTACTATTCACTTGACCATTTCCCTTCAAAGGTTGAATTTTTAATTCATAATAGATTTGTTAAGCCTAAGTTCACCAAGATACCACATTTTGCATTTTATGTTTGTTAGCATTGATTGCCAAACTCAATTCCTAGCCTCCTAGGTTTTATTTCAAATTTTTAGTTTTTGTGTCTTATGTTTACTGTTCCATTGGTCTAAGCTACAATGATAATTAACTAACTTGTCTTCATCAAAGTTATTTCTATATGTGTCTTCTTTGATTCCCTTTTTGAATCACTCCATTTAGAGTTTTCTAGCTCAAGTTATGGCCATTTTACCATAATTGGCCGGATTGACTTGTACCCAGAATTTCTGGGCAGAATTGGTTCTGCCAGATTTGGTGTCTTGACTTTGGTGGACAGTTCCATTAAGTTCTATTCAAAATTTGGAGTTATGTTCTTCATGAAAGTTGTTCTAAATTGTCTAATCTTTTCATTGATATAAAATTTAGGTCATTTGGACATTTTTACACTGAGTTATGATCATTTGAATAAATACTATTTATTTGGTCAATTTCCAGGACTAGCAGGTTGGTTACTCAGATTCAGTCAATTTTTAGGGTATCCTAAGTTTGTTTGCTAGGTAAAGTTTGTATATGAAAAATGTGGCTTATGGTCTTAAATTTCATCTCCAATTGGCCTCATACCAATTGGAGCTGTCTAGCTCTACTTATATTCATTTAAAAACACTAGACTCATAGGTCCAAAATTCCAGCAACAAGGCAACTCATGCAAATCTCAATTCAATTCAACAATCCACTTCAAATTACCATCAATTCTCATCAAATGGTTAGTAGGTGACCTTAAACACTTCAATTATTCATTATACCACAAAATCTCCAATTGTCCCTAAGCCCTAATTCACCTTCTCCCCTGATTCATGCATAACATCATGCAATCCAACCTCTACCACATTCAGACTCATCAATAACAATACTAATCAATTTAATTCCATAAAAAAAAATTCTCACATTTTCTTATGGCTGCCAAAGTTCTAATCTTTCAATTCCTCATCATTTTCCTTCAATTCCACGTGATTTCAACTTAGTTTATTATGTTTATAACACTTAAAGAAGAGAGAATACTTGAATAGTGCACTAACCTTGTGAGCAGAATTTTTCCTCACCCAATCTTCAATTTTTCCTTCACTTTCTTTGGTTTTCTTGGCTGCCAAACACTTCCTCAAGGTGTAGGAATAATTTTTTGTAAAGAGGCCTCAGGGTTTTGGGGTGAAAAACTTGGGGAAATCAAGCTTGCAAGACTAAATAATGGTGGAAACCCTCTCCTCTCTTCCATGGGTTCGGCCAATTGAAGTAAAAATGAGGAAGAAGACCATTTTTCTTCCTTTTAATGATTTTTTGTCTTTCATTTTATGTGTAGTCAAGTTTTAATTGGGTGGCAGACTTAATTACATCATGCACATGTAATAATTCTAATTAAATTTCAATTTGTTTTGTTTCTTTTTCTTATTTCTTTTATCATTATTAATTAATTTTTTTAGCAATATTTATTCATATTTTATATCATATAATTTATTTACTTAATTGGACAAGTTGGTCAAAAATTATCTCTGAAGGCGAAATGACCAAAATGCCCTCTGTTTGGCTTAAGGAGCTAAAACTATCTGTACCGATCTTAAAAATTATCCTAACCTTTTCTTGGTATTCTAATGCTACTAAGGGCTCCGTAACTCTTCTCTGGAGTCCCAAAAATTATTTCACAAATTTTCCCTTTGGTTTAGGGCTTCTAGCTTTGAAGATAGCAAGTTCCCGTTAATGTCACCCATCTGGCACATTTAACTTCATTGTATTTTATTTCTAAAATTTTTCCTTAATTTTTCTTACTATTATTTGGTTTATTTATGACTCTTCACTCCAGTTTAATTATAGTTTCAGGCATTCTAGCTGTCCAAACAGACATTGGTCATCAGAACAGTCGAATATACGGACTAGCTAAAGTGAGGGTATTACAATTCTTCCCCTTTAATAAAAATTTCATCCTCGAAATTTACCCGATGTAAATAGTCGAGGAGCTGCTACCTCCTTATTTCTTCACCTTACCAGAGAAAACAGATCTGCATTAGTGTCACCTCGACTCATATGAATGCAATGCATATTATGCAAACTATCCCTTTCCATCTATCTATGCCTAGGAACGCCTAAACCGTGCTCTGATACTAATAAATGTAACACCCCTCACCCGTCTATAGTGTAGCCGAGCAAGGAGTGCTACATTCAGTGCTGGAGCACCCTATCTTATCTTACTTTATTCCTCTAAAAATTTAGTTCTCGTTATATTTTAATATCAATTATTTTTCTAAGGAGAAACCAGCGGAGTTTCCCCTGTTTCTATTACCATTTGACGTGATTCACTATTCACATGCTTGAAATTCAGCAATATTTTCAAAATAAAATCTCATAATCATCTCATATTTTAATATGATCCATGTATTTCAATTCTCATGTTCATTTCCATCCACTTTCCTTCATACTCCATTCACATATCAAAATTCTCATATTTCCATTAATTTACATAATTTGCAAACTAATTGAATAAATTTACAATTTACATGATATACAAATTAATTACACATGATCTAATTAATTTATTAATTTACATCACATAAATATTACTTAAAAATTCTTAGTTTACAATTCTTAGTTTACATTATAACATAAAAAATATTTATAATATACAAAATGTATAAAATGACTTATATGGGCCCTATCTACATGCATTACTGAGGAGGTGATAACCTTGAACCCTTCTGACACTTCTGCAGATCTGGACTTCAAAATCCCAGTCTAATATCCATTGGGTTTTGCCTTCAGTACCTGTGCGAAGGAAACAAATCCATTACGCTAAGCATTTCTGCTTAGTGGTTCAATAATATAACAAGAAATAATATATACAAATAAAGAAAGAATCAAGCATTCTAACTATTCAAGTATCAATTTGATTTAAAATGACATTTCTAGTATTAACTATCTTATATGTTAATTCGTTCATCTTTGGAAGTACTGAGTTTATAGCCTTACAATAATAATATTCAATACACATTTTATTCTAGGAGTATTGTCTTTGAGGTCTCTCTACGATTCTGCAAATTGTATTTTTATTATGTTTCTGTTGCTAATCTCTTTTTGACATTTTATTTAATACTTTCTAATGTTTTTAATTGCTAATATGCTTAAATAATTTCAATAATTTACTGCCCAGGTAACCTATGATAGACTGACTAAGCTGGATAACGGGTCGTTGGTACTAGACACCGCGCTGCCTCGAGCCGTCATACCATGGGACGCGGAACGTCAACCATGTATGCAGTCAGTATGGCTAAAAAACCATGATAACACATAATTGGGCATAAAAGCCACGAGTGCGGGCATAAAGCCTTTCGCAGTACTGATAAAATAATGCCCTATTGGCATGTCAATTTATCCAATTTGACACATGTGTCTAGGCAATACATGGGCACATAATACCATTAAATGTTAATATATTGTGTTTTATGACTTCATTATTTCATGACAAATTTCAATTATAATTCTTAGATTCATAATGTCATTCATATTGATCACAATTTATAACAATTATTTGATTCATCACATTATCTATGTTAACCATCCTAATAGTTTTTCTAATTTATTATGCCATTTCCTATATCATTGGGGTTACTATTCACTTGACCATTTCCCTTCAAAGGTTGAATTTTTAATTCATAATAGATTTGTTAAGCCTAAGTTCACCAAGATACTACATTTTGCATTTTATTTTTGTTGGCATTTATTGCCAAACTTAATTCCTAGCCTCCTAGGTTTTATTTCAAATTTTTAATTTTTGTGTCCTATGTTTACTGTTCTATTGGCCTAAGCTACAGTGATAATTTAACTAACTTGTCTTCACTAAAGTTGTTCCTATATGTGTCTTCTTTGATTCTCTTTTTGAATCACTCCATTTAGAGTTTTTTAGCTCAAGTTATGGTCATTTTACCATAACTGGCCGGATTAACCTGCACCCAGAATTTCTGGGCAAAATTGATTTTGCCAGATTTGGTGTCTTGACTTTGGTGGATAGTTCCATTAAGTTATATTCAAAATTTGGAGTTATGTTCTTCATGAAAGTTGTTCTAAATTGTCTAATCTTTCCATTGATATAAAATTTAGGTCATTTGGACATTTTTACACTGAGTTATGATCATTTGAATAAACACTATTTATTTGGTCAATTTCCAGGACCAGCAGGTTGGTTACCCGGATCATCTCTAAACCCTTCAATTATTCATTATACCACAAAACCTCCAATTGTCTCTAAACCCTAATTCACCTTCTCCCTTAATTCATGCATAACATCATGCAATCTAACCTCTACCACATTCAAACTCATCAATAACACTACTAATCAATTTAATTCCATAAAAAAAATATATAAATTTCTCACATGTTCTCATGGCTGCCAAAGTTCTAATCTTTCAATTCCTCATCATTTTCCTTCAATTCCATGTGATTTCAACTTAGTTTAGTATGTTTATAACACTTAAAGAAGAGAGAATACTTGAATAGTGCACTAACCTTGTGAGCAGAATTTTCCCTCACCCAATCTTCAATTTTTCCATCACTTTCTTTGGTTTTCTTGGCTGCCAAACACTTCCTTAAGGTGTAAGAATAATTTTTTTTGAAGGGGCCTAAGGGTTTTGGGGTGAAAAACTTGGAGAAATTAAGCTTGCAAGACCAAACAATGGTGGAAACCCTCTCCTCTCTTCCATGGGTTCGGCCAATTGAAGTAAAAATCAAGAAGAAAACCAATTTTCTTCCTTTTAATGAGTTTTTGCCTTTCATTTTATGTGTTGTCAAGTTTTAATTGGGTGGGAGACTTTAATTACATCATGCACATGTAATAATTCTAATTAAATTTCAATTTGTTTTGTTTTCTTTTTCTTATTTCTTTTATCATTATTAATTAATTTTTTTAGCAATATTTATTCATATTTTATGTCATATAATTTATTTACTTAATTGGACAAGTTGGTCAAAAATCGTCTCTGAAAGCGAAATGACCAAAATGCCCTCCGTTTGGCTTAAGGAGCTAAAACTGTCTGTACCGATCTTAAAAATTCTCCTAACCTTTTCTTGGCATTCTAATGCTACCTAGGGCTCCGTAACTCTTCTTTGGAGTCTCAAAAATTATTTCACGAATTTTCCCCTGGGTTTAGGGCTTCTAGCTGTGAAGACAGCAAGTTCCCATCAAGGTCACCCATCGCTAGGGTACTGGCACATTTAACTTCATTGTATTTTATTTCTAAAATTTTTCCTTAATTTTTCTTACTATCATTTGGTCTATTTATGACTCATCACTTTAGTTTAATTATAGTTTCAGGCATTCTAGTTGTTCGGACAGACATTGGTCATCGAAACAGTCAAATGTACGAACTAGCTAAAGTGAGGGTATTACATTTCTTCCCCTCTAACAAAAATTTGGTCCTCAAAATTTATCCGGTGTAAATAGTCGAGGTGCTGCTACCTCCTTATTTCTTCACCTTACCAGAGAAAACATATCTGCATTAGTGTCACCTCAACTCATATGAATGCAATGCATGTTATGCACACTATCCCTTTCCATCTATCTATGTCTAGGAACGCCCAAACCGTGCTCTGATACCAATAAATGTAACACCCCTCACCCGTCTACAGTGTAGCCGAGCAAAGTGTGCTACATTCGGCCTCAGAGCACCCTATCTTATCTTACTTTATTCCTTTAATAATTTAGTTCTCGTTATATTTTAATATCAATTATTTTTCTAAGGAGAAACCAGCGGAGTTTCCCCTGTTTCTATTACTTTTTGATGTGATTCACTATTCACCTGCTTGAAATTCACCAATATTTTCAAAATAAAATCTCATAATCATCTCATATTTAAATATCTTCCATGTATTTCAATTCTCATTTTCATTTCCATCCGCTTTCCTTCATACTCCATTCACATATCAAAATTCTCATATTTCCATTAATTTACATAATTTGCAAACTAATTGAATAAATTTACAATTTACATGATATACAAATTAATTACACATGAACTAATCAATTTATTAATTTACATCACATAAATATTACTTACAAATTCTTAGTTTACATTACAACTTACAAAATATTTATAATATACAAAATATATAAAATGACTTATATGGGCCCTATCTACATGCATTGCTGAGAATGTGACAACCTTGAACCCTTCTGACACTTCTGCAGTTTTGGACTTTTAAATCCCAGTCTAATATCCATTGAGTTTTGCCTTCAGTACCTGTGAGAAGGAAACAAATCCGTCGCGCTAAGCATTTCTGCTTAGTGGTGTAATAATATAACAAGAAATAATATATACAAATAAAGAAAGAATCAAGCATTCTAAATATTCAAGTATGAATTTGATTTAAAATGACATTTCTAGTATTAACTATCTTATATGTTAATTCGTTTCTCTTTGGAAGTGCTGAGTTTATAGCCTTACAGTAATAATATTCCATATACATTTTATTCTAGGAGCATTGTTTTTTAGGTCTCTTTACGATTCTGCAAATTGTATTTGTGTTATGTTTCTGTTGCTAATCTCTTTTTGACATTTTATTTAATACTTTCTAATATTTTTAATTACTAATATGCTTAAATAATTTCAATAATTTACACTGCCTAGGTAATCTATGACAGGCTGACTAAACTGGATAACGAGTCATTCCCACTGGATACTGCGAAGCCTCGGGCCGTCAAACCATGGGACGCGGAACGTCAACCACGTATGCAGTCAGTATGGCTAAAAAGCCATGATAACACATAATCGGACATAAAAGCCATGAGTGCGGGCACAAAGCCATGAGTGCGAGTATAAAGCCATGAATATCGGCATAAAGCCTTTCGCAGTATTGCTAAAATAATACCCTATTGGCATGCAAATCTATCCAATCTGACACATGTGTCTAGGCAATACTTGAGCACATAGTACCATTAAATGTTAATATATTGTGTTTTATGACTTTATTATTTCCTGAAAAATTTCAATTATAATTTATACATTCATTATGTCATTCATATTAATCACAATTTATAACAATTATTTCATTAATCACATTATCTATGTTAACCATCCTAATAGTTTTTCTAATTTATTATGCCATTTCCTATATCATTGGGGTTACTATTCACTTGACCATTTCCCTTCAAAGGTTGAATATTTAATTCATAATAGATTTGTTAAGCCTAAGTTCACCAAGATACCACATTTTGCATTTTATTTTTGTTAGCATTGATTCCTAAACTTAATTCCTAGCGTCCTAGGTTTTATTTCAAATTTTCAGTTTTTGTGTCCTATATTTACTGTTCTATTGGTCTAAGCTACAGTGATAATTTAACTAACTTGTCTTCATCAAAGTTGTTCCTATATGTGTCTTCTTTGATTGCCTTTTTGAATCACTCCATTTGGAGTTTTCTAGCTCAAGTTATGGCCATTTTACCATAACTGGCCGGATTGACCTGTACCCAGAATTTCTGGGCAGAATTGGTTCTGCCAGATTTCGTGTCTCGATTTTGGTGGACAATTCCATTAAGTTCTATTTAAAATTTGGAGTTATGTTCTGCATAAAAGTTGTTCTAAATTGTCTAATCTTTCCATTGATTTAAAATTTAAGTCATTTGGACATTACTACACTGAGTTATGATCATTTGAACAAACACTGTTTGTTTGGTCAATTTCCAGGACCAGCAGGTTGGTTACCCAAATTCGGTTAAGTTTAAGGGTATCCTAAGTTTTTTTTCTGGGTAAACTTTTTTTATGAAAAATGTGGCTTAAGGTCTTAAATTTAATCTCCAATTGGCCTCACACTAATTGGAGCTGTCTAGCTCTACTTATATTCATTTAAACACACTGGACTCATAGGTCCAGAATTCTAGCAGCAAGGCAACTCATGCAAATCTCAATTCAATTCAACAATCCACTTCAAATTACCATCAATTCTCATCAAATGATCAGTAGGTGACCTTAAACACTTCAATTATTCATTATACCACAAAACCTCCAATTGTCTCTAAACCTTAATTCACTTTTTCCCCTAATTCATGCATTATATCATGCAATCCAACCTCTATCACATTCAAACTCATCAATAACACTACTAATCAATTTAATTCCATAAAAAAAAAAATATAAATTTCTCACATGTTTTCATGGCTACCAAAGTTCTAATCTTTCAATTCCTCATCATTTTCCTTCAATTCCATGTGATTTCAACTTAGTTTAGTATATTTATAACACTTAAAGAAGAGAGAATACTTGAATAGTGCACTAACCTTGTGAGTAGATTTTTTTCTCACCCAATCTTCAATTTTCCCTTCACTTTCTTTGATTTTCTTGGCTGCCAAACACTTCCTCAAGGTGTAAGAATAATTTTTTATGAAGGGGCCTAAGGGTTTTGGGGTGAAAAACTTGGGGAAATCAAGCTTGCAAGACCAAATAATGGTGAAAACCGTCTCCACTCTTCCATGGGTTCAGCCAATTGAAGTAAAAATGAGGAAGAAGACCATTCATAGCACTTCTAATAGTCAATAATTAACCTCAACATCATCAAATTCAAGTCACAATACAAAATTCCCAAATTGAGGTCAAAACCCTAAACTTCCATATTCATCTCATGCAACCTATACTCCATCAACCTATCCATCACATATATATACATATCTCATACCATCTCTAGGCAAGTTTAATATCAATTAAACTCATCATACCCTCATACATCAAAGCTACTGAAATTCATGCACACTCCCACATATATGTTTTGTTCCATATTTCACCAATTTCTCATTCAATTTAACTTCCTAACAAAAATTTAAGAGAGAGGAAGGTAAGTATATGCACTAACCTCTTGTAGCTCAAATCCAAGCTAACCCAAAACTTCAATTTTTTTTTTGCTCTCAAAGTGTTAAGCAAGGTTCTAGGATAAAATTTAGTGTTGGGAACTTAAGAAAAATATAGTGGGAATTCAAGATAATTGAAGCTTGGAGAAGCTTTAATAGAGGAGGGCTTTCAAGAGGTGGTTCAGCCAAATGGATAAAATGAAGAAGATGAACACTTTTCTCCCTTTATTTGATTTGTTTTTATCTCTTTAAATGTGTGTGTCTTATATTAATTGGTTAGTAAACTTTTATTGCATCATTGTGACATGTGCATGATGTCATAATTGGGATTTTAATTGCATTTTCTTTTTCTTTTCCTTTCTTCTTTCTTTACTTATTTTTAATTAAATTTTTAGCAATATTTATTCATATTTTAGGTCATAAATCTCACTTACTTGAATAGACAAGTTGGTAAAAAATCATCTCTGAAGGTGAAATGACCAAAATGCCCTTCATTTATCTTAATGAGCTAAAATTATTTGTACTGATTGACAAACTTTTCTTAGCATTTTCTTGGCATTATATTGTCATCTAAGCCTCAATAATTCTTCACTGGAGTCCCAAAAATTATTTCACAGGGTTTTCCACCGGTCTAGGATTGCTAACTATCTTCACAGTCGCTTCGCATTAGGTCACCCATCGCCGTAGCTCCGGCTCGTTTAACTTCTTTGCATTTTATTTCCTAAATTTTTCCTTAATTTTTCTTGTTATTAGTTAGGTTATTTATGACTCCTCACTCTAATTTAAATATAATTCTAAACATTTTAGCTGTTCGGATAGACATTGGTCACCAGAATAGTAGAATATACAGACTACCTAAAGTGAGGAGTCACGCATGGAAAAGGCATGAGGATGTTAGCACACATATTTTAACAATTATGGCAACAAAAAAGATTGAATTAGTGTTAATTATGAAAGTTGAGCCTAAGTAAGCCTAGACAGCGAGTATAGGAGTGGATAAGTGGGCATATACCGCTTAGAGCCATCGAGTGGTCAGTATCGAGAATAAAAGCCAGTGTTATACCAATTAGAGCCACCGAGTGATTAGTACCAAGAATGTAAACCTATATTAAATTGATTAGAATCACTGAGTGGTCAGTGTCATGAGTTCCATTATCCAGTCTATACACCGACCGTTATGGGTTACTATGGGCACAAAAATAAAGATCCCATTTATTCAGGTTCAATGAAATCATGAACTTGAACCAAACCGTCATGGGACGGCTTGGAAAATGGTTCCTGAACTGCCAGTTCTGGTTCGAGCTCTGGTTTAAAACGGTTTAAAAGACAGTTTGAAAAATAATGGTTCAAGACGATTTGGAGGACTGTTTGGAAGCGGTTTAGGGGCAGTTTAAGAGCGACTTAAAGGAAAAAATTAGAGGAAAATTTTAATTTAAGTTATATTTGTAAAAATATTTTATTTTTTTTTTAGAAATCTTTCAATCAAAATAAAATAAGAAAAAAAAATAACTTATTTTAAAAAAAATTAATAAGTAAAGACTTGAACTTATTAAAAAATTAGAGATGAAATTAATTTAAAAAAAAATTAGAAAAAGGTGCATGAACTTAATTTTACCTATGTATCCCTTTAGGATTTAGAGGAATCAAAATTTTTAGTTATACGTTGAGAGAAGGGAGATTGAGGTGGTTTGGTCATGTGAACTGTAAACATAGGAAAGCTCTAGTTAGACAAGTAAAGCACATTGGGTTAGAAGATAGAAAGAAAATAAGAGGTAGACTTAAACTGACTTGGAAGAAAATAGTACAACATGGTCTAGAAGCAATACACATTTATGAGGATTTAACCCAAAATCGTTTAGTGTGGGGAAAGAGAATTCATATAGCCAACCCCAATAAATTTTTGGGATAAAAGCTTAGTTGAGTTGAGTATTCCCTTTTTAAAAAAATTATATGATAATTGATAATTAAAAAAGTATAAAAGAAAAAAAATTAAAATAAAGGGTATTGAAAATTTTATTAAAGAAATAAAATAATAACAGAGTAATTGAGATAATATTAAAAATTTCAGTGAGCAAATAAAATAATAAAGTAGGGGAATTATGAGAGTACTGAGAATTAAAAGAAGTGTAGAAAATAATTATTTAGAAAATTTGAGAGAAATTAAAAGAATATTAAGAATTAAAGAGAGTGTAGAGAATAATATATATATATATATATATATATATATATATATATATATATATATATATATATATATATATGAATTAGGAGTGGAGTGAGGTATTTATTGAATTCTTTTGTATTTAAATCGCCGGTTTGATTCGATTCGGAACCATCAGTTCAATCCGGTTTAGAACCGTCGGTTCACGGTTTCTAAAAATTATGAACTTGAACCAAACCATTGAAGGATGGTTTCAGTCTGGTTTTAAGCCGGTTTCGGTTTTGACCAAACCAATTCTGGTTTGGTTCTGGTTCAAAACTGGACCGTGGCCACCCCTACATGGAAATGATATAGAAACTGAGGATTTAACAGGTTATGATCATTATTTTAACAGGTGAATTGTTAAAATTTAGGGGAAACTCTTGCAGTTTCTCTATTTAACAAAAGCAGATAAATTATTATAAATAAATTGATAAGAAATTGAAGGAAAATAAATAATAGCACAGAGATAGATGCTCCGTACACTGAATGTAACATCTCCTCTCAGTTTCACTATAGACTGAGTAAGGAGGTGTTACATTTAGTGGTGTCAGAGCAAGGTTTAGATGTTCCTAGACCTAAATAGCAAGTTATAACATATGTGTGCGAACATGCATTGCATTTACTACGGATTGAGGTAACTCTTATGCAAATATACTCTCCTGTCTATTTTATATTGGCAGAATGGACTCTGATACTCCTTGGGCTATTGAAGAGGAAGTGGAGAGTCATACCCCAGAGAGCAGTAGTGTTAGAGGTGTGAGAGATTCTGCATCATAGGTAGTTGCTGAGCAACCTGCAGAACCTCAACAACAGTTTTTCTAGCAGATGGTTTATTTACTCTGGCAGGTGATGGGAGCTCAGATGCAGCCCACATAGAAATCACCTTTGGAGAAGCTCTGAAAGTATGGAGCTTTGGATTTTAGAGGAACAAGGGAGGATGACCTAGCTGCTGTAGAGTATTGGCTGGAGAGGACTGAGAGAGTTCTTCAACAGCTACATTGCACACTAGATCAGAGCTTGGAGTGTGTTGTCTCACTACTGCAGGAGGCTGCTTACCAGTGGTGGGACACAATGACCATGGTAGTATAGCCAGTTGTGGTGACTTGGGATTTCTTTTTGGCAGAGTTTAGAAAGAAGTACATCAACTGTATTCACTTGGAGGACAGGAGAAGAGAGTTTATTGTTCTAAGACAGAGACAACTGACAGTGGCTGAATATGAGCAGGAGTTTGTCCAGCTGAGCAGGTACGCCAGGGAGATCATTCCCACAAAGGCAGAAAGATGCAGGAGGTTCGAGGAAGGCCTCAATGATAGCATCAGACTTCATATTTTGGCATTGCAGCATATAGATTTCACTCAGCTTGTGGCAGCAGCTATGAATGTGGAGAGAGTTCGAGCTAGTGAGCAGAGTAGGAGGGGTGAATAGCTGAAGAGAGGCTTTAGCTAGTCTAACTCCACATTCACACCAAGTAAGAGGCCCAGGAGGTAGTCTAGTCAGGCACTGACTCAAAAATTGAGACAGGGGTCTAGGTCCACATTTAGGAGAGGCCAGCTGATAGCATCAGTGGCTAGCACACCATGTCACACCCTACTCTCCCGTAAGATGTAACATGATCCCGTAGTACACCTAATGAATTACCGTACTTCGCCTACCGATAACCCATTGGATATACTATAAGGGATTTGAAAACTTTTCTTACTTCTTTTTACAGTGGTGAGAACTATTTATAGGTGTTCAATTTTTTTTTTTTGAGCTGAAGTGAAACAGCTAACACATTTGAATTATTAGTAATTTCTGTAAAAATTTTGGCAGAGTGTCATCTGTATTTTAAATAAACATTTCTTCAAAACCTGCAAGGAAACACACTTCCAATATAATTTCTCAAATACAACTCCAATAAACTTTATTTCATCTCATAATTCAATCTCAATAATCAAATAAATTTATTTTCAAACCAACCTCATCATAAAAGAAACATTTCATTGATTACAAGACTCAAAAATTAATATTACAAAACTATTCAAGTAAATGAAATCTCAAATTTACATTTATAATAATACCAAAATATTTTACAAGAGTTTTTATACAACTGCTCAAATAATTTACATACATATTATTACATGCATACATCAAAACCTATGTACATGGGCAAACCTGGAGCTGATATGAATGTCTCTTCAAAGAAGCTTACTCAATTGCTCTATGCTCTTTTCACTTGTGATGGCATACAAAGCTATCGCTGAGTGGTGAACTCAGTGGTGCACAACTATAATTTAAAACATAGTACAATATACCTTAACAAAAATTACAGCAAATAATTTGAAAATCTGGATATTCATCAAATTTCAAAACTCAAAATATTCATTGCCAATAATATGAATCTTTTGTATAAAGTGACTTTAATAATGAAGTTCAATTTATCAAATCATAACTAACCATTTAAGGTAATTCCAACAAAATCAATTATACATAAATCATAATTGAAATCACAATTCTTTACTGTTCAAAACCATTCTGTATCTCACAAACCATTCTGTATCTCACTAACTATGCAAGACTAGTCCGAAAGGGCCATCTTCGGGGTGATTCTAACTCCCTATGTCAGGGAGGTCGAATCAGATTCTAACTCCCTATGGTCGGGGAGGTCGAATCATCGTGCACAGCACACATCACAATAATGAATCTTCCGAAAGGGCCATAACAAATAAGAACTTAGATCTAACCTCTAATAAGAGGAGAATCTAAGGCTGTGCACGTACCATGGTAATCAAAACACAACTAACTCCATTGTCTTCTCAACAAATGAGAGAGACGGGTAATAACCTAGTCAAGCATCTATAGTGAGATATAAAACAATATCACAATCCTTTTAGTGAGCATAAATCACAATACAATTCGATTTAAGTCATTTCCAATATCCAATAATTTTTATGCTCATCACAATTCAAATCAATAATTTGCATTTTTCCATGCAAATTGCTCATCACAATTCAAAACATGTTCTATCACAATTTTCCAAAACATAGTTTATTCAATTCACAACAATGCTTAATACTTGTGGAAATACCATTTCACAAAGCTAAATTCATACATACTACAATAATTTCAATAATCATTGAATTAAATCCAATGCTTGTTAAACATAATACATAAGAAAAATATGTCATTTAATCATGTGAAATATTCAGAACAAAATCAGTTAAAAACTAGTTGTCCACAAACCTCTGATAGCTGTCTCTTGGCTCTGACTCAGTGTTTCCTTCCCCTTCCTTGAGTCTTTGCTAACTGAAATACACAATTTGAAGTGTTTCAGTACTCATTTAAACTGTCTCTAATGATAATGCTTAATAATTAATTTATTGAATACTATTATTTTCTTAGTCAACCTAAGATGTTAACCCTCGATGTTGTCTAGGTGAATTAGGTTTTAATGTTACCAATGTATCATATTTAATAGCCTTTTAGTGTTGGTACATGTTACTCAATTCATTTTCATGTATAGTGCATTTTATTACAATTTTTCAGATTTCGGTATACTAATTTGACCTAACCGGATGACCTAGTTCCCTCGGTTTTCGGGTTTCGGTCAAAACACAAACTTTTAAGTCTATGTCTTATTGCACGTGGGGCAAAATTTCAGGTCATTCTGAGTTATGTAGACCAAGTTATGGTCAATTTATCAATGCTGGTCAAAATGTATCAAAATGGTCACTTTAGGTCATTTTTAGGTCACTATTGGTTCGGCTAATTTTTAGACCCGAACTTGTGCAAGCTATTGGGCTTGCTTATGGTCATTTTTGGGCTTTGGTGTCTTCATAAGAATTGTAGATATATGTCTTAACTATTCATGGTAAAAATTTCAGGTCAATTGGACTTGTTTTGAGTGAGTTATGGCCAAAACACTAACTACTGCCCAAATGGTTAATTTTCAGGCCTTAAATGCACTAATCCAAATTTGGTCATTTTTCAAGTTACCTTCCAAGTAGAATTTTGGTAAGCTTCCTTCATGAAAGTTGGCACTTTTTGTGCCTAGTTTCACCTTCAATTGGTCTCATACCAATTGGAGCCACACACTTAAGGTTCTAAGCCAAAACACACACTGCCCTATTGCACATTGTTCATCACTCATCAATTACACATTTAACACTTACCAAGTTACACATTCATGCCAATTCTGGTTTATACCATAACATAAGCACATTTTACTTTACATTGTTGGTCATCTTGGCAGCTTGTAACCACACTCAATATGCACACTATAGTATAGAATTTTCCAAGTCTAATTTACAAACAATTTAATCACATAACCTAGCTCATTTACATGTCCAAACTCACACCTTTATACATATGTACATGCTGCCATAACATGCACCATAATTCAATAGTATAATTCCATAAACCAAACCACAAAATAACATATCTTGATATACACTTCAAGTTTGTCGAATTGTACCTCTCTTTCAATTAACTTCCAAGCTTCCAAAATCAAGTGTACTTTCACATATACATTTAGCATACATTACTCAATTTATTCCTATACACATAAATACTTCATCAACACTTTAATCTACCATTTACATGCAAGGATAAACTGATTCTTATGGAGTTTCCATGGTTGACAAAAATATACCTCTCCCTTAACTCATCAAACTTCAAAAATCCTTCCACAATTCAACTACCCATAATATCCATACAAAGTTTAATGAAACAAGCATAGAAAATACATACTTACAACTTTTGAAACTCTTCAAAAACTTGACTAAACTTGATTTTCTTACTGCCTATCTACTGCCCAAGTGGTGTAGAACAATTTTAGTGAAGGAAAAGGTAAGAAAATTGGCTTGGAGATGAAGGGATGATGCTTGCATGAAGCTTGTAACAAGTGGCCATAGAGGTTTTCTTCCTCCTTGGTCTCGGCTGTTCTTAGCAAGGTTGAAGAAGATGAATAATTTCTGCCACAATAGGTTTAGTGGTCCACTTAATTGGAGTGAGTGGAGCACTAAGTTAAAATTTAATGTTTATTTATTCCAAAGTTTCCAAATTCCACATTTAACTCCTATCTTTTACCAATTAAACTATGTACCACCAATTTAATTTTTCATGACATTTTTCAAATGTAATATCTTTTATTTTTAATGGATCAAAAGACAACTCGGGGTGTCAAATGACCACAATGCCCCTGTTCGGGTTGCATTCCCAATTTTTCAGTAACACTGAGTTTTGTCCATTTTTTTGATTTCTCACTTTTTCTTTGTACTAATTAATTAATTTTTCTTTGATATTTCTAATGATATTTATACTTCATTAGGTCTTTAATTATGTCTTAAAAATATTTTCCAAGGTTCCTCGCGGTCCAGGGCTAGTCAGCGGTCTAGGGCTAGTCAACGGTCCATGCCGCAACTTCCCGGTGCGGTCACCTATCGCTAGGGTTCTCGGCTCGTTTAACTTGGTTACATTTCATTGCTATTATTTTTCCTTTGTTTTTCTTGTATTTTCTTTTCTTGTATTTTGTTATTTTATGTCTCCTCACTCATATCTAAGTGTAGTTCTAGGCATCCTAGCTGTCCAGACAACACTGGTCACAGGAACAGTAGAACGCACTACCGAACATAGGGGTGTTACACACCAAGACCAACAATGAGAGGTCCTGCCCCAGCAGCATGCACACACTGTGGGAGAAGGCATGGAGCAGAATGCTGGGGATTGACTAGAGCTTGTTATAGATGTGGCACTACTGACCACTTCCAGAGGGACTGTCTTAGGAGGACTAATCCCTCAGCACAGACAGAAAGGTCGGCTCCTACTGCATAGAGGGGTAGAAAGCTTGGGAGATTTGAGGTAGCTGGGGGCACTGTGAGGCCTACATCTGAGATAGTGGAGAGACTATATACTAGAGTGCTAGCACGTGCATATGCCATTCGAGCCAGAGAGAAGCAGGATGCACCTGACTTCATAGTTGGTATATTTTCTCGCTTTGACTCTATGGTGCATGCATTAATAGACCCAGGTTCAACTCATTCTTACATGTGCACTGCCGTCCCTGTAGAGAGGGGTTTAAGGGTTGAAACCATTGAGCTGGATATCCTAGTTACTAACCCTTTAGGGCATAACATGATGGTGAATAAGGTCTATAGGGGTTATCCCTTGAGGATTTAGGAGTATGAGTTTTTGGCAGACCTTATTGAGCTACCTTTCCACGAGTTTGATGTGATTTTAAGAATGGATTGGCTGTCACGTCACCAAACTATGGTGAATTGCCGTTTAAAGAGAATCACATTGAGGACTCCTGATTATGAGGAGATCATTATTGTGGGTGAAAGGATAGATTATCTGTCTAATGTTATATCAGCCATTACTGCAAAGAGGTTGATAAGAAAGGGTCGTGAAGCTTTCTTGGAACATGTGGTTGATACTAGAAAAGCTAAGTCTGACCTTCATGACATACCCATTGTATGTGATTTTTCAGATGTTTTCCCTGAGGAGTTGCCTGATTTGCCAATAAAGAGGGAAGTGGAATTTGCTATGGAGGTTATGCCTAGTACAGAACCACTGTCCATTACTCCTTATAGGATGGCACCCATAGAATTAAAGGAGTTAAAAATTGAATTGCAGGAATTGCTGAATAAAGGATTATATATCGCCATGGGGAACACCGATATTATTTGTAAAGAAAAAGGATGGGACACTTAGACTGTGTGTGAATTAAAGACAGTAGAATAAGGTGACTATGAAGAATAGATATCCTTTACCCAGAATTGATGACTTATTTGATTAGCTAAAGGGAGCAGATATTTTTTTCCAAGATTGACCTTAGATTAGGGTATTATCAGCTGAGGGTAAAAGAGTCAGATGTGCCTAAGACGACATTCAAAACCCGGTATGGACATTATGAGTTTTTGGTTATGAAATTTGGCCTAACCAATGCACCAGTAACATTCATGGACCTGATGAACGGTATCTTTCATCTATATTTAGATCAGTTCATGGTGGTCTTTATTGATGATATACTAGTGTATTTTAGAGACCGAGAAAAGCATAAAGAGCATTTAAGGATTATAATACAGACCTTGAGAGAGAAATAACTATATGCTAAGTTGTCTAAATATGAGTTTTGACTGCATGAGATTACCTTTTTGGGCCACACTGTGTCAATTGATGGGATTAGGGTAGATCCCAAAAAGATACAAGCTATTGTAGATTGGAAACTACCAAAGAATGCGATAAAAATTAGAACTTTCTTGAGGTTGGCTGACTATTACAGGAGATTTGTGAAGGGACTCTCTCTCATAGTATCACTATTGACTAAATTATTGCACAAGAATGTCAAATTTGAGTAGGATGATAAATGTTAAGCAAGCTTTGAAAAGCTGAAAGCGATGCTTACAGAGGCACCTATCCTTACCCAACCAATGTTGGGGAGAGACTTTATGATTTATAGTGATACTTCTCAAAATGGATTAGGGTGTCTATTGATGCAAGAAGGGAAGGTAGGGTGTCTATTGATGCAAGAAGGGAAGGTAGTTGCTTATGCTTCTAGGCAACTTAAGCCACATGAGAAGAACTACCCCACATATGATTTAGAACTAGTAGCGATTGTAAGGGGTTTGCACCAATTGAATGAGAATTTGCAATTTGAAATTTTTCCTAGGTTAGGGTTTCATGCACCTTGCAATTGAATTTAGCCATTGAAAAAAACATACTTTAGACATTCTAAAACATGTTTTAATTGCTCATTATACCTAATTGCCAGTAGGAAAACCAATTCCTAAACTAAACTTAGAATTGGAGTTTTGGAGACCACTAACCAAACTGGGCGCAGAATCAAATTCTCACCAAATTCGGGTAGTGTAGACTCTTAATTGCTAGTCCTCTAGCTTGTCCACACTAGCAACTGACCAAAGCCACCTTCAACTGCCAAGAACTCCTCCAAAATCTTCAAGAAATTGGCAGCGAAGAAGATAGGGAGGAAGAGTATATTGCTTTGCAAGGTGATAATGGTTGCAAGTGAGGAGAAACAATTTCTCCAACGGGTTTAGTCAAGAGTACAATAACTTGTGCTCTTGGTTTTGTTCAAGGTTGAAGAAGAAACTAAAAGAAAAGGAGAGGGCAGTAAGCATGGCTAGCACACATGAGGAAGAAGATGATATTTAATTGATCCTCATCTTCCATTTAATTCCCATAATAACTTAGCACACATGGTGAGTTATGATTGGCTTAATCAAACTCTTGTCTTAATATGATTGGTCCTTGTGTTATGATTAAGTTTTAATCATGGGATTAAACCTTTAATTAATCATCATTAATTAAGCCAAGATTAATTAATTAATCAGTATTTGTAACGTCTCGAACTTCTGAGCTCTGAATAGTACCATTTTCAGTAAGTGAATAGTACTATTCAAAGCCAGTTTGAGGACTAAAAATGAAATAAAAATAAATTGAAATAAGCATAATAAAAATCAAAGTGACCATCGGGTTATGGACTTAATCGGTATAAATGAAAAAGATGGACTATAACCTAATGAGAGGCATTTTGGTCAATTCACTCTAAGAGTTGACATTTAACCTAAATGTTAATTAAAATATGTGAGATTAAAATATTGAAAATGAATTAAAAATATGAAGTGTGTATGGAAAATAAAAAGGGACATAAAGGGGATTAAACCAATTGTTAAAATTATAATAAATATAATTAAAAAATTAAATTAAAAAGTAGGATAACTATATAAGTATAAGACAAAAATTAATAAATGCAAGTCATCTTCTTCTCTTCTTCTTCAAGCATGGTCGAACCACATGCCCATCTTCTTCCTCCATTTTTAACACTTTCAAGCTTCAATTCCCTTAGATTTCTACCATATTTTTCATAGCCACAAACATAAAAACTTGCTATTTGATCTTGTTGAAGTGATTGGAAGCAAAGGAAAGAAGAAATCTTGAAGTTTTGGGAAGCTTGGAAATTCTCTAATTGAGGTAAGTGAAAATTCAAGCTTAAATTCTTGTTTAATTCATGAATTTAAGTTTAATTATGATGAAATTGCATGGGAAATGAATGAAACCATGCATGAAGGGGAGTGTGGAATTTCAGTTAGCTTGAGGGAGAGTGGGGTTTTGATGATTTGATTAAATTAAATATGTTTACTAGTGTTGATTAATGTGTATACATGATTTGAGAGTTGGAACTTGCATAAAATTGTGAATTGTAAAATTAGGGTTTTGGAAAATTAGGGGTTTTGGGCAATAATGTGTAAGTAATGTTCTTGAGGTCAAATAATGATCAATTGATGTGGAATCAATGAGAAATGAAGTTCGTTGGTGAGAGAAATTAATGAATTAAAAGTGTGGTTAATGGACTGGAATCTAGATAGCTTGTGTCCAGTGTACTTGAATGCCTATAAGTTGAGCTACATAGTTCCAATTAGTGTGAAACCAATTGAAAATGAAAGTTAAGACATAATGCTAAAATTTTCATGAAGAGAGGTTGCTTAGAAAATGACCATAGAAAGCCTTAATTAGGGATTGAGTCCGGAATTGAAATTATGGACTTGAAGAAAATGACTAAATGAACAGTACTTAGGAAATTAGTCATAACTCACTCTAGGAAACTCCAATTTAGGTGATTCTTGAACTTATGGAATTTTGAGACATAGGAGAACAATTCATATGAAGAACTTAAAGTCAAATTATGACCCTAACTCGAATAAATTGCTAGACAAAATTGGTCAAGAAAACCTATCCTGGTTCTTGACTGAACCTGAAATCCTGAACATTTAGGTATCCAACCAGTTTTGATAAAATTGCCATAACTCAAGCCACAAAACTATAAATGTAGTAATTCCAAAGTTAAAATTCTCCTAAAATATAGGACTATAACTTTTCTCTTTGGATTAAAACCCAGTTCTTAGAGCAAAGGAGGGTAATTGTTAGCACAAATTAGGAATGCCAAATCTTGAATTCCTGCACCTGAAGCATTTTACCTTATGACCTCCGCATGGTTATCAGGTCATAACTCCTCTACAAAACTCCAATTGAAGCAATTCAAAAAGATTTGGAAACCTAAGACAAAGGTTTAAAACTTTGTTTTAGGGACCTGAAGCCCATTCTGAGCCTAAAGTGTTCGGATAGTAGTTGTAAAATTGGGTGAAATTCTTGAAAATAAGGAAGGCATAGGGTTTAGTATCCTGGAGCAGTACTTAGTAATTTGACTATAACTAGAGCTCCAAAACTTCAAATTAAATGATTCAAAAATGGAATTAAAGTTAAAACATAGGGGAACAACTTTCGTGAAGAAAGTGAGGCCAATCTGATTCTACATCTTAGTCAAATTGCTAAGGAAAATTAAAACATCAATTCTAGAATTCATTAAACTTTCACAAAATGACTTGAAATGTGATATGTACTTAACATAAATGGTTTGATGAACACATATATCATATGAATATGTAATTGGGACTTTTATTCCCATCATGAATGGAATGAAAATGCTATGAGCATGAATAACACATGAAATGAAATAATGAGTATAATGATATTAAATTGCACATGTATGCCTAAACATCAATGTATGAGTTGAATCGATTGGCATGCCAATTAGGGACTACAGATACAGTACTGCCCATGGCTTTCGAGCTTACTTCATGAATGATCATTGATAGACAATGTAAGTCTGATATGGTTATTCTTCTGCCTTTATGCCTTGTCTGCTAGCAACTATGCCCGATAGTTTTACTAGCTTTTATGCCTACCCACTGGCTTTATGCTTGACAGACGTATACCTGATAGACACGTCTAACTAGTATACTCCTGTGTTTCTAGTCTTAACAGTCTGTTATAGGTTACTTGGGCATTAGAAAGAATTAAGAAGATTGGATGATAAACAAATGAATGGAAAAGATAAACAAAAATGTGCAATGACTCATAATTAATGAAAATGCATTTCTTTTATGACACTACACATATGAACATTTACTTTTATTTATTTAGTTTATTTTCATTTTATTACTGCACCACTAAGCAATATGCTTAGCGCAATGGATTTTCCTCGTGTAGGTACTGAAGATAAAGCCCAGTAGACGTTGGACTGGGATTTGGAGATTTGATCTGCAGTAGTGTTATGTCACCTCATCCTGACATTTTGGTAGGGCCCAATGAGCTGCAAAAATTTTGTCATTGTACATTGTAATCAAATATTAAGTTTGTAATTCAAATTCTGAATTTGTTTAATAATTTTGTACATTATGCTAGTAAATGAATTTAGTAAATTTCATGGATGAAATGAGTTGGCAATTTGATATGGATCAATATGAATAAATGATTGGAAATTATGGTTGAGGATGATATCATGATTTGAAATTATTGAAAATGATGATGAGATTTTTTTTTAACAGGTAAATGTTTAACAGGTTAAATATTAAAAAAATAAGGGAAACTCTAGTTGTTTCTCTATTTAAATATTGAAATTTTAAATAATAATGGAACTAAAATTAATAATGAAGAAAGCAAAATAAGATAAGGTGCTCCGGCACAGAATGTGGCATTCCTTGCTCGGCTACACTGTAGATCGGCTAAGGGGTGTTACATTTAGTGGTATCAGAGTAGAGGTTTAGGTGTTCCTAGGCTTAGAAAGTTATAAAGAGAAAATGTGCATAACATGCATAGACATTCAATTAGGAGTCGAGGTGACACTAATGCAGATCTGTTCTTCTGTCTGTTTTATAGGTTAGATGGATTCTAATCCTTCAAAGCACGGATCTCCTAGACATGTGGAGGAAGAGGTTGGGAGTCATGCACCTGCCCATACTCAGGATCAGGACAGGAGAGAGGAGTCATCATGGGGTGCTGTTGGTAGGGCACAGTAGGCATTTTTAGAGCAAATGACTCAGATGCTTCGTCAGGTTGCTGGAGCTATGCCACAGTCACAGCCACCGCCACAGCCACAGGCACAACTAATTTAGAGGTCCCCATTACAGAAATTGAGGAAGTATGGGGCCGTTGATTTTAAAGGTAAGAAAGATGATGATCTAGCAGCTACAGAGCATTGGCTAGAGAGGGCTAAAAGAGTATTACAGCAGTTGCACTATAGACCTGAGCAACAGTTGGAGTGTGCTCTCTCATTCCTACAAGAGGACGCCTACCAGTGTTGGGTCATGGTGTCCTACAGTGATTACTCGGGACTTTTTCTTGGCTGAATTCAAAAAGAAGTACATCAGTCATGTTTATTTGGAGGCTAGAAGGAGAGACTTTATAACCTTGAGGCAAAGGCAGCTTACAGTGGCAGAGTACGAGAGAGAGTTTTTACGGCTAAATAGATATGCCCGGGAGATGATGCCTACAGAGGCAGATAGGTGCCGACGGTTTGAGGATGGGCTGAATGACAATATCAAACTCTTGGTTAAGGCACATTGTATTACTAACTTTTTTCAATCAGTGGCGGCAGCTCTGAATGTGGAGAGAGTGAGAGATAGTGAGTAGTCTCGAAGAGATAGGCAGTATAAGAGAGGATCTGGACCGGGACAGTTTAGTATATCGGCTTCTGCTAGTAAAAAGCCCAAGGGTTCATAAGGCCAAAGACAAAGGTCTCGATTTACTCTGAGAAAAGGCCAGTCTGGGGTATTTGTGGCCAGTTTTTCAGGCACAGCAGCAAGGTATCAGCCCTAGTACCATAATGTACACACTGTGGTAGGAGACACAGAGGACAGTGTTGATTGTTAACTAGGGGAAATTTCCGTTGTAGAGCTTCAGACCATTATTTGTGGGATTGTCCACAAAGGAGTGTTCTCACTACTCCACCACAGACAGAGAGGTCTACCCTAGCAGCCCAGAGGGGTAAAAGACCTGCTAGGACAGAAGTGGCTAGTAGTTCACAGAAAGCTACTTCTGAGACAGTTGAGAGGACCAAAGCCAGAGTAGCACCATGCACGTATGCCATGAAGGCTTGGGAGGAGCCAGATCTAGACACGAAAGAGGTAACATGGGAGAGTGAAGAGATGATGAGGCAGTAGTTTCCTCAGCTATTTACATCAAGCAAATTTCGAGGATGAAATTTTCTTTTAGAGGGGAAGAGTTATAACGTCCTAAACTTCTGAGCTCTAAATAGTACCATTTTCAGTTAGTAAATAGTACTATTCAAAGCCGATTTGAGGACTAAAAATGAAATGAAAATAAATTGAAATAAGCATAATAAAAATCAAAGTGACCATTGAGTTATAGACTTAATCAGTATTAATGAAAAGATAGACTATAACTCGATGAGAGGCATTTTGGTCAATTCACTCCAAGAGTTGACTTTTGACCTAAAATGTCAATTAAAATGTGTGAGATTAAAATATTGAAAATGAATTAAAAATATGAAGTGTGTATGGAAAATAAAAAGGGACATAAAGGGGATTAAACCAATTGTTAAAATTATAATAAATATAATTAAAAAATTAAATTAAAAAGTAGGATAACTATATATGTATAAGATAAAAATTAATAAATGCAAGTAGTAGGATAACTATATAAGTATAAGATAAAAATTAATAAATGCAAGCCATCTTCTTCTTCAAGCATGGTAGAACCACATGCCCATTTTCTTCCTCCATTTTTAACACTTTCAAGCTTCAATTCCCTTAGATTTCTACCATATTTTCCATAGCCACAAACATAAAAACTTGCTATTTAATCTTGTTGAAGTGATTGGAAGGAAAGGAAAGAGGAAATGTTTAAGTTTTGGGAAGCTGGGAAATTCTGTAATTGAGGTAAGTGCAAATTTAAGCTTAAATTCCTGTCAAATTCATGAATTTAAGTTTAATTATAATGGGATTGCATGGGAAATGAATGAAACTGTAACACCCCTTAACGAGTCTATAGTGTAGCCGAGCAAGGTGTGCCACATTCGGTGTCAGAGCACCTTATCTTGTTTTACTTTATTCCTTTAACAATTTTAATCTCATTATATTTTAAAAGAAATTAAAATCCAAAGGAGAAACTAACGGAGTTTCTCCTATTCCATTACCATTTGGTGTGTTTCACTATTCATCTGTTAAAAAAATCTCATATAAATTTTCAGTTAAATAATACATAATCTCATCATCATCATCTCAAATTCAATTCTTACAACTCATATTCATATGTATCCAAAAAAAATTTTCAAATATCATTTATGTGTTTTCCAATAATAATTTCATCCATATTCATCATAACCATCTAATCATTTAAAGTATCATATATGTATTTCAATTCCACATTCATTTTCATATATATTCATTCATGCTCAATTCGTATATAAAAATTCTCAAATTTCAATAATTTACATGATATACATATTAAATACATTTTCATAATTTACATTACAATATAATAAATATTTAAAATGTACAAAATATATTAATATGACCTATATGGGCCCTATCGACATGCATTGCTGAGGAGGTGACAACCTGGACACTTCTGCAGATCTGGACTCCAAAATCCCAGTTTAATGTTCACTGGGCTTTATCTTCAATACCTACATGAGGGAAACAATCCATCGCACTAAGCATTTCTGCTTAGTGGTGTAATAATACAACAAAAAAATAATATATACAAATAAAGATAAATAAAGGAGTGAAACTTGTACAGTTAAGAATTATATTAATTTCATATGAAATTTTAATATTAAATATCTTTTGTCTTTTTTTTTTATGTTGTTCTTTGAAAGCACTTATTTCATAAATTTACAGTAATAATATACAATATACAAAACTAATAAAAATATTAAATTTACGTTTATATTATTATAGAATATGCATTTGTAATATTTGTTTAAGTTATATTTATTTTGCTAATCTTGTTATCATTTTACTCAATACTTTCTAGGTGTTTTGGATCGTTACATAATAAATAAAATTTTTAGAGCTAATCTAGTTCATTTCAAGTCCTTTTCACTCATTTATTTAATTTCCATTATTCTTAACAAATTTCACTGCCCAAGTAAACTATGAATGGCTTACTAAACTGAATAAGCAGGTAAACTAGTACTGGACACATTTGTGCCATGGGCCGTCATACCATGGAACGCATAACGTCAACCACGTATGCAATTAATATAGCTAGCACTGGACACCGTGGTGTCTCAGGCCGTCATACCATGGGACACAAAACGTCAACCACGTATGCAATCAATATGGCTAAAAAGCCATGGTAATACATAATCAGACATATAAGCGATAAATGCGGGCATAAAGCCATGAATACGGGCATAAAGCCTTATGCAGTACTGCTAAATCGATCCCCTATTGGCATGCCAATTTATCCAATCTAACATACGTGTCTAGGCAATATATGGGCATAATAGTACCATTAAGTGTTTATAAGTTTTATTATTTCATTATATTTTCTATTTATATTTTATAGCATTTTAATTTCTATTCATAGTGGAAATACAATGTCCAAAATCATTTTCACCTAATGCATGTATTCGTAAACTTCATTTATATGGATCACGGTTTATCAATCACATCATCTATTTAACATTTACAATTTCTTATCTAATTTATCACACCATCTCACATGTCACTTAGGTTCAAGCATTTTTATTTTTATTCATAATGGGAACATAAGTCCCAAATAACATTTGCACATCATTTACACCTTCAACATTTCATTTATGGTAATTATAATTCACATTTTAAGTTATGTTGGCAATGTCTCATAAGTTCTATTTGTGATGGGAATACAAGTTCCAACTACCTGCTCACATGATTTAGGTGTTCATTAAATCATTTAAGTGGGGTACCATTCATATCCCAAGTTGTCCATGAAAATTTCATGTATTTCAGATTTTATATCCTAATTTCCTCTAGCAATTTAGCCAAGATGCATGGTCCAGTTGGTCATACTTCCTTCATGGAAGTTGTTTCTTTATGCGTTAACTTTAATTTCCCTTTTGAATCATTCACTTTGAAGCTGTATAATGAAGAAGCGGAAGCATGAAAAACACAAGTTTATATCATTGAAATTCAAAATTTTTCTTCTAGGGTCACATGCATCATGCAAGATTTATTTTTATCTATTTGATTTCAATGATAAACAGCATATTAAAACTCTTTGAATATATTTTTTTGGATCAACATTTGCCATTTAAGATTTTAGAATTAATAGATTAATCTATTAGAACCCTAGATTAGATCAAGAACAAGTACACTAACCTTTTGATGCACTGCAGTGTGTTTGGCACCTTTGGGATGCGTCTTTAGGACACCGGATGTTGTCCCTCTAGCTTGTCCACACCGAGATCACCTATGGTAGCCCTTGAACAGGTTCTAAAGCTTTTTCTATGAATTAGAAAATCAAATTTTGCCTTTTGAGAGATTACAGATGTAAACAGGATACTAGAAACATTTTCTAGTATTTTTAATTCAAGAGATTGTTTGCTAATCTCTTTGAATTGATGAGAGATGAAGAAGAAGAGAAGAGAGGGCAACCAAGGGTGGTGGCACAAAGAGAGAATGGTAGCTTGTGTATTTTGTTCTTTCATCCTTACACTTATATAGCTAGGTCACCACTTAAAACCCTTGCCACATGTCACCTTCTGATTGGCTCTAGGTTTAATTGACCCAATCACATTGTGCCAAGTGTCAAACCTATATTTAATCTTGACTTTGATCATCTTACATGATTAAAAGACATATGGCAAGCTTACGTGTAGTGCCATGTGTCACCATCTCATGGTGCCACATGTCACCCTGTGAAATGACCAAAATACCCTTGTGTCTTAATTTTGAGTTCTCAACCCAAAATAATTATTTCTCTTCTTTTAATTAATTTATATCAAATATGAATAAATTAATTAATCTCTATTAATTAATTTCTCATTAATTAAATTCATATTTAAAAACTTTAAATATAAATTTAACTTATACTATACATCCAATAACCTAGATTTGGTTTCAAGCCATGCTAGGGACTTTGCAATCTAATTACAAACCAAATCTATTTAATTAATTAATTAATTAAATCATATTTCGTTTGGTGATTACTTGTGTATGTGTGTGACTTACTAGGCTCATCACTAATTGGCAATGAGACATGATATCAACTCTTAATATCATCAGAACTCTTTCTTACCATAAATGATTTCTCTAAATCATTTTATGCACCTTGTAGACCATGGTTAACATCTAGCATAGCATGCCATGGCTACCCAATTAGTAATAAGGTTTACCTTAAATGAACCTATAATCATATGTTACCATACACTAGAATCTCTCTGTTACAAAATCCCAACTCAAGCTGGAGTCATGGTTTATGTCAAACCCCATTTGCTATGAATATTATGTTCTCTTTTAATTCCAGTTTTTTATTAAAAGATTTTCTCATTAGAAACTCTTTTCTGATTAAATCTATCTGTCATGGCCAGCAACTTGAAACATCAAGAATAATTAAATGAACTTAGGATTTTATCCCTATTTACTTAGAGGAACAGATTCCATCTTGATCAACACCTACCTTCATATGTAACTAGTAGGAGCCAACACATGCCCATATACCCATACACAGTACAAGTATGAAAGCAGTATCAAACTCAAACCACCTATATACAAGATAACTGTGCTATCTTAGGTCTAAAGATTATATGCACTGATATGATTTATGACAATACATTGACAAGAGTAAACTCCATGAGCTTGTCATAAATGTTACTGGTTTGATCTACTTATCATATATAAGTGCCTATCATGTTTGTTATATGGCATGAGACTCACCATTCCATCTTATTTACATCTCATATAAATAACTTGGGAACAAACATGATTACAATCTTTCTGGATAAGTCATGTCCTTATTGTGAAGTATCCTCGATTGTGAACCAAGTTATGATACTTTGTGCTATAAATACTATCACTCATATTCTTAACAACTTAAGAATAGAATTTCTAACAAAATATCAATGGACCTTTTCTATTATACATAAATATATTATGTAAACGGAAAAGTGAAAATGCCTTTTATTAATAAAAGATGTACAAGATACATACTAAATGATATGCTCTAGGGCATACTACTAACATATAACTCTAGTTATAATCAATTGATTAATGACCGTTCAGGGTGCTGAACCCTGTAAGTCTACTAGTTTCAGGATTTTCTATCTTCTTTGTCATACAATTTCAAGCACTTAGGCTTAGAATTGGTTCTAGGTCCCTAAAATAAAGTTTTAGGCCTTCACCTTAGCTTTTCATATCATTTTGAATCATATCATTGTGGTTACTATTCATATTACTATTTATGCAAATTTTGACTATGTAATAAATAATAGGAATACAAATTTTAAATTCATGATAATACCACATTTTGGGTTATAAACTTGTTGGCATTAGTTGCCAATTACAATTCAAATCTTTTTAGAAGTATTTCTAAAATTTCAATTTTTGTCACCTAAGTTTACTGTTCTATTGGACTAGTCTACATCGAAATTTTGGCTAACCTTTCTTCATCAAAGTTGTTCCTTAATATCTCTACTTTAATTCCCTTTTTGAATCACTCCATTTTGAGCTTTGTAGCTCAAGTTATGGCATTTTTACCATAACTGGCCAGATTGGTCAATGTCTAGAATTTCTAGGCAATTTTTGGTTCTGCAGTTTTGATGAGCTAATTTTGGTTAGCAATTTGATTAGGTTATGGTCATAATTTGGGTTTCTATTCTTCATGAAAGTTATTCTAGTATGTCTAAGCTTTCCATGGATTCAAGAATCAGGTCATTTGAATCTCTCTACACAGAGTTATGGCCATTGAACTATCATTGTTCATATGGTCATTTTTCCAAGTCCAGATTTTAGTTACTCAGATTCAAGCTAAATTTAGGTCACTTTATGTTGACTTTCTAGGCAGGGTCTCTTCATGAAAAATGTGGCAAATTGTCCTAAGTTTCATCTCCAATTAGCCTCACACCAATTGGAACAACACAACTCTATGTATGGCCTAAAAACCACAATGGACTCAAGGTCCAAATTCCTACATAGAAAATCAGCACTCCCAATATCAATTCCACCCTACTTCCAAACTTCAATTTACATTCATGGCACTTCAAAAAGTCAACAATTGATCTCAACATCATCAATTTCAAGCCACAACACAAAATTCCTAAATTTAGGGCAAAACCCTAACTTCCATAATCCCAATTCTTGCTACCATATACAAATCAACACATACATCATGTACTTCATTTTATCTAAGCTAGAATTTAAGTTTTCATACAATTAAACATATCATCACTCACTTCCCTAAGCTGACCAAATTTAGATCTTCCAATTACTCATCATTTTCCTTCAATTTCATGTCCTACAAACTCCTTTCAACATGCTTAGCATGATCAAAGAAGAGAGGTAAGGAAAATTTTGCACTAACCTTGATGGATCACTTCTTTGACTTGCTAAACCTCAAGATTTTCTCCAATTCTTGGCTACCACTAGCTTCCTCAAGGTGTGGTAGTAAATTTTAGTGAAGTGACTTAGGGTTTTGGGGAAGAATGGAGGGAGACCAAGCTAGAAGAAAGAAAAAAAATGGTGGAGTATTCTTTTCAAGGTGTTTCGGCCATGGCTCTTTTCCAAGGAAGAAGATGACTTTTAAATTATGTAATTTGTCCATTTAATTGATCTTTATGTCTTTTTATATGTAGTTGTCCATATTTAATTGGTTGTAAATTTTTAATAATGTCACTCTTGTGTAACGCTTATGTGATAAATATTATTCAAATTTCATTTTTTTTATTTTCTTTTCTTATTTTCTCTACTCTTTTCTAATTTAATTTTTTTATCAATATTTATTCACATTTTATGACATAAATCTCACTTACTTAAATAGTTAAGTTGGTCAAAAATCATCTCTGAGGGTGAAATGACAAAAATACCGTTCGTTTTGTTTACCGAGTTAAAATTATCTATATCAATTGACATAATTTTTCTTGATATTCTATTGTCATTTAAACCTTAGAAATCCTTTACTTAAGTCCTAATAATTATTTCAAAGGGTTTCCTGTAAATCCGGGGTTGGCAACTGTCTTCACAATCGCTTCCCATTAGGGTTACCCATCGCTGTGACCTCTGGCTCATTTAACTAAGTTGCACTTCGTTTCTTTTATTTTTCCTTAGTTTTACTTGATCTTTATTCAGTCAATTTATGTTTTCTCAGTCTAGTTTAAGTGTAGTTCCAGACATCCTGACTGTCTGAGCAGACTTTAGTCACCGAAACAGTAGAATGTATAGACTACCTAAAGTGAGGGCGTTACAGAAACCATGCATGAGGGAGAGTGGGGTTTTGATTATTTGATTAAATTAAATATGTTTACTAGTGTTGATTAATGTGTATACATGATTTGGGAGTTGGAACTTGCATGAAATTGTGAATTGTGAAATTAGGGTTTTGGAAAATTGGGGGTTTGTGCTATGATGTGTAAGTAATGTTCTTGAGGTCAAATAATGACCAATTGATGTGGAATGAATGAGAAATGAAGTTGGTTGGTGAGAGGAATTAATGAATTAAAAGTGTGGTTAATGAAGAAAGTTAAAACATAGGGGAATAACTTTCATGAAGAAAGTGAGGCCATTCTAATTCTACATCTTGGCCAAATTACTAGGGAAAGTTAAAACATTAATTCTGGAATTCATTAAACCTTCACAAAATGACTTGAAATGTGATATGTACTTAACATAAATGGTTTGATGAACACATATATCATATGAATATGTAATTGGGACTTATGTTCCCATCATGAATGAAATGAAAATGCTATGAGCATGAATAACACATGAAATGAAATAATGAGTATAATGATATTAAATTGCCCATGTATGCCTAGACATCAATGTATGGGTTGGATCGATTGGTATGCCAATCAGGGACCACAAATGCAGTACTGCCCATGGCTTTCGAGCCTACTTCATGAATGATCATTGTTAGACAATGTATGTCTGATATGGTTATTCTTCTGGCTTTATGCCTGACATGCTGGCAACTATGCCTGACAGTTTTACTAGCTTTTATGCCTGCCCGATGGCTTTATGCCTTATGCCTGACAGATGTATACCTGATAGGCACATAGGGTGTCTAACTAGTATACTCCAGTTTATCCAGTCTTAACAGTCTGTTATAGGTTACTTGGGCATTGGAAGGAATTAAGAAGATTGGATGATAAACAAATGAATGGAAAAGATCAACAAAAATGTGTAATGACTTGTAATTAATAAAAATGCATTTCTTTTATGGCACTACACACATGATGTAACATCCTCCCTATACGTGTTTTGTACGTTCTATGGCTCCAGTAGTCAAATAACAGTCCAGGCAAGTCAGGATGTCTGGAACTACCTTCGGTGATAGTGAACAGACATATAATGATGAAATAAATAAAAAGAAAATACAAGAAAAATCAAACAAAAATGAAAGAGAGAAAATGAAGCTAAGTTAAGCAATAAATTTACCATGATGGGTGACATACCGGGAAGGCTGTTGTCGACCCCAGGACCGCGGGGAACCCTCTGAATCTAATTTTGAGACCTAAATAAAGGTTTATTGAAATGTAATTGACACTAGAAATATCAAAGAAAAATTAATAAATTAGTATAAAGAAAACGAAAAATCGAGAAACAGACAAAAATCGGTGTTACCGAAAAATCGGGAATGTAACCCAAAGTGGGGTGTTTTGGTCATTTGACACATAGTGTTGCCTTTTGACCTCAATCTCCATTAAAAATAAATGATATTACACTTAGAAAATTTCAAAGAAAAATTAGAAAGTTAGTATAAACGAAAAATAAAAATTAAAGAAATCGGCGGTACAAGGAGTAAATCGGTGTTACCAAAAAAGTCCGAACTTGACCTGAAGAGGGGCATTTTGGCCAATTGACACCTAGAGTTGACTTTTGACCTAAATGTCCATGAAAAATAAGTAGTATTAAATTTTGAAAATGTCATGAAAATAAGAAGTTTTATACATAATGTAATTAAAAGAAATTATGGGGACATAATTGAAATAACTATAAGTTTAATTATACTAATATTAACCTAAAGTGAGTGGCATATATTATATTCATAAATCTTAATTAGTGGAGCATTATGGACGTGTAAAAGCACTAAGTGGACAGATTTTATGAGGAAAACCATTCATTTTCTTCAATTCCACTTCCATGGCCGAATATGGGTCTCCATTTTTCCTCCATGAGAACTCATCATGCAAGCTTCAATCCTCCCCCATTTTCAACTTAAAACTCAAGGTTCCCTTCATCAAACTTTGTCTCCACACCATGGGAAAGCTTTGGGCAGCAAGAAAAAGAAGAAATTTCAAGGTTTAGCAAGCTCTAAACAAAGGTTAGTGCTAGTTTTCCCTACCTCACTTAATTAAAATTTGTACTAAGGTTGAGATGAGTTGAATTATTGAAAAATTAGATGGATTGGATGAATATTTAATGGTGATTGAATTTGGCAGCCATGGAACCTAAAGAGGTTTGAATTATCTTTACATGTATTTGATGTGAAATGATATTGATTAAGGTAATTAGAGGTCCTAGCAAATTAACTTTATGTATATGTTGAGATTGAGTGATTGAATTAGGAGTTTGAAAGAATTGTTGAAGACCTTGGATAATTGTTGAATTGGGGCAGCCTTGAGAAGCATGAAAATGGTTAATTTATGCATATTATTGTTGATTAATGATGCTCAATTCATGTGATTATAAGTAGTAGAATTTAATTGTAAGAGTACATGTGAGGTTGACAATGTGAAAGTGGGTTTTGAACAAAATTTTGAAGACTTGGACAATTGAGCTTGAAATTGGCAGCCTATAATGTTATGAATTGTATTTGAATTTATGTAATATATTGATGAGATGTGATGGTATTAAATTGTGGGCAGCATGTGTAGTTAAAATGGAAGTGTTTGTGTAACATAAGTGTTGATGTACATTGAATTTGGGTGGATGTAAATGTTGAAGTTTAATGGTGTATTGTGTGCCTTGTGCCCTTGAGTATTCTGCCCAGAATTCTTGCTGGAATTGTGTACAATATATATATAGAAGTGTTGTTGATTGAATATTGTAGTAATGAGAAGGAGAAGGAACATTAAGTTGGGAGTGTATGAGCTTTGTGCAGGTTGTGTATTGAGGGCAGCACCTAAATGAGGCCATAAGTGCCAAACTATGAACCCAATTGGTATGAGGCCAATATGGGGTGAAACTAGACACCAAATAGGCCAACTTTTATGGAGAAAGGTTGCCAAAATTCTGCCTAGAAACTGACCTTAAAAAGTGACCAAATCCGGATTAGTGCATTTAAGGCCTGAAAACTGACCATTTGGGCAGTAGTTAGTTTTCAGGCCATAACTCACTCAAAACAGGTCCAATTGACCTGAAATTTTGACCATGAATAGTTAAGACCTATATCTACAAGTCTTATGAAGACACCCAAGCCCAGAAATGACCATAAGCAAGTCAAAAAGCTTACACAAGTTCGGGTCCAAAAACTGGCCAAACCTAAAATGACCTAAAGTGACCTAAAGTGACCAATTTTTATACATTTTGACCAGCAATAGTAAAATGATCATAACTTGGTCTACATAACTCAGAATGACCTGAAATTTTGCCCCGCGTTCCATAAGACATAGATCTACAAGTTTTTAGTTTTGACTGAAACCCGAAAACTGAGGAAACTAGGTTGTCCGGCTAGGTCAAAATAGTACACCGAAATCTGGTAAATTGCAATAAAATGCAATACACTTGGAAATGAAATTGGTAACATATACCAACACTAAAGGGCTATAAAATGTGACATATTGGTAACATTAGAATTAACTCACGTAGAGTGCATCAAGGGTCAACATTATAGGTTGACTAATGAAATGAATTGAGGGGAATAGTACCAAGAGAAATAGGACTTTAAGCTAGACAAATCTAGCACACAAAAATTGAGAAATTGACCAAATTTTGCACTAAAGGTGTAATCTGTCCAGCTTTAGTAAATTGACCATATCTTGGTCTATACAACTCGGAATGACCTGAAATTTTGCCCCTCGTGCAATAAGACATAGAGCTACAATTTTGCTTCTTTGACCAAAAGCTAAAAACCAAGGGAAATAGGACTTTATGCTAGATCAATCTAGCTCACTAAAATTGAAAATTGGTAATTACATAAAATGATGCTTGAAGTGATTTGGCAATGAATGCCAACTTGTAAAAATGGTAAATTGCACTATATTGGCAGCATATTGAAATGCAAATTGTGACATGTTGATACTAGAATCAACTATCCATGATGCATAAAAAAGGTCAATAATTTTATTGACCAGTGAAAGGCATAAAGATGTATAAACCCTATGAATAAAGAATTAAATATGTGATATTGTAATATGCCCTAATTTGCCTAGTTGACTAGTTTGGAAAGGTTAGCATGCCAATAGGATTCTGACAGCTGTTCTGTAAATAACTTTACGTCATACTGTGTTTTATGGCTTATTAAGCCATACTATGATTTTAATAGCCTATGGCTATACAAATTGTGTTAATATACTCGGCTTAATGCCTGATTGATTATATGGCTTTTTAGCCACACTATTTGCACACCGAGAGACACCTTGTGACCGATGGTGTGATGGCCTGAGGTACTAGGTACCCAGTGCTAGTATATCCGTTTATCCAGTCTGGTCAGTGTATAGGCTACACGGGCAGTCAATTAAAATATTATTCAATTCAAGCAATTAAGTTAAGTTAAGTATAATGAAATTTCAGTGTAATTAAATTAAGTATAGAATGAATGAGTAAAAGAAATTAGCAAAAGAAACATAACAAAAATATAAATTGCAGAATCATAGAGACTTGAAATACAATACAGTTAGAATAATTTGTATACTGGGTAGTATTACTGAAAAGTTATAAACTAAGCACTTCCAAAGAGGAACAAACTAGTATATAAGATTGTTGATACTAGAAATACCATACCAAATTAAATTGATTCCTAAGTATCTGAATTATGATTTATTTCTTTCTTTACTTGTATATATTATTTCCTGTTATATTATTGCACCACTAAGCAGAAATGCTTAGCCCGATGGAATTGCTTCCTCGCGCAGGTACTGAAGGTAAAACCAGTAGACTGTCGACTGAGATTTTTGGAGTCCAGACCTGCAGAAGTGTCAGAAGAGTTCAAGATTGTCACCTCCTCAGCAATGCATGTAGATAGGGCTCATTTTATACATGTTATGTATATTGTTCATTCCTAGCACGTTGTAAATTATTTGTATATCTTGTACAAAATAAACTCATGTAATTAACCTATGAATTATGGAAGCTATTCAAAGTAAGTATTTTAATATGTGAATTGAATTTGAGTTATAATGAGATTGTACTTGTGAATATTGAGATGTTGAAAATCTGATGAGATTTCTGAGAAATCTGGATACTGTATTGAGATACATTATGTTTGAAAATTTTTGAGACTATTAAGTTTAAGAAATTGAGTATATATATTGAAATTGTTTTTGGCAGGTTCAGAAGAACTGCTAGTCCAAATTACAGCCGGCACGTTGTCGGATTATCATTAAAATTTTTGAAATTTCCAAATTAATTAGATTTTGATAAAAGTAAAAATAGCCTAAACCTTAAATAAAGTTTTTGAATAAATAAATCAAGAACTGTAATGAAATCAGATAAGATCAGGTGCTTCGGCACGCCATGTAGCACGCCTTGCTCGGCTACACTGTAGATGGGTGAGGGGTGTTACACATGAACATTTACTTTTATTTATTTTGTAACACCCTCACTGTATCCATTCCGTACATTCTACTGTTCCGGTGACCGATGTCGGTCCAGACAGCTAGAACGTCTGAAAAAATATTTACAGTAAAGTGAGGAACCATAATTAACTCAAATATTAATAAGAAAAATTTAGGAAAAATTTTAGAAAAAAAATACAACCAAGTTAAATGAGCCGGTGCTCTAGCAATGGGTAACCCAGTGGGAAGTTGTGGTCCTCGCAACTAGGAGCCCTAGACCCGGGAGAAAATTCATAAAATAATTTTTAGGACTCTAGAGAAGATTCATTGAGGTTTCTATGGCATTAGAATGCCAAGAAAATGCTTAGAAAATTTTTTCAATCGGTATAGAAAATTTTAGTCTGTTAAGCCAAATAGAGGGCATTTTGGTCATTTCGCCTTTAGAGGTGAGTTTTGGCCGACTTGTCCAGTTAAGTAAATAATTATTATAATCTAAAATATGAATAAATATTGCTAAAAATTTAATTGAAATTGAGTAGAAAAGAAAAGGAAATAAAAATGAAAGAAATTAGGAAATATGACATCATATGATGTCATTGAAGCACTCCCACCCAATCACATTGTGACACCTATCTATAAACATAATTAAAAGCCTAAAATGGGAAGAAAAATTGAAGAAACAATTTGCCTTGTTCTTCTTCCCAAAATCAGCTGTAACCCACTTCCCACACCCTTCTACCATTGAAGCTTCACCCAAGCTTCTAAACCTCTACCAAAACCACCTCAAAACCTCATCTTTCCTTCACAAAAATTTGTCTCTACCACTAGAGCTAGACTTGGGCAGCCATTAGAAGAGAAGAAAGTGGAAGAAAGTGAGGTGTGAATAAGCTTAGAAAATCACCAAAGAGGTTAGTGCCGTATTCTTTGCTTTTACATCTTTCTAAACATGAATTTAAGTTAAGTTGAGAATTTGATAAAAATTGAATTAATGGGGCATGATTATGTTCCATGAAATTTTGGCAGCCTTGACATGAGTTAGGGTTAGGAGAATTCTTTGATTTAAAGTGACATATTAGCTGCCCCTAGTATAAATTATATGATTAGTATAGCAAATTAGGGGTAAGATGCATGAATTGGAGGCTTGGTCAATTAGGGTTAGGGTTTTGAAATTTAATTTTAGTGGTGGATGAAAACGGACATAAACTAAAGTTTTAATGGTCAATTAGTGACCATTTGGCTATGTTTGATTAGGAAATGAAGTGATTTGTACCATGGGAATTGAAGTTAGGTATGTTGCCCTTGAGTTCCCTGCAGGTCTAGATGTGAGTCCAGCATGTTTGGGCAGCTATAAATGGAGTTGTAGAGGTTCAATTGGTGCAAGGCCAATTGGGCATGAAACTAGACACATAATGGCACAACTTTGATGAAGAAAGTCTGCTTAAAAAACCAAACCAAGTTGACCTAAAAATTGTCCTAATCCGGGTGACTTGCATTCTACCTGGGCAAAATGACCAAATGAATAGTGTTTATTCATTTGGTCATAAATTGGATTAGAAAGGTCCAATTAAATTGAAATTTTACCAGACGAAAGCTGAGACATAGATCTACAACTTTCATGAAGAACACAAATCCAAATCCTGACCATAACCTAGTCAAATTACCAACCAAAGTTAGGTTACCAAATCTAGCAGAACCAGTTTTGCCTAGAATTTTGGATTCTGTCCAATCCGGCCAGTTATGATTTTTAGGCCATAACTTGAGCAACAAAACTCCAAATGGAGTGATTTAAAAAAGGAAATGTAATTAGACAAAATAAGGAACAACTTTCATGAAGACAAATTTGCCAAATTTCTACTGTACAAATGAACAATGGAACAGTAAACTTAGTGCTTGAAATCTGAAAATTGTGAATAACTAACACTAAGCTTTGAAATGGAATTGGCAACCAATGCCAACAACTTTAAAATGCAAAATGTGGTATGTTAGGGATATTAAAACCAATATACCTATTGTCAATGCAAAGTCAACATTTTAGTTGACTAATGAAATGAATAGTAACCTTACACATAATTTACAAATATTCAAGAAATGACTTTGCAATATGCCTTAGTAGGCCTAATGTGATTGGTTTGGATAGGTTGGCATGCCAATAGGGTTCTGATAGCAGTACTGCATATGATGTATGGCTTCATTGCCATTCTGTGATGATAGCCTATGGCTATACTGATTATAATATTGTACTTGGCTTTATGCCTTATTGCTTTTATGGCTTATTAGCTATTCTGTTTGCACACCGAGAGACACATTGTGACCGATGATGTGACGGCCTGAGGTACCTGGTACCCAGTGCTAGTTTACCCGTTTATCCAGTCCGGTCAATTTGTATAGGTTACTTGGGCATGGAAAAGTATAATTGTAATTGAATTGATTATTAAAGAAAATAAAGAAATTAAATATCAAGATAAAGAACAAGAATGATTACAATAAAATAAAGAAGCTCAAAATCATCAAGAAAACGATCAATAAAATGTAAAAAAGAGTTAATATCATAAAATGTAATTAGCCTTCGATTAAACAATAAATTAGTAATTATTCATTTCTTATAAGAACAATAACTAGAAAAATTTTTACTTTTATTTGCATACTATATTTTCTTGTATTATTGGCACCACTAAGCTTTATGCTTAGTGCGTCACTTTTGCAACGCGTAGGTACTGAAGATTTGGACAGAGGGCCCAGTAGGCCACAGACTGGGTAAGACCGTTCACAGTTCTACATAGTTTCCGTGTCACCTCACAGACTACAGTGCATTGGTAGGACACTAGGTCCCATTTTGTATTTTGTGATTTTTGTAAGTTTTGTAATTAAAATCTTATTTATCATTTTATATTTGAAACATATGTAATATAATTTTGTATTAATGTAAGTATTTGTAACTTTGTATTTATAAATAACATATGTGAATTTATTTATGATTTGAGCATGATGATGATGTGAAATGAATGAATGACAAATTGAGGAATTGTTAAGAAATTGTTGTAAATTGGTGTGATACAAATGGAGTTTGAGAATGATTGGAAATTATTGGAAGTGTTTTTCACAGGTTCCGAAGAACTGTTTTATCCATTTTTAGCTGGTACTCCGCCAGATTTTTTATAAAATTTTCAGAACCCCAAATGAATTTATAATTTTAATAAATGAATTAAATGAGTTAAATTTCACAAATTACACTTCATATCCATGAAGAAATAAATTAATGAAGAATAAAAACGATTGAAATAAAATATGGTGTTCCGGTATACTGTGTGGCATATCTTGCTCGGCTACACTGTAGGCAGGTAAGAGGTGTCACATATTTAGTTTATTTTCATTTTATTACTGCACCACTAAGCAATATGCTTAGCATGATGGATTTTCCTTATGTAGGTACTAGAGATAAAGCTCAGTAGACGTTGGACTGGGATTTGGAGATCGGATCTGCAGTAGTGTTGTGTCACCTCATCCTGACATTTTGGTAGGGCCCAATGAGCTATAGATACTTTGTTATTGAACATTGTAATCAAATATTAAGTTTGTAATTCAAATTCTAAATTTGTATAATAATTTTGTACATTATGTAAGTAAATGAATTTATTAAATTTCATGGATGAAATGAGTTGGCAATTTGATATGGATCAATATGAATAAATGATTAGAAATTATGGTTGAGGGTGATATCATGATTTGAAATTATTGACAATGATGATGAGATTTTTTTTTAAACAGGTAAATGTTTAACAGGTTAAATGTTAATAAAATAAGAAAAACTCTGATAGTTTCTCCATTTAAATATTAGAAATTTTAAATAAGAATGGAACTAAAATTAATAATAAAGAAAGCAAAATAAGATAAGGTGCTCCAGCACAGTATGTGGCATTCCTTGCTCGGCTACACTGTAGATCGGGTAAGGGGTGTTACAATATTAATTTATTAATTTTGGTCTATCATTGACCAAGTCAAAGTGTCAAACTTCAACTAGTCAACATAATCAACATTTGACAATTCAAACCTCTCTAATTTCCATCTTCTTTCTTTGAATAATTTTCAAGCTTATATTTAAACTATTTAAATATTAACTAATACACTTCCTCAGATAAATTTAACTTTAAGTCATGCTAGGGACTTTGCAATCTTATTGCAAATTAAATTTATTAATTCAATCAATCAACTAAACTCTTTGATTAATTAATCGAAATGATTTTGCTTTGGTCAATATGCTATTATGTGTGTGACTTACTAAGTTCATTACTAATTGGAAATGAGGATAATATCAACTCCTTAATATTATTGAAACTGTTCCAAACTTGGAATGAAATACCGATTTCATTCAAGTCCTCATAAGTCATAATTGACATCTAGCATTATGTGTTATGACTACCCAACTAGCCATGAATTATATCTCCAATTTAATGAACCCTTAATCATACATACCGTGCACTAGAATCTCTCCATTACAAATTCTCTCAATTACAAAATCCCAATTCTAGCTGGGGTCATGGTTTATGCCAAACTCCATTTGCTATGAATGTTATGTTCTCTTTTAATTCTAGTTCTTGATTAATCAGACTTTCTTATCAGAAACTCCTTTCTGGCTAAGTCTATCTATCCTAGCTAGGTACTTAAATCATCAAGAATAATTAAATGAATATAGGATTATCCCTATTTACTTAGGGTAACAGATCCCATCTTGATTAATACTTATCTCCATATATAACTAATAGGAGCCAACACATGCCCATATATTCATACATAGTATGAGTATGAAAGCAGTATCAAACTCAAACCACCTATATACAAGATAACTGTGCTATCTCAGGTTAAGGGATTTTACACACTAATATGATATTTATGACATTGCATTGACAAGAGTAAACTCTATGTGCATGTCATAAGCGTCACATGTTCTGCCCACTAATCATATAAGTGCCCACCACATTTGTCATATGGTATGAGACTCACCATTCCATCCCGTTAGTATCCCATACTAATTTATGAAAACAAACATGAATGCTAATCTTTCTAGATAAGTCATGTCCTTATGAAGTATCCTCGATTGTGAACCAATTTATAATACTTTGTGTTAGAAATTCTGTCACTCATATTCTTAACTACTTAAGAATAGAATTTCTAACAAAATACCAATGGACCTTTTTCATTACACATAGAGAAATTATGTAAAGAAAAAAGAATAATTGCCTTTTATTAATAAAAATATGTACAAGATACATACAAAATGATATGCTCTAGGGCATACTACTAACAATCTTCCACTAGCATTAGAGCCACTCATTACAGTATTTAAGACCCATCTTCTCAAGATATTGGTCTAACTAATTTTGTGACATAGCCTTCGTGAATGGATCAGCTGAATTTTTTATTGACACTATTTTTTGCATGGCTACATCGCCGCGCCCAATTATCTCTCTGATAATGTGGTAGCGCCTTTCTCTGTGTTTAGATTTACAGTGAGACCGGGGTTCCTTAGCTTGAATGACTGCTCCATTATTGTCACAATATAGTGGGACTGGTGATACAATGGATGGAACCATTCCAAGTTTTGTCACGAACTTCTTTATCCAAACAGTCTCTTTTGCAGCATCTGATGCATCAATATACTCGGCCTTTATAGTGGAGTCGACAGTTGTACTCTATCTGGAACTTTTCCATCTAACTGCACCTCCATTACAAATCAACACAAAACCAGAGATAGATTTTCTATCATTGATATCTGATTGAAAATCAGAATCCGTAAAACCATCCAGTTGTAGGTCCCCACCTCCATAAATCAAGAATAAATTCTTAGTTCTTCTTAAGTACTTAAGGATATTCTTGATAGCTATCTACTATTCCAAATCTGGATTGGATTGAAACCTGCTAGTCAAACTAACAGCATATGCAATATCTAGCCTAGTACACAACATTACATACATTAAACTTCCAATAGCAGAAGCATATGGAATTCTGGCCATTTTCTCTCTTTCTTTAGGTGTCTTAAGAGACATATCCTGTAACACCTCGAATTTTTTTGAGCTTTGAATAGTACCATTTTTCAGTCAGTGAATAGTACTATTCAAAGCTAGTTTGATGACTAAAAAAAAGATAAAAAATAATTGGAAATAAGCAGAATAAAAATAAAGTGACCATCAGGTTATGGACTTAATTGGTATTACCGAAAAAGGATTGACTGTAACCCGATGAGGGGCATTTTGGTCATTTGACACTCAGAGTTAACTTTTGACCAAAATGTTAATTAAATTAAGTGAAATTAATATAATAAAATATGAAGAAATTTTGATGAAAATTTAAATAGAAATGTGTAAATAAAAGAAGAAAAAGAAAAGAAATTAAAACTTATTTAAAATTATGACATAAGCATGACCAAATTAAAAATAAAATTTAAAAAGAGGATAAGTATATAAGTAAGAGACAAAACCTTAAAATGAAAAGCTTTCTTCTTCTCTCCCTTTCACATGTGCTGCCCACCCTCTCTCCTTATCTTCCTCCATTGCTTCTCTTCCAAAGCTCCATTTCTCTTAGATTTCTTCCATATTTCTCCTAATCCCCAACATTAAAACTTGTTCTTGGACCTTGCTAGAGTGAGTGATTAGAAGTAAAAAGAAAAAGAGAAATTGAAGATTTGAAAGCTTGAAGAATTGGGCAAGTGAGGTTAGCGTTATCTCCACCTTTCTTTCTTCTTCTAACAAATAAATTGAGTTGAATGGTGAGGGAATTGCATGAATGGAAGAAAGAGAATTTGGGTCAACCTAGGAAATTTGGGGATTTTGATATTTTCATGAAGTTAAGCATGAATCTTAGTGTGAAATGAAGTATATGTATGAAAAGTATGTTGGATTGCATGAGATTTGTATGAAATTATGGATTGGAAAAATTAGGATTTGGAAATTTTGGAAAAATTAGGGTTTTGATGTCATGAAGTGTAATTAATATTTTTGAGGCGAAATATTGACCAAATTATATGTATTGAGCATGAAATGAAGTTGGTTGTTGAGTTGAATTAATGAATTAGAAATTGGTCAATATGCTGAATTTTGGACCTCTGAGTCCATCATGTTTGGATAATTAACCAGCTTTGGTAAAAATGACATAACTCAAGCTACAAAGCTACAAATGTAGTAATTCTAAAGCCAAAATCCTCATAAGACATAAAACTAAAACTTTTCTCTTTTGACTAGAACCCAAAACTTAAGGCAACTTAGAGAAATTGCTAGGATAAATTAGCGGTGACAATGCTGGAATTCTGAAATCCAGCAGCCTTGCCTCATGACCTCCGAATACTTAACAGGTCATAACTTCTTCTAGAAAACTTCAATTGAGGTGAATCAAATTGATTTGGAAACCTAAGACAAGGATCTAAAACTTTGTTCTAAGGACTTGAATCAAAATTTGAGCCTAAGATGCTTAAATATGGGATGCAAATTTTGGTCAAAATTATGACAGTATTGATCTGCAGAATTCAATGCTTGGAACAACATTAGTAATTTGACCATATATAGAGCTACAAAACTCCAAATTGAATGATTCAAAAGAGAATTAAAGTTCAAACATAGGAGAACAACTTTTTTGAAGAAAGTGAGGCCAAAATGAATCTATATCTTGGCCAAATTGTTAGGAGAAATTAGGACATCAATTCTGGAAATTTAGGAAACTTTCACAAATGACTTGAAAAGTGATAATAACTTGACATAAGTGGATTAATGATCACATGAACCACATGAATAGGTGATTGGGACTTATGTTGCTATTATGAATAATGTACTAATGCTATAAGCATGAATAACACATAAAATGAAATAATAAGTATAAAGATGTTAAAATTGCCCTTGTATGCCTAGACTTATGTGTATGAGTTGGATCGAATGACATGTCAATTAGGGATTACAGATGCAGTACTGGCCTTGGCTTTTAAGCCTACTTCATGAGTGATCATTGATAGATAATGTATGTCTGATATGATTATTCTTCTGGCCTTTATGCCTGCCTGTTGGCTTTATGCCCTACATAGTTTTACTGGCTTCATGCCTACCTACTGGCTTTATGCTTGACAGATGTATACATGATAGACATATGGGGTGTCTAACTAGTATACTCCCATGTATCCAATTTTAACAGTCTGTTATAGGTTGTTTGGGCAATGAAATGAGTTAATTTGATTGAATACCAAACAAATAACTAGAAGAGACCAATAAACTATAAAACATTCATAAATCATGAAATGCATTCCTATTATGGTATCATACATATGAAACATGTATTTTTATTTATTTAGTTTATTTTTATTATATTATTACACTACTAAGCAATATGCTTAGCGTGTTGGTTTTCCATGCATAGGTACTGGAGACGAAGCCCAGTAGTGATCAGATCTATAGTAGGACAGTGGTCACCTCAGCTATTCATTTTGGTAAGGCCCATGGACATCAGATATATGTATTCATTTTGAGCATTGTAAATAGGAAAGCTTGTAATTAATTTTGAGATTGTATAAGTTATGTAACTTATGTACTTGAACTCTATAAATGAAATGAGATGATTTCTACATGAATGATTATGAAAAATTTATATGAATGGATGAAGGCATGATGAGATATGAATTGAAGTGACTAAATTAAAATATAATGACATTAAAACTAATAATAATTAAGATAAGATAAGATAAGATAAGATAAGATAAGATACTCCGGCATAAAATGTGACATTCCTTGCTTGGCTACAATATAGATCGGGTAAGGGGTGTTATATATCCTTAGAAAGATGGATACCATGCCTTACTGGTAACAATCCTCTCTTGGAATCAAGCATGTTAAACTTCTTTAACACCTTTTCCAAGTATAGACTTTGGGATAAACCAATTATAATTTTTTGCTCTATCTCTATAGATGTGAATTCAAAGAATATAGGTTGCTTCCCCTAAGTCTTTTATGGAGCATGTATTTGACAACCATACCTTTATAGTTGTAAGCATACCTATATCATTACCTATTAATAATATGTCATCTACATACAAGACAAGGAAAGTGACGGCACTCCCACTAACTTTCTTGTAAACACATGGCTCATCCTCATTTTTGATAAAACTAAATGATTTGATGGCTTTATTAAAATGGATGCTTTAACTCCTTAAAGCTTATTTTAACCCATAAATGGATCATTTTAGCTTGCACACCTTTGAACGATCTTGGGATTCAAAACCCCTAGGTTGTTCCATGAAAACGTTTTCCTCAATATATCCATTGAGAAAAGCTGTTTTGACATCTATCTGCTAAATTTCATAGTCATTGTGTGCAGTTGTTGCTAGTAAAATCCTAATGGACTTAAGCATGGCAACAGGTGAGAAAGTCTCCTCATAGTTGATTCCTTGCCTTTAGCGAAACCCTTTCGCAACTAGCCATACTTTATAGGTATCTATCTTTCCATCGGAACCAATTTTCCTCTTGAAAACCCCTTTATTACCTATAGGTACAATACCTTCAGGTGGGTCTACAAGATCCCAAACTTAATTCATATGCATGGAATCCATTTCGGATTTCATAGCCTCGATCCATTTAGATGAGTCTATATCTGATATAGCTTCTTCATAGGTTGAAGGATCATCTCCATGATCTGTTTCTTCATGAACAAACAATTCTTGTTCATCTCCATGAAGAAAACCATATCTCTTTGGTGGGTGAGATATTCTGGTTGACCTGCGAGGAATTATTATAGATGTGTCATCAATAGGCTTAGGTTGTTCGGATGGATCTATATCCATTTGATATGTCGGTTGGTCGAAATTCTATAATTCCAACTCTATTTGCCTCCCTTTGCCACTTTCTTGAATAAACTATTATTTAAGAAATATGGCATCCCTACTTATCACAACCCTTTGTGATGTTGGCAAATAGAAATAATATCCAAAACTTTCTTTTGGATATCCAACAAATTAACCCTTTTCTGATTTGGTTTCCAATTTATCAGTCTTCAGCTTTTTAATGTAAGCAGGACAACCCAAAATCTTAACATGCTTAAGACTTGATTTCTTCTATGCCATATCTCATAAGGTGTGGAAGAGACTGATTTTGATGGAAACCTATTCAGGATATGCAAAGCTGATTCTAATGCAAATCCCTAAAAGGAGATTGGCAGATCTGTATAGATCATCATGCTTTGTACAATATCTAATAGGGTACGATTTCTCCTTTCAAATACACCATTCAATTGTGGTATTCTTGGAGGAGTTAACTGGGAGATAATGCCATGTTCTTTCTAAAGGCATTGGGAAGCGTGTTTAGGGCCTTAGAAGATTGAATTTCAAAATTTTTATCTAGAGTTTCATGCTTGCATATTTGTGCATTATAAGCCTAAACAATTTCTAATGCCCTAAAGCATGTCAAAATATCCTTTCAACATGCATTATGGATTCATTTGCCATTAAGGATTAGTGTTTATCAGTCTTTAAAAAATTGGTAGCCAGGAAGATAGGGAGGTGTAAGAATGGGGGGTGTCATAGTAAGGTGTGAGGTGAAATATCATCCACTAGATCATATAAAATGCACTAAGTAATGCCCAGGAAAGATAGTGGAGGCACAATAGTCTCACTTAAGTACCACCTCCTTAGGCAGCATTTCCTAGACATGCACTTCATACAATCCTAATAGCATCAAACCACTGGTAAGTACCGTCTTCCCATAACACTACCACATTACTAAGGATTTATGCCATGAAGGCAAAGATAGACAGGAGTTGCCACTTGAGTAATAACCAGGACATATTTAGTATTTCTTTCAAGGGTTATGGATGGCAACTTACTCCTTGTTTTTAGATCTGTAGAGATCTTTATAAAACTAGGCAAATGCTTCTTGATAATTTGTTAATAAGGCTATAAATTTATCTCTTTCTTCTTGGGTTAAATCGTTAGTTAGCTTAATGTCTTTAGAATTATCTGGTGTATCCAAATTAATAGAGATAGATTTTAATGCATTAATAGAAATAGATTCTAAATGATTACGAATGACATGCATATGCCTATTAGAATAAACATCAAATAAGTAAGCAAAAGGACTAGTCATATTATTGATTTTTTGCCTCAAAATCTTCATCAAGTACATTAGGAATGGAAAATTCAGTATCACAACTATGAGCATTACAAAAGACAAACTCAAACTTAGGAGTGCAGCTTTAAGTGCTTGGCTTCCATGTAGTCTTTAGATCAATGGTGCTGATTTTCTGCTTTAGCTCTTTCACATCTGGTAACCTCTAATCATATGTCCAGGTAATTACCCCCTCTTTCAAGAACTTAGGAGGCTTTGGCTCTTTTTCCACTTCAATTGGCTTATAGCCCAAACCATAACTCATGATCTGCCCCTTCATCTCAAGAAAAGTCACCAGGCTATCTATACATTTTCCTAGGTCCATGCTAGGAAAAAACTACATCCCCTTCATTATAGTAGCCACTTTCAGATCCATCCAATTTTTATAGATCCCAACAACTTGAAAACCAAACATTGGTGGAGCTCTACCATCTACTTTCAATGCAACTACCTCCTCATCAAAATCGGTCCAGACATCCAAAGGACTCTTATCATAGTTACAATTATCGCAAATGTCAATAACCATTATAGACTGAGGTTCATTGGGCTTTTGGATGGGTTGGATAAAGTCAATAACTCTGTTAGGGTTATCTGGGGTGGTCGATATCATGTAGAGACCTGGTGGAGGTAGAAAATTAGGTTAGGCATAAGGTTAGTATAGGTTTTTGGTCTGTTTTCTGGGTCGATTATCTTTTTGGCATCAATTAGGTCTTAACTCGCAATATTGGTTGATATCATAGCTAGGTGGGAGTGGATTTAGTGGCAGTCTGGGAGCTAAGAGCTATTGTAACACCCTCCCTGTAGCAACTCCGTACATTCTACTATCCCGGTGACCAGTGTCGGTCCGGACAGCTAGAACGTCTGGAAAAATATTTAAACTAAAGTGAGGAACCATAATTAACTCAAATATTAATAAGAAAAATTTAGGAAAAATTTTAGAAATAAAATATAACCAAGTTAAATGAGCCGGTGCCCTAGCAATGGGTAACCTAGTGAGAAGTTGCGGTTCTCGCAACTAGGAGCCCTAAACTCGGGGAAAAAAATTCATAAAATAATTTTTGGGACTCCAGAGAAGGGTCATTGAGGTTCCTATGGCATTAGAATGCTAAGAAAATATTTAGAAAAATTTTTCAATTGGTACAGACAATTTTGACCCGTTAAGCCAAACGGAGGGCATTTTGGTCATTTCGCCTTCAGAGGTGATTTTTGGCCGACTTGTCCAGTTAAGTAAATAATTATTATAACATAAAATATGAATAAATATTGCTAAAAATTAAATTGAAATTTGGTAGAAAAGAAAAGAAAAGAAAAATGAAGGAAATTAGGGATAATGACATCACATGATGTCATTTACATACTCCCAACCAATCAAAATTTAACAAGCCTTCTTAAAACACTTAAAAGAGACAAAATGGACCAAAAAAATTCTGGTGTCTTCCTCCTTCTTCAGCCAACCGAAATTCCTTTCCCTCTTCCTCCATAACTCTTGTTCTTTCATACCTTCAATCCTTTGATTTCTCATCCCAAATTCTATAAAGTCATTCACTAAAATTTGTCACCCAACCTTGCTAGAGTGTTTAGCAGCTAAGAAAACAAAAAAAAAAGTGAAAAATTCATAAGAGAAAATTCTGCCCTACTAAGGTTAGTGCCATATTCTTTGCTTTTACATCTTTCTAATCATGAATTTGAGCTAAGTTAAGTTGAAAATTTGACAAAATTTGAATTAATGAAGCATGGTTATATTCCATGAAATGTTGGCATCCTTGATATGAGTTAGAGTTAGGAGAATTCTTTGGTTTAAAGTGACATATTAGCTGCCCCTCTTATAAATTATATGATTAGTATAGCAAATAAGGAGTAAGATGCATGAATTGGAGGCTTGGTCAATTAGGGTTAGGGTTTTGAAATTTAATTTTAGTGGTGGATGAAAATGGACATAAAATAAATTTTTAATGGTCAATTACTGACCATTTGGCTATTGGTAAACAAGAATTGAAGTGTGTTTAGTGATAGGAATTAGGATTAGTGTGGCTGCCCTAGGTGACTTGCAGGTGTGGCTGTGAGTCCAGCCTGTTTGGACAGCCATAAGTTGGGCTGTGTAAGTTCAATTGGTGTTTTCCCATTTGGAAATGAAACTAGACACATAATGGCACAACTTTGGTGAAGAAACCCTGCCCAAAAGACCAAACCAAGTGGACCAAAAACTTGCCTCAACCCGGGTGTCCTGCAACCAGTTTCTGCAGAATTACCAAATGAACAGTGATTGTTCATTTGGTCATAACTCAGTGTAGAATAGTCCAATTGACCTGAAATTTTACCAGCAACTAGTTGAGATATAGACCAACAAATTTTATGAAGGAACCTACCCCAAATTATGACCAGAACCTATCCAACAAGAGAGATGGAGTTACTGTTTACTGCACTGTAGATATGGTCAGTTCTGAAATTTTTCAATCCGACCAGTTGTGGTTTTTTGACCATAACTTGAGCTACAAAACTCCAAATGGAGTGATTCAAAAAAATAAATTCAACTAGACAAAATAAGGAACAACTTTCATGTTTATCATTTTCTCAAATTCCCACTGCAACAGTAACTAATGGAACAGTAAAATAGGGTATAAAAACTGAAAATTCTGCTCCATTAATTTTAAGCTTAGAAATGGTATTGGTAATCAATGCCAACAAATTTTGAATGCAAAATGTGGTATGTTGGGAGTGTTAAAACTAATGTACCTATTTTCTATACAAAATTCAACATTTTTGTTGACTAATGAAGGGAATAGTAACACCAAAACTTGAAATTCAAAAATTGAAAGATTTCAAAGTGACAAATGCCCTAGTATACCTAACAAGATTGGTTTGGATAGTTTGGCATGCCAATAGGGTTCAGTTAGCAGTACTGCACATGGCATTATGCCATTCTTTGATTTCATGGCTTTTAGCCATTCTGACCTTGTATTGAAATTTGGCCTAGTGCCTGATGTTATTACAGCTTATTAGCTGTTCTGTTGCACACCGGGAGATACATATGTGACCAATGGTGTGACGGCCCGAGGTACTTGATACCCAGTGCCAGTTTACCCGTTTATCCAGTCCAGTCGTCCAGTATAGGTTACTTGGGCAACCAAAAATAAAAGTGGACAAATTTAATGAAATGATAAAGATGACAAGTACAAAATAAGTAAGACTACAAATGCTCATCGAAAATTTATTTGCAATAATAAACCAATATATTCACTGCATATTTATTTTATGTTATTTCTTTTTATTTTGTTACTGGCACCACTAAGCATTATTGCTTAGCGCGTTGCTTTTGCCACGCGTAGGTTCTGGAGATCCTGACCGAGAGCCCGGTAGACCACAGACTGGGTGAGACCTCCTGCAGCTCTGCATAGTGTCCATGTCACCTCACCATTTTCAGTGCATTGGTTGGACACTAGGTTTCATTTTGGTATTTTGTAACTAACTTTTATTTTCTTTTGTGTAAATGAAACTTATGTAATGTATTTTGATGTTCATGTAAATAATGAAAATTGTGATTATGAATGGAAAATTTGAGTATTTACTTATTGCTTATATATGAGTACCATGAGAAATGAATGATTGAGAAATGGAGATGTTGTTGACAATAAAAATTATATTGAGATTTTGATATTGGAGTTTGAGAATGATTGAATATGATTATTGGAAGTGTTTTTCACAGGTTCCGAAGAACTGTTTTCTCCATTTTTAGCCGGTACTCTGCCAGATTTTCTATAAAATTTTCGGAACCTCAAATAAATTATAATTTCAATAAATGAATTAAATGAATTATATTGCACAAGTTATATTCAAAACTATCTTAAAAATTAATTAAGGAAGAATAAAAATAATTAAGATAAAATGGAGTGTTTCGGTACACCATGTGACATAGCTTACTCGGATATACTATAGACGGGTAAGGGGTATCACATTTAGTGGTATCAGAGCACGGTTTAGGCGTTTCTAGGCCTAGATTGAGTCCATACCATGCATTGCATTTGTAAGAGTTGAGGTGACACTAATGCAGATCTGTTTGTTTTTGTTATTTTGAATAGGATATGGACCCTATATCACAGAGAGCAATTGAGGAGGAAGTGGAGAGTCATGCTTCACCTGCAGCAGCTGAGACTGGGGGTAGGGGAGAACCTACTCCGCCAGCTCAATCAGAGCCTGCTCAGCCTCCACAGGCCATGTTCCAACAAATGGCCGAATTCTTCAGACAAATGGCTGGGGTAATGTCAGCACCACCACCACCACCACCTCCACAGCAGAAATCACATCTGGAAAGACTAAGAAAATTTGGAGCAGTGGACTTCTTTGGCAAGAGAGAAGATGATTACATTGCGGTAGAAAATTGGTTAAGTAACAGCAGAGTTTTAAAACAACTCCACTGCACTCCAGAGCAAAATCTAGAAGTCATTGTATCTGTTGCAAGATGATGCATATGAATGGTGGGATACGGTGTCCAGTGAAGTACAGCCAGAAGTAATAACTTGGGACTTCTTCCTCTCCGAATTTAAGAAAAAATATGTGGGTAGTGTATACCTAGAAGAGAGAAGAAGAGAGTTCATTAATGCGCGAGCAGGTTGTCGTGGCGAGTATGAAAAGGAATTCGTCAGATTGAGCCGCTACGGAGGGGAGATAGTCCCTAATGAAGCTGAAAGGTGTAAGAGATTTGAAGAGGGATTAAATGACAATATAAAGATCATGATCACTGCCTTGGGAATCACCGACTTCACCAAGTTAGTGGAAGCTGCAATAAAAGTTGAAAAAGTAAGAATAAGTGAGCAGACCAGAAGAGAGAGACAGCAGAAAAGGGGCCCAGGTCAGTTTAATTCATCTTCTGCATCTGGGAAGAAGTTCAAGGGTCCACCTACACAGAGTTCAGGTCAATCACAAGGTCGTGGTCGGGCCAGGGGCCTGTGCCACGGTTACCCCTAGGAGAGGTCAGTCCACACCATCAGTGGGCAGCTCTCCACGGATGGGGTTCAGGGGACCACCCCCAGCATCTTTTGCATGTCCACATTGTCTGAAATGGCATAAGGGGGAGTGTTAGAGAGTGACTGGTGCCTGCTTAAAGTGTGGGTCGACAGAGCATCAGCTGAGGAACTGTCCACGCAGAACTACTATAGCTGCTCCAACACAAGCAGACAGACCTACTCCTGCACCACAAAGGGGTAGGAAATCTGGCAAATCTGAGGCAGTGGAACCATCACAGAGGCCTGCATCTGAGCTAGCAGAGAGGCCTAAGAGCAGACCACCTGCCAGAGCCTATGCCATTAGAGCTCAAGAGGAGTAAGATGCCCCAGACGTCATCAGGGGTACGTTCTCCCTCTACACTACATCTGTGCATGCATTGGTGTATCCAGGATCCACTCATTCATACATCTGCATCAACCTACCCGTAGAAAGGGGGATACTAGTAGGGGAGAGTGACCAAGACATTCTGGTCACTAATCCGTTGGGCCACAGTGTAGTGGTGATCAAAGTGTACAAGGGTTGCCCGTTAAGGATTCAGGGGTATGAATTCTCAGCATATCTAATTGAGTTGCCCTTCCACGAGTTTGACATGATTTTAGGAATGGACTGGTTGTCACGTCATCAGGCAATAGTTGATTGTAAATTGAAGAGAATTTCTTCGAAAACTTCTAAGGGTAATGAGATCACTGTTGTGGGTGAAAGGACAGATTTCCTGTCCAATGTTATCTCAGCCACAGTTGCGAGAAAACTGATGAGAAAAGGCTGTGAAGCCTACCTAGCACATGTGGTGGATACTAGGCAGGCTAAGCCAGATCTGTGTGACATACCCACAGTAAAAGACTTCCCAGATGTGTTCCCTGAAGAATTGCCTGGTTTGCCACCAAAAAGGGAAGTCGAGTTTGCTATTGAGGTAATGCCGGGTACAGCACCCATTTCCATTGCTCCTTATAGGATGGCACCCACTAAATTGAGGGAGTTGAAGACTCAGTTGCAAGAGTTGCTTGATAAGGGGTTCATATGCCCTAGTGTGTCACCATGGGGAGCTCCAGTGCTGTTTGTGAAAAAGAAGGATGGGACTTTGAGGTTATGCATCGATTACTGGCAGTTGAATAAAGTGACCGTGAAGAACAAATATCCGTTGCCTAGAATTAATGATTTGTTTGATCAGTTGAAGGGAGCAGGAGTATTTTGTAAGATTGATCTCAGATCAGGGTATCATCAGTTGAGGGTGAAGGATGTAGATGTGCCAAAGACTGCATTCAGGACCCGGTATGGGCATTATGAGTTTCTGGTGATGCCCTTTGGCCTAACAAATGCACCAGCGGCATTCATGGACCTTATGAACCGTATCTTCCATCCACACTTAGATCGGTTCGTAGTGGTCTTTATTGATGATATTCTGGTGTATTCCAAAGCCAGTGAAGAACATGATTAGCATTTGAGGATTGTTCTGCAAACCCTGAGAGAAAAGAAGTTGTATGCTAAGTTGTCCAAGTGTGACTTCTGGTTAAATGAAATTGCATTCCTTGGACACATAGTGTCAGCGGATGGGATTAGAGTGGATCCCAAGAAAATAGAAGAAGTGATGGAATGGAAGTCTCCCAGAAATACAACTGAGGTCAGAAGCTTCTTGGGGCTAGCTGGGTATTACAGAAGATTTGTGAAGGGATTTTCCTTAATAGCTGCTCCAATGACCAAGTTGTTACACAAGAATGTCAGATTCGACTGGAATGACAAGTGTCAGACCAGTTTTGAGAAGTTGAAGGCTATGTTGACTGAGGCACCAAAGATAAACACGATGTCGGGAAAGGACTTTGTGGTCTACAGTGATGCCTCTCATAATGGGTTACGGTGTGTATTGATGCAAGAGGGAAAGGTGGTCGCTTATGCTTCCAGACAGCTAAGGCCACATGAACAGAATTACCCTACCCATGATCTAGAGCTTGCAGCAATTATCTTCGCACTGAAGATATGGAGGCATTACTTATATGGTGAAAAGTGCTACATTTACACGGACCACAAAAGCCTGAAATACTTGCCAACCCAGAAGGAGCTCAACCTTAGACAGAGACGATGGATTGAGTTCCTGAAGGACTATGATTGTGTAATTGACTACCATCCTGGGAAGGCAAATGTAGTTGCTGATGCTTTGAGCAGAAAATCCATCACAGCTTTGAGATCATTGAATGCCTGTCTATCTTTGGTTCGAGATGGAGCTATTTTGGCTGAGTTGCAAGTGAGGCCAAACCTGCTACAGCAGATTTTAGATGGGCAAAAGGCAGATAAAAAATTAATGGCTATTATGAGCAAAATCTCAGAGGGAAAAGTAACTGACTATGAGGTGAAAGAAGATGGGTGTCTCTACTACAAAGGAAGAGTATGTGTACCAGATAATGGGGAATTGAAAGCCAATATTCTGAAAGAGGCATATGCCAATGTTTATGCTATGCACCCAGGAAGTACAAAGATGTATCATGATCTAAAGCTTCAGTATTGGTGGCCTGGTATGAAGAAGGACATAGCTGACTATGTGACTAAATGCTTGACATGTCAGCAAGTCAAGGCAGAACATCAAGTTCCATCAGGTTTGCTACAGCCTATACGCATACCTGAATGGAAATGGGATCGGGTCACCATGGATTTTGTAAGTGGTCTACCTCTCACCCAGAAGAAACATGATGCAGTATGGGTGATAGTGGATAGATTGACGAAGTCAGCACACTTTCTGCCAGTTAGGACTGACTACTCACTAGAGAAATTAGCAGAATTGTATATCAATGAGATAGTTAGATTGCATGGAATTCCACTTTCCATCATATCTGATCGAGACCCAAGGTTTACATCAAGATTTTGGAAAAAGTTGCATGAGTCCTTGGGTACACAACTCCACTTCAGCACAGCTTTCCATCCTCAAACGGATGGGCAATCAGAAAGAGTAATCCAGGTAAACAATTGAAACCAATGGAATTGATACAAATATTGAATTAAAATGATAATAATAACATGAAATATATGCCAGGTCCTTGAAGATATGCTGAGGGGTTGTGTCATTGAGTTTGAGGGAAGTTGGGATAGATACCTCCCACTGGCAGAATTTGCATACAACAATAGCTACCAAGCTAGTATCCAAATGGCCCCGTATGAAGCACTGTATGGGAGAAAATGTAGAACTCAGCAGGCCGACTGAATTGGGCGAAGACAAATCGTAGGGCTGCACTGTGAAACAGGCTGAGGAGAAAGTAAAACTAATCAAAGCCAATCTGAAGGTTGCCTCAGACAGACAGAAATCTTATGTCGACCTGAAGAGAAAAGAAATAGAATATGCGGTTGGCAACAAAGTGTTCCTCAAGGTGTTACCATGGAAGAAGGTATTGAGGTTTAGAAGAAAAGGTAAGTTAAGCCCTAGGTTCATTGGCCCATATGAAGTCATTGAACGTGTGGGTCCAGTGGCCTATAGGCTAGCTTTACCACCAGAGCTGGACAAAGATCCACAATGTGTTCCACGTGTCTATGCTAAGAAGATACCGCTCAGATCCTTCACATGTCATCTCCATGGAAGAAATTGAAGTACAACCGGATTTGACATATGAAGAAGAACCCATATGGATCCTGGCTCGGGAAGTGAAAGAGTTGAGGAATAAGCAGATTCCACTGGTGAAAGTGCTTTGGAGGCACCACTACACCGAGGAGGCAACATGGGAAAGTGAAGAGACAATGAGGCAATAGTTCCCTCAACTGTTTGCATCAGGTAAATTTCGAGGACGAAATTTAAATTAGAGGGGAAGAGTTGTAACACCCTCCCTGTAGCACCTCCGTACATTCTACTGTCCCGATGACAAGTGTCGGTCCGAACAGCTAGAACGTCTGGAAAAATATTTAAACTAAAGTGAGGAACCATAATTAACTCAAATATTAATAATAAAAATTTAGGAAAAATTTTAGAAATAAAATATAACCAAGTTAAATGAGCCGGTGCCCTAGCGATGGGTAACCTAGTGAGAAGTTGTGGTTCTCGCAACTAGGAGCCCTAGATCCGGGGAAAAAAATTCATAAAATAATTTTTGGGACTCCAGAGAAGGGTTATTGAGGTTCCTATGGCATTAGAATGCTAAGAAAATATTTAAAAAAATTTTTCAATCGGTACAGACAATTTTGACCCGTTAAGCCAAACGGAGGGCATTTTGGTCATTTCGCCTTCAGAGGCGATTTTTGGCCGACTTGTCCAGTTAAGTAAATAATTATTATAACATAAAATATGAATAAATATTTCTAAAAATTAAATTGAAATTTGGTAGAAAAGAAAAGAAAAGAAAAATGAAGGAAATTAGGGATAATGACATCACATGATGTCATTTACATACTCCCAACCAATCAAAATTTAACAAGCCTTCTTAAAACACTTAAAAGAGACAAAATGGACCAAAAAAATTCTGGTGTCTTCCTCCTTCTTCAGCCAACCGAAATTCCTTTCCCTCTTCCTCCATAACTCTTGTTCTTTCATACCTTCAATCCTTTGATTTCTCATCCCAAATTCTATAAAGTCATTCACTAAAATTTGTCACCCAACCTTGCTAGAGTGTTTAGCAGCTAAGAAAACAAAAAAAAGTGAAGAATTCATAAGAGAAAATTCTGCCCTACTAAGGTTAGTGCCATATTCTTTGCTTTTACATCTTTCTAATCATGAATTTGAGCTAAGTTAAGTTGAAAATTTGACAAAATTTGAATTAATGAAGCATGGTTATATTCCATGAAATGTTGGCAGCCTTGATATGAGTTAGAGTTAGGAGAATTCTTTGGTTTAAAGTGACATATTAGCTACCTCTCTTATAAATTATATGATTAGTATAGCAAATAAGGAGTAAGATGCATGAATTGGAGGCTTGGTCAATTAGGGTTAGGGTTTTGAAATTTAATTTTAGTGGTGGATGAAAATGGACATAAACTAAATTTTTAATGGTCAATTACTGACCATTTGGCTATTGGTAAACAAGAATTGAAGTGTGTTTAGTGATAGGAATTAGGATTAGTGTGGCTGCCCTAGGTGACTTGCAGGTGTGGCTGTGAGTCCAGCCTGTTTGGATAGCCATAAGTTGGGCTGTGTAAGTTCAATTGGTGTTTGGCCATTTGGAAATGAAACTAGACACATAATGGCACAACTTTAGTGAAGAAACCCTGCCCAAAAGACCAAACCAAGTGGACCAAAAACTTGCCTCAACCCGGGTGTCCTGCAACCAGTTTCTGCAGAATGACTAAATGAACAGTGATTGTTCATTTGGTCATAACTCAGTGTAGAATGGTCCAATACACCTGAACTTTTACCAGCAACTAGTTGAGATATAGACCAACAACTTTCATGAAGGAACCTACCCAAAATTATGACCAGAACCTATCCAACAAGGGAGATGGAGTTACTGTTTACTGCACTGTAGATATGGTCAGTTCTGAAATTTTTCAATCCGGCCAGTTGTGGTTTTTGGACCATAACTTGAGCTACAAAACTCCAAATGGAGTGATTCAAAAAAATAAATTCAACTAGACAAAATAAGGAACAACTTTCATGTTTATCATTTTCTCAAATTCCCACTGCAACAGTAACTGATGGAACAGTAAAATAGGGTATAAAAACTGAAAATTCTGCTCCATTAATTTTAAGCTTAGAAATGGTATTGGTAATCAATGCCAACAAATTTTGAATGCAAAATGTGATATATTGGGAGTGTTAAAACCAATGTACCTATTTTCTATACAAAATTCAACATTTCTGTTGACTAATGAAGGGAATAGTAACACCAAAACTTGAAATTCAAAAATTGAAACATTCCAAAGTGACAAATGCCCTAGTATACCTAACATGATTGGTTTGGATAGTTTGGCATGCCAATAGGGTTCAGTTAGAAGTACTGCACATGGCATTATGCCATTCTGTGATTTCATGGCTTTTAGCCATTCTGACCTTGTATTGAAATTTGGCCTAGTGCTTGATGTTATTATAGCTTATTAGCTGTTCTGTTGCACACCGGGAGATACATATGTGACCAATGGTGTGACGGCCCGAGGTACTTGATACCCAGTGCCAGTTTACCCGTTTATCTAGTCCAGTCGTCCAGTATAGGTTACTTGGGCAACCAAAAATAAAAGTGGACAAATTTAATGAAATAATGAATATAACAAGTACAAAATAAGTAAGACTACAAATACTCATCGAAAATTTATTTGCAATAATAAACCAATATATTCACTGCATATTTATTTTATGTTATTTCTTTTTATTTTATTACTGGCACCACTAAGCATTATTGCTTAGCGCGTTGCTTTTGCCACGCGTAGGTTCTGGAGATCCTGACCGAGAGCCCGGTAGACCACAGACTGGGTGAGACCTCCTGCAGCTCTGCATAGTGTCCGTGTCACCTCACCATTTTCAGTGCATTGGTAGGACACTAGGTTTCATTTTGGTATTTTGTAACTAACTTTTATTTTCTTTTGTGTAATTGAAACTTATGTAATGTATTTTGATGTTCATGTAAATAATGAAAATTGTGATTATGAATGGAAAATTTGAGTATTTACTTATTGCTTATATATGAGTACCATGAGAAATGAATGATTGAGAAATGGAGATGTTGTTGACAATAAAAATTATATTGAGATTTTGATATTAGAGTTTGAGAATGATTGAATATGATTATTGGAAGTGTTTTTCACAGGTTCCGAAGAACTGTTTTCTCCATTTTTAGCCGGTACTCTGCCAGATTTTCTATAAAATTTTCGGAACTTCAAATAAATTATAATTTCAATAAATGACTTAAATGAATTATATTTCACAGGTTATATTCAAAACTATCTTAAAAATTAATTAAGGAAGAATAAAAATAATTAAGATAAAATGGAGTGTTCCGGTACACCGTGTGACATAGCTTACTCAGATATACTGTAGACGGGTAAGGGGTGTCACAGCTATAGGAGGTCTTGAGCTTTGAAACGTTCAAAAACTTTAGATAAGGGTTGGTTGAATTGGGAAAATTTCCTCGGAGTGTGAGACACAACTTGAACCTCAATAACTTTAATGCCACTTAATTGGCCTAACTTGGGGCCTCTTTCTAAAGTTGACCACAATTTTCTCTTCTAGCTCAAATATCTTAGCATTCAAGGTTTCATCATGCATGGCCATAGTTTCTTCCATCTTAAGTAGTGTAGGTAAAATCATTACCATTCTCTTCCCTTTCCTTACCCAAGTGACCTGATCGAAAGTCTCTTTGGTGTGTTTCGAGGCTATGTTTGCTAAAAATATAGGATTTAAGGGTTAACCTAAATATGCTATGTACATGAATGCAATGTATGAATGGACCTTTTTTTTTTACCTTTACCTTTACAAAACCAAAACCGAACCACACCAATAGAACCAAAATTGAAGCAAAACCAAACCATACAAACTGAATTAAAGTAGAACCAAAGACTGAATCAAAATCAAAAAGAACATCTCTGGAATTGAATCTTTAGCCCCTTATACCTCCAACTCTCACGTGCAGGGTAGAAAAAAAAAATTCTATCCTAGGCTATGACACCAACAGGGGGTGGTCCAGGATGACCTTTCCCACATAAATAAATGATTTATATCTTTAAAGTTTAATCATAAGTAAGCATCCTTTTACTTAACACGGGTTTTGAAATGGACTTGGGCTTATACATACATTGGGTTTATGCATAGGCCTAGGTTCAACTCAACTATCACTAGAACTTATGGTTTGAACAGTAAGGATATAAATCTAGTACAACAAAATTCTACGGGGTTACCTAGGGCTAAAATCTATGGTTCATGGGCTTCATCAGGTAGGAAAAGGGTCACCCATGTGACAACTTGTCCATTAAGCACAACGGCCAGAGCTGTGGCTCTTTTATATACTCGAAGGTATGGGTATAGGGTGCTAGCATTCACTAATTTATCATAGCTCGAGTGAAACTATGGTCTCCTTGGCTAGTACTAGCAGGGCTAAAAGGCTAAGAGTAATCCGTGTGATAGTGTAGTGCAATGCAAAAAGTTTAACATAGGAATAATATTGACTAATAGAAAAATGTTGGAGTAATTATCCATTTAATCTCCAATGGAGTCACTAACCTATAAGAATGGGGGGTGTCATAATAAGGCGTGAGGCGAAATATTATCCACTAAAATTATATAAAATACACCAAGTAATACCTAGGAAAGATGGTGGAGTCACAATTGTCTCACTTAACTATCACCTCCTTATACAACATTTCCTAGACATGCACTTTATACAATCTTAATAGAATCAAACCACTAGTAAGTACCGCCTTCCCATAACACTACCACGGTACTAAGGATTTATGCTACGAAGGCATAGATAGAGAGAAGTCGCCACCCAGGTAATAACAGAGACATATTTAGTATTTCTTTCGAGAGTCATGGATGGCAACTTACTCCTTGCAGAGTTTCTACAACCGTCATTACCACAGCCCAATGTCTAGGTTCGGGATAGTGGGTACGTAAGGGGAAGGGGTTAGGCACCCCTTACGCCTAGTCTAACCTCGTTAATTCAAGTGTCAGTCCTCTACTAATGTTTCTAGAAGTCTTGTTTATTATTCCTCTATTAAACTTTATCCTAAAAATGCAATTCTAATCCTACACACGTAAGTAATTCTCAACAAGGTTATTGTTTACAAATAATTTTCATGCACAAGTAATTTCTATCTATGGGGTTGCTAATTATTTAAATAATATTTACCAAATGACTAAAATTAATTTATTATTGAGAATTTAATTTACAAATAAATTCAATTTCAAATAACCCTAAGTTTCTATTTAACCCAAATAATTAATTTTTCACCAAGTTATCCTAAAGATAATTAAATTAAATTAATTATGTACATGTGTAATTTATTCTAATATCACATAAGGCCCAAACAATCACAACCTAATAAAGATTTCTAACATGAAAATTTATTTTACAATTATCAAGTATTAAATTAAATTTATTTTACATGCCAAGGTTAGTTTAATTTACAAACAAGATTAATTTTAATTTACTAAGTATTTATTTAAATTAATTACATGTAAAAATCAGTTAACTTAAAACAAAGTTAATTTTAATTTACTAAATAAAAATCTTATTATTACTACATTTTCATGCCAACAATTATTTGAGGAATTTAGGATTACTTGTTAGTAATTGCAGTTGCCATTGGGGCAAGCTACCCTTAAAAAAAGGCCTTCTCTTCTAATATGGCAATGATATCCCTGGCTTACTCCCGTTTAGCTCTATGTAAGCTCGACACAAATGCCTTCTTTGGTACTTACCTTAAGGCTACTTACTAATTTTATTTGTAATAAAAAATAAAGAAACTAAAGAAAATAAGAAAATACTAACAATAATTCACATTGGATTCTAACTCTAGTCTCCTAAAGGGGTTAAAATTCCTAATCAGTTACATGATCCATTGGTCTAAGTCTTCTAGCATGATCCAAACACCTCATAACACCTCTTGAATTAAAAGAACACAGAAAAATAGATCAAATATCAATTAGAACCCAAGAATACACAAAAACATGCATAAACATACAATTCTCAGAATTTGGCAGATTGATAGTAGCAAGAAATTTGATTTTTGAAAAATAGTTAGACATACCTAAAAATCATGAAAAAATTGTAGAAGACAACCAAAACATCATACAATATCATAAAATTTATAGACCAAACAAACCCAAGTCGAATTGTCTACACAAATCATAATTTTTTCTAGTGACAAAATCATACTACTTTTTTGTAAAATTCATAACTCATTAACCACAATAGATATGAATGCGAAACCAATTGAAAAAGATTCATAAGATTTTGAAATTAATTTTGGACACCAGATTCGCACAAACATATTAATAAACAAGGGAGATACCGACTTCAAAATTCAGATATGCTGCAAATCGGGTTTTACAGAAACCCTAAGTTCAAATAGCCATAACTTATAAAATAGAAAAGCTTTTTTAGTGATTCTTGAGCCTAAAATTAATAAACTTTCATGACGAATATGAACATAATTTTACTAAAATTTTTACAGATTCATAAGATAATAAAAAGCAATAAAAATATGGGAGATAAAAAACTAAGTATGTATAGAGTTGTGTATCCCCTCAAATTAAACATGATTACATGATCCACATGAATATGCAAGATAAATTAAGACAAACAATATAGAACTAAATATTATGTGGCATATATCTTGAAAAGAAAACAACAAAAACCAACCTTCACGAAATCTTGCAAGAAAATCTTCCTAAAGAAAAGAAAAGAATTAAGAAAGAACTAAAAGAGTTTTTGAATATCTCTAAATTTCCTATAGTTCTAAACTATCTCTAAATAGGCTCTGAATTTTCTAAATATTTCTCCTTCTTTTCTCCCTTTTTTTTTCTTCCCCAGTAGGATATTTATAGGGTTTTGGGAGAGATGTGATAGGGTTAGGAGTCCTAAGGTGATAAGGTTCAGATAACTTAAACAACTGGGTTGCAAAATTTAGATGAGACTGGGATATGAGTGTGGTGTTTAAACCAATAGGAAGAGAGGGAAAGGAGCCAGCACCAATGAGGAGTGAGGAAGAGGTGTGGTAGGATTCAGAGTCCTAGTGTGATAAGGTCCAGATAACTCAAACAACTGGAATTGAGGAATTTGGGTGAGACTGGGATATGGGTGAGGCATTCCAACCAATAGGAAGAGAGGGAAGCGGGGCGACACTAATAGGGAGTGAGGAAGAGAGTGGGACCAAGGGGGAGAGAGAGTTTGTACGCAAGAGGGTAGAGAAAAAGATATTTTCTTATTTTAATTTTTAAAAAATAAATTAAATGGGTCCTATTTAAAATTCCTAACTAGGCTTTCTTAGGCCCATGGGGCCCAATAAAACTTAATTAGGTCCATTTAAGAACTACCCATATTAAATTTAAACAAAACAAAATTTTATTTAAATTTAATTAAATTAATTTCCAAAAAAAAACATATTATTTTTTTTTTCAAGATCATGCCATAATAATTTGGCTCCATGCCTCCAATTACATCTTACAGTCATATAATTTTTTATCATCGGATTTCCCACAGCCTTAATACACATACTCATTACAGAATAAGGGTCTAAAGGAGGAAAAGCATGTTGTCTTGCAAGGTGATAGTGGTTGGAAGTGAGAAGAAATAATTTCTCTAATAGTTTGGCAACTTGTGCTCTTTGTTTTGTTCAAGGATGGAGATGAAACTTAAAAGAGGGAAAGGACAGCAAAGAATGGCCAGCACATATGAGGAAGAAGATGATATTAAATTCATTCTCATCTTCCTTTGAATTCCCATAATTACTTAACACACTTGGTGAGTTATGATTGCCTTAATTAAACTCTTGTTTTAATTTGATTGGTCCATGTGTTATGATTAAGTTTTAATCATGGGATTAAGCCTTAATTAATCATCATTAATTAAGCCAAGATAAATTAATTAATCAACATTAATTAATTAACTTTGGTCTTCCATTGACTAAGTAAACTCCATCTGCATGTCATAAGCGTTACAAGTTCGGCCTACTTATCATATAAGTGCCCACCACGTTTGTCATAAGGTATAAGGCTTACCATTCCATCCCATTGGTATCCCATACTAATCTATGGAAACAAACATAAATGGTAATCTTTCTGGATAAGTCATGTCCTTTGTGAAGTATCCTCGATTGCCATTTATGTTTGTTTCCATAGATTAGTATGGGATACTAATGGGATGGAATGGTAAGCCTTATACCTGTGAAGTATCCTCGATTGCGAACCAAATTTATGATAATTTGTACTAGAAAATTCTGTCGATTCTTAACAACTTAAGAATAGGATTTCTAACAAAATACCAATTGACCTTTTCTATTACACATAGATAATTTATGTAAATAGAAAAGAATATTTGCCTTTATTAATAATTAAATATTTACAAGATACAAATAAATGATATGCTCTAGAGTATACTACTAACAATCTCCCACTAGCACTGGAGCCATTCATTACAAAATCTAAGACCTATCTTCTTAAGATGTCGGTCTAACTGATTGTGTCATAACCTTCGTGAATGGATTAGATGGATTTTCCACTGATGCCATTTTCTGCCTGGTTACATCATCGCACTCAACTATTTCTCTGATAATGTGATAGTACCTTTCTATATGTTTGGATTTTTTGTGAGACCAGGGTTCCTTAGCTTGAATTACAGCGCCATTATTGTCTCAATATAATAGAATTAGTGATATAATGGATGGAACCACTCCAAGTTCTGTTACGAACTTTTTTATCCAAACAACTTCTTTTGCAACATTCGATGCAGTAATATACTCGACCTCTCTAGTGGAGTCTGCAGTTATACTCTGTTTGAAACTCTTCCAGCTAATTGCACCTCCATTTCAAATGAACACAAAACCAGAGATTAACTTTCTATCATCCATGTCTAATTGAAAATCAGAATCTATAAAACCATCTAGTTATAGTTCACCTCCTCCATATATCAATACTAAATCCTTAGTTCTTTTCAAGTACTTAAGGATGTTCTTGATAGCTATCCAGTGTTCTAAACCTGGATTGGATTGAAACCTGCTAGTCAAACTAATAGCATAAGCAATATCTGGCCTAGTACACAGCATCGCATACATGAGACTTCCAATAGCCAAAACATATGGAATCCTGGCTATTTTCTCTCTTTCTTCAAGTGTCTTAGGAGAGATATCCTTAGAAAGGTTGATACCATGCCTAACTGATAACAATCCTCTTTTGGAATCAAGCATATTAAACTTCTTTAACACCTTTTCCAAATATAAACTTTGGGTAAGCCAATCATTCTCTTTGCTCTATCTCTATAGATGCGAATACCAAGAATATAGTTTGCTTCCTCTAAGTCTTTCATAGAGAATGTATTTGACAACCAGATTTTTATAGTAGTAAGCATACCGACATCATTACCTATTAATAATATATCATCCACATACAATATAAGGAAAGTGACTACGCTCCCACTAAACTTCTTATAAACACATAATTCATCCTCATTTTTTATAAAACCAAAGGATTTAATGGCTTCATCAAAACAGATGTTCCAACTCCTTGAAGCTTACTTTAACCCATAAATGGATCATTTTAGCTTGCATACTTTGGAACGATCTTGGGATTCAAAACCCCTAGGTTGTTCCATGAATATGTTTTCTACAGTATAGCCATTGAGAAAAGTTGTTTTTTTGACACCCCTTACCCGACTACAGTGTAGCCGAGCAAGTTATGCCACTCAGTGTGCCGGAGCACTCTATTTTATCTTAATTCATTTTTATCGTAGTTTTGAATATAACTTGTGAAATATAATTCATTTATTGAAATTGTAATTTATTTGAGGTTCCGAAAATTTTAAAGAAAATCCGGCGGAGTACCGGCTAAAAATGGAGAAAACAGTTCTTCGGAACCTGTGAAAAACACTTCTAATAATCATATTCATCTATTCACAAACTCCAATATCAAAATCTCAATATTTTTCAACCGTTCGTTTCTCAATCATTCATCACATTTGATAGTCATGTAACAGTCACATATCAATATTCACTTTTCCATTTACAAACACAATTTTGCATTATTTACATGAAAATCAAAATACATTACATAAGTTTCATTTACACAAAGGAAAATAAAAATCAATTACAAAATACCAAAATGAATCCTAGTGTCCTACCAATGCACTGTAGACGGTGAGGTGACACGGACACTATGCAGAACTGTGAACTGCCTTACCGAATCTGTGGTCTACTGGGCCCTCTGTCCAAATCTTGATGCACTACGCGTTACAAAAGCGACGCGCTAAGCATAAAGCTTAGTGGTGCCAATAATACAAGAAAATATAATATGCAAATAAAAATAATAATTTCCTTGCTATTGTGTTCATAAGAAATGAGTAATTACTAACTTATTGTTTAGTCGAGGGCTAATCATGTTTTATGATATTAACTTCTTCATGCATTTCGTTAATTTTTTTTTTTTTCATGATCTTGAGCTTCCTTGTATTTTTGTAATCATTCCTGATACTTAATTTTCGTATTTTCTTTAATAATCAGTTCACAGTTATACTTTTCCATTCATTTGGTTGCCCAATTGACCTTATCTACAGTGAGTTATGGCCAAATGAACAGTTACTGTTCATTTGGTCATTTCTGCAAGTGCTGTTGCAGGGTATCCGGATTGGGGCCAACTTTTGGTCCACTTGCTTTGGTCTTTTGGGCATGGTTTCTTCAGCAAAAATGTGCCATTATAAGCCTAGTTTCATGTCCAATTGGCCAAACACCAATTGGACCAACACAGCCAAAGATATGGCAGTCCAAGTGGACTAAAATTTTAGTCACCCTGTTACTGTCTTTAGGCAGCCTACACATTCACTTTTCCATGCATTAACTCACTTCAAATTATGATTAACTAGCCTTAAATGGTCACTAATTGACCACTAGAATGTCCATTAATCAATTCAAATGCCAAGTCCAATTTTCACCCTTAAAACCCTAATTCCCATTGTGAATTTTCACAACTTACCTTAATTAACTACTAGTTCATTATCCTTATATTTATACACTTTAAACATGGTTTCTAGTTCACTCCAAGTCCATCACAAACACTCAATCCTATTCCTTCCTTAAGGCAGCCGAAATCCATGGCATACATACCCATAACTTTCATTCATTTAATCCACAATTTCATACTCATTTTTAAGTCCTTAACATGGAACAAGAGATATACATGCATAATTAAGCACTAACCTCTTTGCTCAACTTATTGAGCTTGTGAAAACTCTAGAATTTCTCCTCTTTGTGGCTGCCTAGAGTTGCCTTGTGATGTGAGGACAAGTTTTAGTGAAGGTGACTTAGGGTTTAGTAGTGGAATTTCATGGGAAATGGAAGAAATTAAAGGAAACTTTCATGGAGGGTTATGGAAAAGGGGAGGTCACGTTTTGGCTGAAGAAGAAGAAAAAGATGACCAGAATTTTTGGTCTCCTTTGGTCTCTTTTATTAGTTAATTAAAGGGTTGTTTAATTGTGATTGGAGGAAGCTTTTTAAATGACATCACAATATGTCATATTTGGCATTTTATTGCATTTTCTTTTATTTTCTTTTCTACTAACTTTCAATTAATTTTTCATCAATATTAATTCATATTTTATGTCATAATAATTATTTACTCAACTGGACAAGTCGGCCAAAAATCGTCTCTGAAGGCGAAATGACCAAAATGCCCTCCGTTTGGCTTAACGGGTCAAAATTGTCTGTACCAATTGTAAAATTTTTCTAAATATTTTCTTGGCATTCTAATGCCATAGGAACCTCAATGACCCTTCTCTGGAGTCCCAAAAATTATTTTATGAATTTTTTTCCCGGGTCTAGGGCTCCTCGTTGCGAGAACCGCAACTTCCTCTGGTTACCCATCGCTTGGGCACCGGCTCATTTAACTTGGTTGTATTTTATTTCTAAAATTTTTCCTAAATTTTTCTTATTAATATTTGAGTTAATTTTGGTTCTTGACTTTAGTTTAAATATTTTTCCGGACGTTCTAGTTGTCCGGACCGACATCGGTCACCGGAACAGTAGAATGTACGGAGTTGCTACCGGGAGGATGTTACAACTCTTCCCCTCTAATTTAAATTTCGTCCTCGAAATTTACCTGACTTAAGTAATCGGGGAGTTGCTACCTTCTTGTTTCTTCACTTCCTTGTATCGCCTCATCAGTGTCTGGGTTTGGCTCTTCCTGAGCTTCCATAGCATATACTTGTGGTGCCACCCTGACTTCGGGCTTTTCAACTGTCTCAGAAACAATCTTCTGTGAAATGTCAGCCATTTCTACTCTACCCGATCTTTTACCCCTTTGAATTCTATCAACTTGTACCGGAGCTATTGAACCACTCCTCTGAGGGCAATCTCTTATGAAATGATCCGTAGCCCCACACTTGAAACACTCTCTAGTTAACAATCGACACTCCCCTCTGTGTCTTCTACCACAATGCATACATTCAGGCACTGGGGTTGATCCCCTTGTTATTGTGCCCGGGGAACTAGCTATAGATATTCCAATCTGGCCTCTGTGGCCTTGTGTCTGATCTTGTGAACTAGAACCCTTAAACTTCTTACTATCAGTTGGTATACTTGACTGTCCTGGTCCAAATTCCCTCTTACGCTGCCTATCTTTCCTATTTTGTTCATTTATTCTCACTTTCTCCACTTTTAATGCAGCTTCCACTAACTTGGCGAAGTCTGTGATCCCCAAGGCAGTGATCATGATCTTTATATTATCATTTAATCCCTCTTCAAATCTCTCACACCTTTCAGCTTCATTAGGGACTATCTCCCTTCCATAGCAGCTCAATCTTACGAATTCCTTCTCATACTCGGCCACTGACAACTGTCTCTGCCTCAGGTTAATAAACTCTCTTCTTCTCTCTTCTAGGTATACAGTACCCACATATTTCTTCTTAAATTCGGAGAGAAAGAAGTCTCATGTCACTATTTCTGGCTGCACTTCACTGGACACAGTGTCCCACCATTCATATGCATCGTCTTGCAGCAGAGATACAGCAGATTCCAAGTTTTGCTCTGGAGTGCAATGGAGTTGTTTTAGAATTCTCACTGCCTGCTCAACCAATTTTCTACGCAATGTAATCATCTTCTCTCTTACCATAGAAGTCCACTGCTCCAAACTTTCTTAGCCTTTCCAGGTGTGATTTCTGCTGTGGAGCTGGTGGTGGTGGTGGTGCTGGCATTACTCCGGCCATTTGTCTAAAGAAATCGTCCATTTGCTGGAACATGGCTCATGGAGGCCGAGCTGCTCGCTTGAGCTAGTGGAGTAGGTTCTCCCTACCCCCGCCTCACCGCTACAGTGGAGCATGACTCTCCACTTCCTCCTCGACTGCTCTCTATGATGAAGGGTCCATATCCTATTCAAAATAAGAAAGACAAACAGATCTGCATTAGTGTCACCTCGACTCTTACAAATGCAATGCATGGTATGGACTCAATCTATGCCCAGAAACGCCTAAACCGTGCTCTGATACCACTAAATGTGACACCCTTACCCGACTACAAGGTAGCCGAGCAAGTTATGCCACTCGGTGTCTTTGGAGCACTCTATTTTATCTTAATTCATTTTTATCATAGTTTTGAATATAACTTGTGAAATATAATTCATTTATTAAAATTGTAATTTATTTGAGGTTCCGAAAATTTTAAAGAAAATCCGGCAGAGTACTGGCTAAAAATGGAGAAAACAGTTCTTCGGAACCTGTGAAAAACACTTCTAATAATCATATTCATCTATTCACAAACTCCAATATCAAAATCTCAATATTTTTCAACCATTCATTTCTCAATCATTCATCACATTTGATAGTCATGTAACAGTCACAGATCAATATTCACTTTTCCATTTACAAACACAATTTTGCATTATTTACATGAAAATCAAAATACATTACATAAGTTTCATTTACACAAAGGAAAATAAAAATCAATTACAAAATACCAAAATGAAGCCTAGTGTCCTACCAATGCACTGTAGACGGTGAGGTGACACGGACACTATGCAGAACTGTGAACTGCCTTACCGAATCTGTGGTCTACTGGGCCCTCTGTCCAAATCTTCAGTACCTACGCGTTGCAAAAGCGACACGCTAAGCATAAAGCTTAGTGGTGCCAATAATACAAGAAAATATAATATGCAAATAAAAATAATAATTTCCTTGCTATTGTGTTCATAAGAAATGAGTAATTACTAACTTATTGTTTAGTCGAGGGCTAATCATGTTTTATGATATTAACTTCTTCATGCATTTCGTTAATTATTTTTTTTTTCATGATCTTGAGCTTCCTTGTATTTTTGTAATCATTCCTGATACTTAATTTTCGTATTTTCTTTAATAATCAGTTCACAGTTATACTTTTCCATTCATTTGGTTGCCCAAGTAACCTATACTAGATGACTGGACTGGATAATGGGTCGTTGGCACTGGGCACCGCGGTGCCTCGGGCCATCATACCATGGGACGCAGAACGTCAACCACGTATGCAGTCAATATAGCTAAAAGCTATGATATCACATAATCGGGCATAAAAGCCATGAATACGGGCATAAAAGCCATGGATACAGGCATAAAGCCATGAATACAGGCACAAAGCCTTTCCTTTCGCAGTACTGCTAAAACAATACCCTATTAGCATGCCAAACTATCCAAACCAATCTAGTTAGGTATACTAGGGCATTTGATACTTTTAAATTTTTCAAATTTTGAATTTCAAGTTTTGGTGTCACTATTCACCTCATTGGTCAACAAAAATGTTGACTTTTGGATAGAAAATAGGTTTATTGGTTTTAACACCCCAAACATACCACATTTTGTATTTAAAACTTGTTGGAATTGATTACTATTACCATTTCTAAGTTTAAACCAAGGGAAGCAGAATTTTCAGTTTGTGAAGCTTAACTTTACCGTTCCATTAAGCACTGTTATAGTGGGAATTTGAAGAAATGGCAAACACGAAAGTTGTTCCTTATTTTGTCTAGTTGAATTTCCTTTTTTGAATCACTCCATTTGGAGTTTTGTAGCTCCAGATATGGTCCAAAAACCACAGCTGGCCGGATTTCCATTCTGCAGAAATTACCATATCTACAGTAACATGAACAGTGACTACCACTGCCATTTGGGTTAGGTTCTGGTCATAATTTGGGGTAAGTTTCTGCATGAAAGTTGTTTTTCTATGTCTTAACTTGTTTCTGTAAAAATTTCAGGTCAATTGACCTTATCTACAGTGAGTTATGGCCAAATGAAACTGTTCATTTGGTCATTTCTGCAGGTGCTGTTGCAGGGTATCCGGATTGGGGCCAACTTTTGGTCCACTTGCTTTGGTCTTTTGGGCATGGTTTCTTCAGAAAAAATGTGCCATTATAAGCCTAGTTTCATGTCCAATTGGCCAAACACCAATTGGACCAATATAGCCAAAGATATGGCAGTCCAAGTGGACTAAAATTTTAGTCACCCTGCTACTGTCTTTACGCAGCCTACACATTCACTTTTCCATGCATTAACTCACTTCAAATTATGATTAACTTGCCTTAAATGGTCACTAATTGACCACTAGAATGTCCATTAATCAATTCAAATGCCAAGTGCAAGTTTCACCCTTAAAACCCTAATTCCCATTATGAATTTTCACAACTTACCTTAATTAACTACTAGTTCATTATCCTTATATTTATACACTTTAAACATGGTTTCTAGTTCACTCCAAGTCCATCACAAACACTCAATCCTATTCCTTCCTTAGGGCAGCCGAAATCCATGGCATACATACCCATAACTTTCATTCATTTAATCCACAATTTCATACTCATTTTTAAGTCCTTAACATGGGACAAGAGATATACATGCATAATTAAGCACTAACCTCTTTGCTCAACTTATTGAGCTTGTGAAAACTCTAGAATTTCTCCTCTTTGTGGCTGCCTAGAGTTTCCTTGTGATGTGGGGACAAGTTTTAGTGAAGGTGACTTAGGGTTTAGTAGTGAAATTTCATGGGAAATGGAAGAAATTAAAGGAAACTTTCATGGAGGGTTATGGAAAAGGGGAGGTCACGTTTTGGCCGAAGAAGAAGAAGAAGACGACCAGAATTTTTGGTCTCCTTTGGTCTCTTTTATTAGTTAATTAAAGGGTTGTTTAATTGTGATTGGAGGAAGCTTTTTAAATGACATCACAATATGTCATATTTGGCATTTTATTGCATTTTCTTTTCTTTTCTTTTCTACTAACTTTCAATTAATTTTTCATCAATATTAATTCATATTTTATGTCATAATAATTATTTACTCAACTGGACAAGTCGGCCAAAAATCGTCTCTGAAGGCGAAATGACCAAAATGCCCTCCGTTTGGCTTAACGGGTCAAAATTGTCTGTACCGATTGTAAAATTTTTCTAAATATTTTCTTGGCATTCTAATGCCATAGGAACCTCAATGACCCTTCTCTGGAGTCCCAAAAATTATTTTATGAAATTTTTTCCCGGGTCTAGGGCTCCTCGTTGTGAGAACCGCAACTTCCCTCTGGGTTACCCATCGCTTGGGCACCGGCTCATTTGACTTGGTTGTATTTTATTTCTAAAATTTTTCCTAAATTTTTCTTATTAATATTTGAGTTAATTTTGGTTCTTGACTTTAGTTTAAATATTTTTCTGGACGTTCTAGTTGTCCGGACCGACACCGGTCACCGGAACAGTAGAATGTACGGAGTTGCTACCAGGAGGGTGTTACAGTTTTGACATTCATTTGCCAAATTTCGTAGTCATTGTATGCAGCTATTGCTAATAAAATCCTAATGGATTTAAGCAAGGCAACAGGCGAGAAAGTCTACTCATAGTCGATTCCTTCCTTTGTCGTAACACCCCTATATGCATAGTCCTGTGCAAATCACTGCGCCGGTGACTGGTGTCTGTCCGGACAACTGGGATATCTGAAACTACACTTAAATGATAGTGAACTGGCATAAAATGATAAAATAAATAATAAGAAAATACAAGAAAAATTAAAGAAAAATAAAAGAGAGGAAATGAAACTAGGTTAAACGAGCCGGAACCGTAGCGATGGGTGATCGCACCGGGAAGTTACGACAAAGGCAATTGCCGATCCCAGGACCGCGAGAAACCCTCAGAAATAATTTCTGAGACCAAATTAAAAGACTACTGAGATATAAATGACATTAAAAATATCAAAGAAAATTTAGTTAATTAGTAAAAATAAAAAAAATAAAAAAATTAAGAAATCCACAAATTAGGGATTAAATCGGTGTTATCGAAAAATCGAAAGTGCAACCTGAAGAGGGGAATTTTGGTCATTTGACACCTAGAGTTAACTTTTGACCTAAATGTCCTTAAAAAATAAGAGGTATTAAATTTTGAAAATGCCATGAAAATAAGAAATTTGATATATAATATAAATAGTGAAAGAATGAGGGCATAATTGCAATTAAAGGGACCTTAGATTAATTTAATCTTTTAATCGACATTAGTACTCCACTAAGTGGGATTTAGCGGACATATATAAACCATTTTGGATAGAATGCAACTTCATCTTCAACCTCACTACATGGTGTCGAATTCATCCTCCTAAAGAACTCCATAGCCGGCCATTCATGCAAAGTTCATCTACCCACTCTTAAGCCATTTTCTTACTACATTCCTTCATTAAATTTAGTCTACACAGCTTGGGAAGTGTTAAGGCAGCAAAAGAAAGCAAGATTGGTGAGGTTTTAGCAAGCTCCAATGAGAGGTAAGTATCCATATTCTTCTCTTGCTTAACGAAAGTTTGTGTTGAGGTTATGGGGAGTATTTTGGTTGAAAAATTTAAAGAATTACTTGAGTAATTGATGTGTGTATTTCATGGCAGCCATGAAAAGGGAAGGTAAGTGAATTATTTTTACATGCAATTGATGGTATTTGATGGGAATTAGTGTAGATTAAAGTAATTTGTGATGCTAGTAATTTAATTTCATGTGTAAGTTGTGAATTGAGCTTTAGAATTAGGGTTTGAAGAAATATTGAAGGCTTTGACAAATTGTGATTTTCAGCAGCCTTGAGTTCCATTGGAGAGTACAAATTTCATGAATGTAAATACTGATTTAGGGTGTTGATACATTAGTGGAAGTACATGGCAAAGATTGTTAGTTGAATTTTATGTATTAGTTAGTTATTTCATATATATTAGGTTGGTTTTGACTTATTGACTGGAGGTTGTATAATGTACATTGAGGACTTGTATAAACTACCCAAATTGACAAAATTTAGATGTGATGAATGATATATAAGTTCCATGAATGAAAAATTGTAGTCTTGCGAGAAGGAGGAATGTCAATTGGAAGTGTACTTTCTTGTGCAGGTTGTGTTGTGTTGAAAACAGTAGGTAAATTGAGCTATAAATGAAAATGTGTGACCCCAATTGGTATGAGGCCAATTGGAGGTAAAATTAGACAAAATGTGTCAACTTTTGTCACGACCCAGGGATGGGGTTGGGACGTGCTTGTTCAACCAGCTACGCACTGGGGTGGAAACTTCGTGTCCCACATCGGAAACGGGAAGAAAAGATTTGGCCCATATATGTGGGAGCCTTCCTCACCTGGTCAGCGCGCTTTTGGGAATGAAACCTCCCAAGGGACAAATCCGTGAGGCCCATGGGCCAAAGCAGAAAATACTAACTGGAGAAGGATCGGGCTGTTACAATTTGGTATCAGAGCTGGACTCCCTCTAGTACGGTGTGTGGTGCGAGGACGCACCAGGCGGAAGCTGGTGGGCTTGTCACGACCCAGGGATGGGGTTGGGACGTGCTTGTTCAACCAGCTACGCACTGGGGTGGAAACTTCGTGTCCCACATCGGAAACGGGAAGAAAAGATTTGGGCCATATATGTGGGAGCCTTCCTCACCTAGTCAGCGCGCTTTTGGGAATGAAACCTCCCAAGGGACAAATCCGTGAGGCCCATGGGCCAAAGCGGACAATACTAACTGGAGAAGGATCGGGCTGTTACAACTTTCATATAGAAACCTTGCTTAGATTTTGTCTAGAAGGTGACTCAAAGAGTGATCTAATCCGGAATTGGTAACTTATAACCCAAAATTTTTTACTATATGAATGGTAGTCAATCAAATGACCATAACTCACTGTAGACAGGTCCAAATGACCCAATATTTATACCATTGGAAAGCTTAGACATAGGGTTACATCTCTTATGAAGACACAAAAGCCCAAAAATGTCCATAACCAAGTCAATTTACTTGCCCAAGTTAGTGTACCAAATCTGCCAGAATTGAAATTGACCTAAAAATGACTTAAATTTGCATTAAGAATGCAATCTGGCCAGCCTTAGAAAAATGGCCATAACTTGGGCTACAAAACTCCAAATGGAGTGATTCAAAAATGAAATTAAAGCTAAGACAATAAGGAACAACTTTGATGAAGGACACTTAGCTAAATTCCCACAGTAATTAGACTAATGGAATAGTAGAAGACAGTGACCCAAAATTGAATTTTTGGATTTGCATCTAGGGAAATTAGAAATTTAATTGGCAATCAATGCCAACAAAATTGAAACCCAAAATGTGATATATGAGTGCAATTAGAATTAATAAACCTATTTATTAGGAAAAATTCAACATTTTGACTTGAATAGTGTAATGAATAGTGACCCAAAATGTAAAATTCAAAGGATACCATTTTAAGCAAATTTAAGGCTACAATTAAGTAGGCATGAAAGAAATTGATGAATTAATTATGAGATATGGTATTGAAACACTTTAAATTGTATGTTTCAGTTGAAAAAGAGACTGGAAAGGGATCTTCGAAGGAGAAACGAAAATTTGAGTAAGCTAGTTGACAAAGAGGTTTGTGCATAACTAGTTTTTAATTGATTTTATTCTGAATATTTCATATGATTAAATGACGTTATTTTCCTTATGTATTATGTTTATCAAGTATTGGATTTAATTTAATGATTATTGAAATTGTTATAGTATGTATGAATTTAGCTTTGTGAAATGGTATTTCAACAATTATTGAGCATTGTTGTGGATTGAATAAATTCGTTTTGGAAAATTTGTGATAAAATATGTTTTGAATTGTGACACCCCTTACCTGTCTATAGTATAGCCGAGCAAGATATGTCACACAGTGTGCCGGAGCACCATATCTTATTCCATAACAATTACCCTTCTTAATTCATTTATTTATTAGTCACTAAGTGCAAAGTTTTACTAATTATATCATTTATTTACAAAATTGATTAATCTGAATTTTTTGCAAATTTTATAGAAAATTCGGCAGAGTGCTGGCTGAAAATTGGAAAAACAGTTCTTCTGAACCTGTAAAAAAAAAAAAAAAAAACTTCCAATGTGGTTTTCAGATCCAGAACTCCAATATACATACATATCAACTCAATCTCCAAATTTCAACACAAGTTTCAAAATTTGGTTCATATCACATTTCGAATCAATTTCATGAATAACTCCCCAACATTTTATTTCTCAACAAAATGTACTGATAGTCACAGTAACATGTAATTTCATATATTTACATTATCATATGATTTCATGATTTTGTAATTACAATCAAGAACTAGTACAAAATGCAAAGTACAAAATAAAACCCAAAATCCTAATATCCTAAAAAGTGCAATGCAGATAAGAGGTGACTCTGGAATCTACGTAGATCTGATTAATCACCTGGTCTGAGGTCTGCTGGTCTCCTAGGTATGTCTCCAGTACCTGCGCATGGCAAAAGTGACGCGCTAAGCAATACTGCTTAGTGGTGCCAATATAAAATAAAATAGCTAAAATAAAATGGATGTGCAGAATGTATGCTGACATTTTATGTAGATTAAGTTTCTGGCAATTATTGTAGCATTATTTGATTAAAATTTGGTAAGATTTATTTTGATTACCCAAGTAACCTATACTAGTCGACTGGACTGGATAAACGGGTAAACTGGCACTGGGTACTAAGTACCTCGGGCCATCACACCATAAGTCACATTGTGTCTCTCGGTGTGCAACAGAACAACTAATGAGCTGTAATAATTAGTAGGCATGAAACTCAAGTATAGTAAACTCAATCAAAATAGCCAAAGACTATTATATCACAGAATAGCACCTAAGGCCATAAAACACAGAATGACATAAAGCCTTATGTAGTACTGCTAATAGAACCCTATTGGCATGCCAACCTATCCAAACCAATCATTCTAGGCATACTAGGGCATTTTACATAGTTAATGATTTAATTATTTATTTTTGTAATGTAGAGGTCACTATTCACTTGACTATTTCCACTCAAAAGTTGACTTTTTAATTTATAATAGATTTGTTGAATCTAAGTTCACCAAGATACCACATTTTGATTCACAAAAGTTTTGGCATTAGTTGCCAATCAATACTTAAAACCAATAGGAAATAAATAAAAAATTTCAGTTTTGGGTGATAGAGTTCACTGTTCCATTAGGCAATTCTACAATGAGAATTTTGTCAAATATTCTTAATCAAAGTTGTTCCTTTATGTGTCTTCTTTAATTCCCATTTTGAATCACTCCATTTGGAGTTTTCTAGCTCCAATTATGCTGCTTTCTTTAGGACTGGCCAGATTAGCATCTACCCAGAATTTCTGGGCAGAAATGGTTTTGGCAATTTTGATACCCTGACTTTGGTTAGCAATTCAGATGGGTTATGGTCAGAATTTGGTTTGGTGTTCTTCATGAAAGTTGTTCTAAATTGTCTAATCTTTTCATTGATATAAACTTCAGGGCAATTGGACTTTTCTACATTGAATTATGACCATTTGAACAAATACTATTCATTTGGTCATTTTCCAGGGACAGCATGTTGGTCACCCTGATTAGGGTAGTTTTTAGGTCAACTTGGGTTGGTTTTTTGGGCACAGTTTCTTCACCAAAGTTGTGTCATTATGGGTCTAGTTTCATGTCCAATTGGCCTTGAATCAATTAAACCTACACCTTTCAAGTTACAGCTGCCCCAACTTGCTGGACTCACACCCAGCCCTGCAGGTCACCTAGGGTAGCATACCTAACCTCAATTCCATTGTCATAAATCACTTCAATTCCTCATCAAATATGGCCAAATGGTCACTAATTGACCATTACAATGTTCATATACCATTACATGAGCAAACCCTAATTTTTCTCAAGTCTCCAAGTTCCCAAAGTTCAATTTATGCATTAAACTTACAATTTCAATTTATATCATGTCCTTAAACATGAACTGAGTGAGAGAGAGAATAAATTGGGCACTAACCTTGTTAGAATTCCCTCTTGAGCTTGCTAATCTTTAAGATTTTTCCCTCAAATTGTTGCCTCAAGACTATTCTAGTTGCAAGGATCAAGTTTAGTGAAGGTGGGATGAGGTTTTATGGTGTGAAATAAGAGTTATGAAGAGAGAGAAAGGAGAAAGCTCTAATGGAGTTGAGAGGAATGGGCTGCCGAACCAAGAAGAAGAAGAACAGAAAATTCGTTTCATTTTTTGTCTCAATTATTGATAATTATCCCTTTTAAGTTGCTTGGTTAATTCCCATTGGTTAGGATTTTAAGTTTATTCATTTTTGACATCATAATTATGACATAAATGTGAGTTTTGTTTTATTTTCATTTCTTTTCTTTTCTATCCATTTTTAATATAATTTTCATAAATTTTTATTCATATTTTATGTCATATAATTTATTTACTTAATTGTAAAAGTTGGTCAAAAATCGTCTTTGAAGGCGAAATGATAGAAATGCCCTTCGTTTTGCTTAACGAACGAAAATTGTCTGTACCAATCTAAAAATTTTTCTAAGCATTTCCTTGGCATTCTAATGCCATCAAAACCTCAATGACTCTTCTCTGGAGTCCCAAAAATTATTTCACAGATTTTCCCTCGGGTTTAGGGCTACTAGCTGTGAAGACAGCAATTTCCCGTTAAGTCGCCCATCACTAGGGCACCGGCTCATTTAACTTTAGTGCATTTCATTTTTAAAAATTTTTCTCAATTTTTCTTATCATTATTTGGTTTATTTATAACTCCTCACTCTAGTCTAATTATGATTCTAAATATTCTAACTGCCCGGACCGATATTGGTCACCGGAACAGTAGAACGTATGGATTAGCTAAAGTGAAGATGTTACATGAATTGTAATGAACATAAAAATTATTGGATATTGGAATTGGCATTGAATTGAATTGTGTTGTGATTTATGCTCACAAAAAGGACAAAGAAATTCATGATATTATTTTATATCTTACTATAGATGCTTGACTAGGTTATTACCCGTCTCTCTCATTTGTTGAGTAGACAATGGAGTTAGTTTGTTTTGATTACCATGGTACATGCACATGCTTAGATTCTTCTCTTATTAGAGGTTAGATTTAAGTTTTTCATTGGCCCTTTTGGAAGTTGCATTATTGTGGTGTGTAATGTGCACGATGATTCGATCTCCCTGACCATAGGGAGTTAGAATCCCAATTCGATCTCCCCGACCATAGGGAGTTAGAATCGCCCTAAAAATGGCCCTTACGGATTAGTCTTGCATAGTTAGTGAGATAAAGAATAGTTTTTGAATGGTAAAGAATTTCGATTCCAAATGGGATTTATGCATAATTGATTTTATTCAAATTAATCTTTATTTCCATTATTGCTGGAATTACTTTAAATGTCTAGTTGTGATTTGATAAATTGAATTTCTTGATCAAAGTCATTTTAATAAATGATTTATATTATTGGCAACGAATATTTTGATTTTTGGAAGTTGATGAATATCCAAATTTCCAAATTCTTTGTTGTAATTTTGCTAAGGTATATTTTACTATATTTTAAATTATAGTTATACACCACTGAGTTTACCACTCAGCGATAGCTTTGTATGCTGTCGCAGGTGAAAGTAAAGATAGAGCAACTGAGTGAGATTTCCTATAGCTGCGTCTTAAAGACACATTCAGATTAGCTCCGGGTTTATCATAGGTATACCCTTGTACATAGGTTTTGATGTATGCATGTAATTATATGTATGTAATTTATTTGAGCAGTTGTACCAGAACTTTTTGTAATATTATTTTGGGTATGTAATTAAAATGCAAATTATTATAATATTCAAATTTATTTTTGAGTTTTGTAATGAATGTAATATCCAAATTTCTTGCTGAGTTTTGAAATCCATGTATGGTTTTCTTTATGTTAAGTATGGCTTGAAAAATTGGATTGAGTTAATCGTGTTCAATGGGGATATGAAAATGATTTGTATTGGAGTGATGGTTGAGTAAAAACATTTGGAGTGTTTTTTTTTATTTTTTTTTGTAGGTTTTGAAGATTTGTTTTCTCAAAATATAGCCGGCACTCTGCCAGAATAATTGTAAAAATTACGCAAATTTTAAATATCCAAAAATTTTATTTATGATTTAGTGACAAATAAAGGTTTTTAATATTTGTGAAAAATTTACCCACCACTTTCAAAGTGAACGAAAAATGCTTTAAAATCCCTTGTAGTATATTTAATGAGTTATCGGTAGATGAAGTATGGTAATTCATTAAGTGTACTACGGGATCATGTTATGCCTTACGGAGGGGTAAGGTGTGACATTTGCTGAAACCCTTTTGCAACTAGCCTTGCTTTATAGGTCTCAACCTTTCCATCAGAACCAATCTTCTTCTTGAAAACCCATTTGTTCCTTAGAGGTTCAATACCTTTAGGTGGGTCTACAAGATCCCAAACTTGGTTCTTGTATATGGAATCCATTTCAAATTTCATTGCTTTGATCCATTTAGAAGAGTCTATATCTAATATAGCTTCTTCATAGGTTAAAGGATCATCTCCATGATTTATTTCCTTATGAATAAAAAACTCTTGTCTATTCTCATGAAGAAAACCATACCTCTCTAGTGGGTGAGATATTCTGGTTGATCTGCGAGGAAGTATTGTTCATGTATCATCAGTAGGTTTAGGTTGATTGGATGGATTTATATCTCTCTAATCTGTTGATTGATCAAATTTTTCTAATTCCAATTCTATTTTCCTTCCTTTACCAATTTCTTGAATAAACTGTTGTTCAAGAAATATGGCATCCCTACTTATCACAACCTTTTGTGAGGTTGGCAAATAAAAATAATTTCCAAAACTTTCTTTTTGATATCCAATAAATCATCCCTTTTCAGACTTTGTTTCCAATTTATCAGACTTTAGCTTTTCAATGTAAGCTAGACAATCCAAAATCTTAACATATTTAAGATTGGGTTGTCTTCCATGCCATATGTCATAGGGTGTGGAAGAGACCGATTTTGATGGAACCCTATTAAGAATATGCAAAGCTATTTTCAATGCAAATCCCCAAAAGGAGATAGGCAAATCCGTATAGCTCATCATGCTACGTACCATATCTACTAGGGTATGATTTCTCCTTTTAGATATCCCATTGAATTGTGGCATTCCTGGATGAGTTAATTGAGAAATAATGCTATGTTCCTTTAGGAATTCATCAAATTCAATACTTAAGTATTTACCTCCTCGATCTGATCGAAGAATTTTAATACTTTTTCCTGTTTGATTTTCTACTTCAGATTTAAATTCTTTAAACTTTTCAAAGGATTTATGTTTGTATTTCATCAAATTCAAATACCCATACCTGGACTTATCATCATTAAAGGTAATGAAGTAATGAAAACCTCCTCTTGCCATTTCTTTAAATGGACTACATATATCACTATGTACTAGTTTCAAAATATTTTTAGCCCTTAGCCCTTGTCCAATAAAGGGAGATCGAGTCATCTTGCCTTGAATGTCACACCCTACCCCTCTGTAAGGCATAACATGATCCCGTAGTATACCTAATGAATTACCAACTCCGTTTACTGATAACCCATTAAATACACTACAAGGGATTTTTAAAACTTTTCTTACTTATTTTACAGTGGTGAGCACTATTTACAGGTGTTAAAGACTTTGGTGAACTGAAGTGAAACAACTAACTCATTTGGTTTATTTGGAATTTCTGTAAAAATTTTGGCAGAGTGCCATCTGTATTTTGGACAAAACAGTTCTTCAGAAAACCTGTAAAAAGCACTTCAATAATTTTCCAAATCTCAACTCCAATACATTTCTCAACACAACAATTTATCAACTCAATTCCATAGAAATTTTTCAAAGTCTGAGATAAGGAAATATAATACAATTTTCACAAGTCAAATAACTCATAATTAATTTACAACTTCAAGGTACAATTTGAATTTACAACTGCTCAAAACCAAAAACAAAATGTACATACAGTGTCATACATTACAGTACAAAATGCAAAATATTGGTATACTCATTATACCAGGTAATCCCTCGCTGGATGTATATGCAGCCTAGTCTGCTGCCCTGTCTGTCTCTCTACCTGCGACAGCAATAAAAAGCTATCGCTGAGACAATGTCTCAGTGGTGCACAACATTAACCAAATACAACTTTAAATCACAATTCATAAATCATGTAAATAGTGGATACTTAAAACCATAGTCAAATTTAAGACAATAAAGGTCAATAAGAATTTAAACTCCATTTCTCAATTTCACAATAGATTTTCATAAGTCAGGTCATGTTTGAATTAAAAAGACAGTATATGTCGATGAGAGTTTAAATCCATTTCACAATCTCACAGTACAAATCAATAAATCACACACAACTTAATCATGATCCATAGTTCAATTCGTCCTAAAAGCCGATGGCTAATGAGGTATTCAATTCATCCCAAAAGTCGATGACTAATGAGGAATAACATGGCTAGCTAGCAAAAATATGAGTACTCATCCAATTTGTCCTCAACAGGCACACACCTCAACACTTCAGCCAGAGAGGGAATTCAATTCGTCCCACTAGACAAGCTAATGAGGAATACAATCAATATACATGATAGCTGTGGTTTCAAACCATTTCCAATGCTTTTAAATCAATAAGTATCCATCAATGTCATTCAAACAATTTCTCACAGTTTCAAATCATTTACAATGCTTTTCAAGCAATAAATATTCATTCAAATACATTTCCACAATTTAAAACAATAATATACAAATAGTCAATATTTATTTCAATTGAAAATAATTCAAAAGAAATAGTTGTTGTGCACAAACCTCTGATATTTGTCTCCTGGTCCTGACTCAGTATTTCTTTCCCTTTTGCTGAGTCCTTGTTAACTGAGAAACACAATTTGAAGTGTTTCAGTGCTAAATTAATTTGCCTCTAACGATAATGTTCGATAAACAATTCACTAAATACCTTTATTTGCTTAATCACCTAATATACCGACCCTCGATGTTTTCTAGGTAAATTAGGTTTTAGTGTCCTTTATATGTGACATTCGATAGGGTTTTAGGGTTGGTACGTGTTACCAAACTCAATTCTATGTATATTGCGTTTTCTTGCATTTTATTGCAAATTGCTAGATTTCAGGATACTATTTTGACCTAGCCGGACGATCTAGTTCCCTCAGTTTTTGGATTTCGGTCAAAACTACAAACTTGTAGATCTATGTCTTATTGCACGCGGGGAAAAATTTCAGGTCAATCCGAGTTAAGTAGACCAAGTTATGGTCATTATACTATTGCTGGTCAAATGGCATCAAATTAGGTCAATTTTAGGTCAATTTGGTCAACTTTGGTTCGGCCAGTTTTTGGACCCGAACTTGTGCAAGCTTTTTGACTTTCTTCTGGTCATTTATGGGTTTTGGTGTCTTCATAAGACTTGTAGGTATGGGTCTTAACTATTCATGGTTAAAATTTCAGGTCAATTGGACCTGTTTTGAGTGAGTTATGGCCTAAACACTCACTGCTGCCCAATTGGTCATTTTTCAGGTCCTAATTTCACCTAATCCGAATTGGTCATTTTCTTAGGTCACCTTGCAAGCAGAATTTTGGTATGTTTTCTCAATGAAAGTTGGCACATTTTGTGCCTAGTTTCACCTCCAATTGGTCTCATACCAATTGAGGTTACACATTTAAACTTATTGGCTAAAATGTACACTGCCCTTGGTTACTTTGCTTAACACACATCAATCACACACATTTACCTTGCAATATGTTTACTTCCCTACCAAATCTGTTTTGGTACATTACCAAAACTATATATTACTTTACATTAACATCACTTTGGGCAGATTACAATTATCTTCAATACACCAAATATAACTCTAATTCCCAAAGTCCAAACACAATTACACATACACATAACATTACTAGTTTTTACATACTCTTTACACAACAAGTTCACATACATATCCATCAATCCTTCTATGTCAATATTCTGCCAACACTTCCATGAATACATATATTTATTCAAGTGTCCCCAAGCTGCCGAAAATCTTCTTCAACACCAAATTGCCCTACAATTCATCAATTCTCATCCAAGTGCCAAAAATCACCATATAAATATGAAGTAATTCACTAGGTTATTAAATCATCATGATCAACATCATTTCTCATCAAATATATGATGGAACGGAAGCGTGAAAAACACAAGTTTATACCATTGAATTCAAAAATTTTTCACCTAGGGTCACATGCATCATGCAAGATTTATTTTTATCTATTTGATTTCAATGATAAACAACATATTAAAACTCTTTTAATATGTTTTTGGATCTGTATTTGCCATTTAAGATTTTAAAATTAATCAGATTAATTTTAGAACCCTAGATTAAATCAAGAACGATTACACTAACCTCTTGATGCACTGCAGCGTGTCTGCGCCGTTGAGATTCGTCTTCAAGACACCAGATGTTGTCCCTCTAGCTTGTCCACACCAAGAACACCTATGGCAGCCCTTGAACAGCCTCTAAAGCTTTTCTATTAATTAGAAAATCAAGTTCTGCCTTTTAAGAGATTAAAGATATAAACAGGACACTATAAACAATTTCTAGTGTTCTTATTTCAAGAGATTGATGGCTAATCTCTTTGAATTGATGAGAGATGAAGAGAAATAGCTGGAGAGGCTCAAAGTGGCGTGACAAATGAGAGGAGAGGCTGCTGGTTATTTTTTCTTTTCATAACCACACTTAAATAGCTAGGTTAACACATTAAACCCTTGCCACATGTCACCCTTTGATTAGCTCTAGGTTTAAGTGACCCAATCACATTGTGCCAAGTGTCAAACCTATATTTAATCTTGATTTTAATCATCTTACATGATTAAAAAACATTTGGCAAGCTTATGTGTAATCCCATGTGTCACCATCTCATGGTGCCACGTGTCACACTGTAAAATGACCAAAATGCCCCTGTGTCTTAATTTTGAGTTCTCAACCCAAAATAATTATTTTTCTTCTTCTAATTAATTAATATCAAATATAAATTAATTAATTAATCTCTATTAATTAATTTCTCATTAATTAAATTAATATTTAAACACTTTAAATATAAATTTAACTTATATTATACATCCAATAATCTAGATTTGGTTTCAAGTCATGCTAGGGACTTTGCAATCTAATTGCAAACCAAACCTATTTAATTAATCAATTAAACTCTTTAATTAATTAATTAAATCATATTTAAATAGGTGATAACTTGTGTATGTGTGTGACTTACTAGGCTCATCACTAATTGGCAATGAGACATGATATCAACTCTTAATATCATTAGAACTCTTTCTTACCATAAATGATTTCTCTAAATCATTTTATGAACCTCATAGACTATGGTTAACACCTAGCATAACATGCCATGGCCACCCAATTAGTAATAAGGTTTACCTTAAATGAACCTATAATCATATGTTACCATGCACTAGAATCTCTCTGTTACAAAATCCCAACTCAAGCTGGAGTCATGGTTTATGTCAAACTCCATTTGCTATGAATATTATGTTCTCTTTTAATTCCAGTTCTTGATTAAAAGATTTTCTCATCAGAAACTCTTTTCTGAATAAATCTATCTGTCCTGGCCAGGAACTTGAAACATCAAGAACAATTAAATGAACATAGGATTTTATCTCTATTTACTTAGAGGAACAGATTCCATCTTGATCAAAACCTACCTCCGTATATAACTAGTAGGAGCCAACACATGCCCATATACCCATACACAATACAAGTATGAAAGCAGTATCAAACTCAAACTACCTATATACAAGATAACTGTGCTATCTCAGGTCTAAAGATTATATGCACTGATATGATTTATGACAAAACATTGACAAGAGTAAACTCCATGTGCTTGTCATAAGTGTCACTGGTTCGGCCTACTTATCATTTATAAGTGCCTATCATGTTTGTTATATGGCATGAGACTCACCATTCCATCTTATTTATATCTCATATAAATAACTTGGGAACAAACATGAATACAATCTTTCTGGATAAGTCATGTCCTTATTATGAAGTATCCTCGATTGTGAACCTATTTATGATACTTTGTGCTAGAAATATTGTCACTCATATTCTTAACAACTTAAGAATAATATTTCTAACAAAATATCAATGGAGCTTTTCTATTACACATAAATATATTATATAAACAGAAAAGTGGAAATGCCATTTATTAATAAAATATGTACAAGATACATACTAAATGATATGCTCTAGGGCATACTACTAACAATATATGCACAATTATTTCATCAAATACATGACTCCATGGCTGTCCAAAATGAACACAACAATAACTCTTCAAACTCAAAAATTTTCTTCACAAACCCAACACCCATAACATGCACACAAAACTTAACAAAGCTATCTTCAAAAATACTAACTTACCTTATGGTTGGAGCTTGTTAAACCTTGCTTAAACTTCTCAAATTTGGTATCAAACTCTTCCTTGTGATGAGTAGACAAACTTTCATGAAGCCACTTAAGGGATTGGAGTTGAAAATGGGGAGGTTAAGTGAGCTTGCATGAAACGCCCATGGAGTTTTCTCTCACCTTCATTCACGGCAACTTTGGTACAATGGAGAAGATGAAATTTTCTGATGGTGTAATGGAAGTACACCTGCCCCACTATGTGTTTAATCAATCCTTTAATGGTCCACTAACTCCAAATAATCATATAATAAGCCAAATGTGCATTTATTCCACATCAACCCATGATTTTAGCTATTTGTATTAGGTACCACTAAACTAATTTTTCATTTTATTTTCTAAGTGTAATACTATTTATTTTTAATGGAAATTTAGGTCAAAAGACAATTCGGGATGTAAAATGACCATAATGCCCCTGTTCGGGTGGCATTCCCGATTTTTCGATAACACCGGGTTTTGTCCGTTTTTCGATTTCTCACTTTTCTTTGTACTAATTATTTAATTTTTCTTTGATCTTTCTAATGAGATTTATTCTTCAACAAGGGTCTATTTAAGTCCTAAAAATGTTTTCCAGGGTTCCCCGCAGTCCAGGGCTAGTCAACGGTCCACGCCATGACTTCCCGATGCGGTCACCCATCGTTAGGTTTCCCGGCTCGTTTAACTTGATTACCTTTCTTTGCTATTATTTTTCCTTTATTTTTCTTGTATTTTCTTTTCTTGTATTTCATTATTTTATGTCTCCTCACTCATATCGAAGTACGGTTCTAGGCATCCTAGCTGTCCGGACAGCACTGGTCACCGGAACAGTAGAACGCACTACCGAACTTAGGGGTGTTACATTGAAGGCAGGATTTACAAGTTAGAGAAGGGTCAGAACACAATGAAGATAAAATCCTCATTTTCTCCAATTTTGCAATCTTATCTTCTGCAACATGATCTAATCTTAGGTGCCAAAGATGTCTGGGACTAGAGTTGATTTTCGTTATGGCATTAAATTCAATTTGATTACTAGCACTGGATTTGTATTCATTATTATTTAAATAATCAAGTCCATCATGCATATAACCCATGCCAACAAATTTATTTCTAAAATAAATATTGCAAACATCATTCATAATCTAGAATTTATATCCATTTATAGTCAAATTAGATACAGAAATAATGTTCTTAAAAGTATTAGGCACATATAATACATGATTTAAATACAAAATATGTCCAGATATATACAAAGGTTTAGACCCAATGGCTAATGCTTCAACAGTTGATCCATTGCCAATGCAGAGTCTAACATCTTGCATCTACAAGCTGCTACTGCTTGCTAGTTCTTGCACATCAAAACAAATATGAGAACTCGCACCAGTATCTAAAACCCAAGCTATAGATGAACTAAGAGTATCATCAGAATCTAAATAATAAGATATAGACATGCCTTTCAAAGGTTTATCCTTCTTGTCTTTTAGAGATGACAAATAGTCTGAGCAGTTTCTCTTCCAATGCCCATCTTTCTGGAAGTGGAAACACTTTCCTTTGCCTTGCCCAGCTTCAGTCTTCTTCTTCTACTTGGCTATTTCCTTAGAAGGACTTGGAACAGGAGATTTCTTATTCTTGTTGCCCTTCTTCTTCTTGGACTTTCTAGCTGAAGAAGAAGATGCAACTAAAGCCACCTCCCTTCCTTTATTAACTGGCATATTCTTTTGGGCAAGCACTAGCATATTAAATAAACTAGCCAAGGTGCACTATTGTTTGGTCATATGAAAATTTGCAATAAAATTTCCAAATGACTCTGGCAGAGACTGAAGGATCAGATCCGTCTGTAATTGAAAATCCATGGTGAAGTCCACTAGCTGCTCAATAAGCCAGATCATCTTGTGGACATAATCTCCAATATTTTGCTCCTTCGACATCCTTATACAAAACAACTGCCTTGATATCTCATATCTGGCATTCCTGCTATGTTCACCATATAACTCTTATAGGTGAAGAAGGATATCAGAAGCGCTCTGAATATTCTCATGCTGATTTTGTAACTCATTGGTCATGGATGCCAGCATGTAGCACTTGGCTCTTAAATCATGCTCCTTCCACCTGTCCAGTGCGTCAAATTCCTCTTGTGAAGCCCCGAGAGGTAAGGGACCAGGAATTTTAGAATCTAAAACATATCCTAAAAGTTCTAGATTCAAGATAAACTTCAAGTTTCTTAGCCGATCAGAAAAATTAGGTCCAGTCAATCTATTGTAGCCAAGTATGCCCATTGGGATACTGATTGGTGGTTGTTATGTGCTCATTTTTATTAGATTATAAATTGTAGAAAATAATAAGATTAATTAATAATTGTATAAGTAATTTACTAAAATAATTATGGTCTTTTAATCAAATTAGTCCTCCCACTAATTTATCAAATCCTGCACTTCCAAAGTAGGAAACAAAAATTCAAGTTGGGTTAAATTTCTAGTGGGTGATTGAATTCTTATAGACTTATTAATAATCCTCAGGCACATCCATTATTGGACTCCTAACAATCTATAAGTAAGCAACTCTTTGCCCATTACATCTCATGTGAGACTCAATCAATTATTTAGCCCCTAATGCTCAAAACCTTAGGGACATCCATTATTGGTTTATCTTGCATTAGTTAAGTTGAGCCCACTGAGTCAGTAAGCATGTAAGTTTGAACTTTAACGACCTCAAGCACATCCATTATTGGCCACTAAAGTGCTTACATACTTACAACATCTCATGCTTAACAATTACTTCTAAGAAAATCCCTTAACAAAATGCAATATTTCTATGTTTCCATAGCTAACAATGCAAGTGTTTAAAATTTCTCAAAGTAATTGCCTTAATGGAGAGCCATGGTGCAATTTCCAAAATTCACCATTTCCAACTTAATCCTTTTACTGGAAGATTTAGTGAGCTATCTAATTACTAATCGGTCTCACTTTGCACATTATCCATTTTTATGCATATCTCATACACATTATGAAAATATATATCACATACATATATTCATACAATGGAAATGTAAAAGGTATGATCATGGACTATTCTAAGGAAATTCAATCCTAGCCACAAGAATTGAATTCAGGGCATCTTAGGTTAACATCCATCTAAGGTTCTTGCTTGATCCCAACTCTTTAACTCTTGAAGGGTTGAACTCCCACTGATCTCCATCATGGAATTAAGCTTCATTTCATCTTGTAAGTCCACCAAGCCAATTACAACATTTATCATTGGCATACCAAGGTGAAATTACAATGAAATTGAGCATTCAAGCTCAAATACATGAATGTACAACCTATGATTCTGTCATAACAACTTATGATATAGCCCTTGTAAAATTAAAATAATTATTACAATCAATAGAATTGGTTAAAAACACATTCACAATGGTCTCCTAAAGTCCACGATCACCCACCATGCCAATTTCATACATTAAACACTTGAATATACATGCTAATCCTAAATATCACATATTCAAAATTAACCTAATCACACTTGAATCACATTCATATACATGTCATGTGCAATTTGGGACTAAGATTGAACAATTCAATCCATAAGAGAATTCACAAAAGTTGGTGAAAGCACCATAACCACTTCACTTACCCTATGGACATTCCACCTAGGCATAATTGCACTTCACTTAAATTTATGATTTTTCTTGCTATCTAATGGTTTTAGACGTCATCATATTTATGTCTAAGATCATAAATTAAGTCAAACTAAAAAAAATAAAATCACATACAAAACCTCAAATTTTGCCCAAACCAAAATTGCTACAGTAACCAGCACATGATTCAATTTTTCACTTGATTCAACTTGTACTCAAGTCACATCCTATGCAACCTGAAATGGCCCTAAGCTGCCTATAACATGTATTAAGTTCCTAATGGTAAATTAGGGTGGCTCTGATACCAATTGAAAGGAGTTTTCACCAATTGAATGATCAATTTGTTAAGAGGTACAAAATTTGAGTAATTTGAAATTTTTCCTAAGCTAGGGTTTCATGCTTCATGCAACCAATTTTAGCTATTGAAAAATACATCATTTAGTCATACTAAACCATGTTTCCATTATTGAATTAGCCTAATTGTCATTAGGAAACTTTATCCCCAAATTAACTTGAATTAGGGTTTGGAGATCACTAACCTTTATATGAGCAGAATCGCACAATTTCACCTTAATCTGGGTAGTGAAAACTCTCAAGTGCTAGTCCTCTAGCTTGTCCACACTAGCACTAGACCAAAGCCACCTTCAATAGCCAAGAACTCTTCCAAAGTCTTCAAGAAATTGGCAACCAAGAAGATAGGGAGGAAGAGTATGTTGTCTTGCAAGGTGATAATGGTTGGAAGTGAGGAGAAACAATTTCTCCAATGAGTTTGGCAACTTGTGCTCTTTTTTTTATTTAAGGATGGAGATGAAACTTAAAAGAGGGAGAGGGCAGCAAAGAATGGCTGGCACACATGAGAGAGAAGATGATATTAAATTCATTCTCATCTTCCTTTTAATTCCCATAATTACTTAACACACATGGTGAGTTATGATTGCCTTAATCAAACTCTTGTCATAATTTGATTGGTCCATGTGTTATGATTAAGTTTTAATCATGGGATTAAGCCTGAATTAATCATCATTAATTAAGCCAAGATCAATTAATTAATCAATATTAATTTATTAACTTTGGTCTTCCAATTACTAAGTAAACTCCATGTGCATGTCATAAGCGTCACAGGTTCGGCCTACTTATCATATAAGTGCCCACCACGTTTGTCATATGGTATGAGGCTTACCATTCTATCCCATTAGTATCACATACTAATCTATGGAAACAAACATAAATGGCAATATTTCTGGATAAGTCATGTCCTTTGTGAAGTATCCTCAATTACGAACCAAATTTATGATAATTTGTATTAGAAAATTCTGTCGCTCATATTCTCAACAACTTAAGAATAGGATTTCTAACAAAATATCAATGGACCTTTTCCATTACACATAGATAATTTATGTAAATAGAAAATAATATTTGACTTTATTAATAATTAAATATTTACCAGATACAAATAAACGATATGCTCTAGGGCATACTACTAACGGTTGCTACAAGGGACAACAAATATTATTATTGTTTTAATTTAATTTATTTAGAAGGTTCAATTTAATTTTGTTTTTAATATATTTTATTACACTTTAAAATTTATATGAAATTATTTAATATTTGATTGTCGTATTTCCAATAATAATGTGTTATTTAATAAATTATAAGAGATCAATAAGTAAAATGAAATAAAACTTTTAGTCATAATACAGCCATTGTAGTCTTTAAATATAATTTATTATTTTAGAATAAGTATACTATCTATTATATTATAAATTTTTAATTTTCAATATATTAAATAATTTTATGTTTTTATTAGTAGTATAATAGGATTATAAAAAATTAAAAACATTCTTTCTTGTGACGCTATTTTCACCAAAATAAAGTTTTATATAGATTAAAAATTATTTATTAATATAATTCTAATTTGACCATTGATATAGTTAAATTAGATTTTTAATTTATTATATTAATTATTAAAAAATATTAAATAAAAATTAATTATATTAACCGGTACAAATCCTTCTATTTTCATGTAATTGATTTTCAATATATTGATTTAATTAAAATATATTGATATTACCTGTTGATGTAGGTTTATTATAGTAGAAAAAGACTTCATTCCCTCTTCTTTTATCGTTGAATTGAATTGGTAATCTATTTTTTTTATTTGCTATTTTATTATATTTGTATGGTATTGAATTGTTTAATATTGTGAATAATGTAAAAAATTAAGGATAGTTTTGTCCGTTAATAAATTCATCCCCTCATTAATGTGTGTGTATATATATATAAATATATATGAAAGTTGAACTTTACAAATTATCTCATAAAATAAGCCACTTGATGTATTCAAAAATTACCAAGTAGCAAATTAAAAGATTAGGTTTATATCATTAAGAAAAATAATAAAATAATCTACTAATCAACTTCTTTCCAATTTTAAAAATGACATTGTATTAATTATTGTTAAAAATATAAAATATGATATTGTTAGATTCTTGTAAAAAGATAGGTGGAGTAAAATAATTAATAATTATCTAAAAAATAAAATTTTTATTTAATTTTGATAGGCATATAATTATTTAAAATTTTAAATTACTTTTAAATTATGCTTATATATATATATATATATATATATATATATATATATATATATAAGCATATTATATATATCAGTTGGCCTCATGAAAATTTGCTAAGTAGCACTTAATATAATTTAGAAAAATAATAAAAACAATCTATTAATTAGCTTATTAACTTATTTTAAAATTTAAAATAAAATAATATATACCTTTACCGCCTTTATCAAATACAAAATTAGAAATATAAGATATTATTGTATTATATTCTTATAAAGAAATAATTAAAAAAATAAAAATAATCATTTAACAAATAAAATTTAATTTAATATTAATAGCCATATAATTATTTAAAAATTAATTAATACAATTATAAATAGCATTTAACGTAATTACCTAAAGATTTTAACAATAACAAAATTTTAGTATATTATAAAATATAAAAAAATAAATTATTTTATTAAAATAAAATAAACAAAATTCACACAACTCGCGGGTAACATGACTAATTTATTTTGATTTAACAATTCTAATCACGATGAAGATTTGTTGAGTATTCTTTAAATTGTTTATGGCCCACGTAATACTCATAACTGTTTTTAATATGACAATGTCAGCATCACAGTAGAATATGCAGTCAATCTTCTCAGTCAAATCTTGGCTTAGATTATATGGTCCACGATATTTTATATTTTGCTAGGATTCTCCTTTACGATTTAGGACTAAAATCAAGCAAATGCTAGCTATAATTAGCCATAATCTCCAAGTGAAAGAGTGTGAATTGAAGTGCCGTTTTAGTTGAGAGAAAATTGTTAAGAGAACAAGTTAGAGCCATATTTATGTGTGTGTATGTGAGTTTGGGTGTAAAGGGATCAGCGTTGAGGTCGAGGTTTTAAACACTAATAATTTTATATGCTCCTCCATATTTGTATTTGTTAGTGCATTTCTTCCATTTTCGTCCGTGGACTTAAGCAACAGGTCCAGCCACATAAATTTCGTGTGTTGTCAGTAGATTATTTTTACCCATTTTCCAATCTCATTCCTAACACATATTCCATATATATCTGTACTAAAATTCATTATGTCCAAGAACAAGAAGTATATATCTATCAAGATTTAGTTAATGGCCCCGTTAGAGACATGGCATGTGTCAATAAATCATTGCACATATCTTCATAAAATCGTAAAATCTTTATTAAATCCAATCTAAAATATTGGACGCCTCTTATAGGATACAGACAACATAAAGGACAGATTTGTAATTTCTGGTTTGAATCTAGCTATAATAGCTAGGCTTTGAAACACGCATCGATCAATATGATACAAACTTAACGACTAATGAGATAACTATAAACGTAGAGAAGACACAAGAAGATCACACAATCTGTATTAGTGTAATCTGGACAAAGCTTGTACCATGAAAGGGAGCTTTCAACGAGCATCATCACTTTCGTTTCCCACCACGTGCATTTCACGTGCTCTTGACTGCTTTCTCTCGAGATGTGATTATCTTATTGAAATTAAAAGGCAAAGAGGGTTCAGCTCATAGCTCTCAGACAAAAATGTAAGGTCTCTGTAACGTACTGTGTCATTCCATCTTTTTCTTTAGAGATGATATCACGTAATTTCTATGGTTTCAAAAGCCAGGACATCACCTTGATGTAATAAGGGTGTCAACCATGCATGCTAATGATACGGTGGATCGATGCAACATATAACAATTCTAGCCCACAGATTGAACTATATCTTAGTCCAAAAATCTCCATCACTGATTTTTAATAATCTCTCATTTGCCAAACCTTCACTCTCATTCCATAAAAAGACAATCAAGGCATGCGCATATGGAAGCAATTGTGTCCAACAGCTGGATCAAATTGTGAAGAATGGCCAATTGCTATTTACACATTTTTGCTGTGCAAATTAATTAATTGCTAGTGTATTCTCCTAATCACCCTTGATTATATATATAATTATGCAATTTGGACCCAATTTAATTAAGTATCTTATCTTTTCTTTAATTGATCTTAATTAAGGTTTTGTTTTGTGGAGTGCTAATTTCTTAAGCCCACTAGCTACTATATTTCTTTTCTAACGTAAAGCCCACTAGTCAGTTACCGATGCAAGGAAAACTTTTGGTACTGTTGATTACAAGCAAGCCGAAAGACTAAATATGTGAGAGTATAATAATTAAAATATATATCAATTTTTTGTTTATTAAATATAAAATATTATTATTATGTTTAATAAAGTATATATGTACTTGAATATTTTATTATATTATAATGAATTATTTGACTACATCATATTTCATATATTTTAATGCAATATTTTAATGTAAATAAACTAAAAGTATTGTCTAATTACATTGTAATCATTCCATTACTCAAAATATTTGAATGTTTTAGCATAGCATATATATTATTATTTATTATTTTTTTTTTAAATCAATAACTACTTTGCAATTCATTCTGCTAAGATGTTAAACCTAGTTTAGGAGATGATATCAATCTTTAACTATTGATTTTTGTACACCATATTAAATTACCGATTCAGTCATTTAGGCTAAAATTAATAATCGAAATCGATTAATACAACTTATAGAAACCTTATTATTAAATTCGAATGCTACATATTCAAATGAATTATTTTAGATAAATTAAAATTAAGTTATTTATATATGTTAAAACCTATGGGTCAATTGTTGCTTTTTTTTTTTTATGAGAAATGATTTGGGCTTCAAATTTAATTTTTGTCAATAAATTGATTATTTTACTAAATTCAGACACAATTTATCGTTAGTCAACCCAAAAACTCAGTAACTAACTCATGCACTTATATTTAATGCCATAACTGCCATTAGGAAAGGTAGGAAATACACATCATTAATCATTTCCCTCCTACTGACATTCTATTTGTAAGAAAGGTAAAAGTTGGCAACCTCTCTTTATCTTTAAAGAGAGATGATTTCTCTCTATTTTTTAAAGTTTCACTGGAGGCTAGTCATCTTCATCTCTACCATTCAGTGGTTGTCCCTGCCTCATTCCGGTAGGGGTGGTCTTCCCCTCTCCTTGCCTAAACATGGCTCCTCTCTCCCACTTCTGGGTGAATTTGTGTATAGTTTTATTTTCGGTATTGCTGGTTTGCAGGTTGAGCTTTTTGGTTGATGCTTTCTTTGACTTGCTATATACGTTTCTCTTTGCTATTTATGGTTGTGCTGTAGAGAAAGGCAAACGTTCACGACACTATTTAGTGGTTCCCAGTCCCTTAAAGCCTATAGGAGAGTGAGATGGCAGTGCTCTACCCTCCTCTAATGTATTCTGTTTGAGCTGCCATTGTGAGACTATCTCTGCACTTAGGGTCTTTTTCTGCTTGGAATGTTTTTGTCAGAAGTTTGGTCGATCATTCAGCCCTTGCAGTACTTGTTATACCTAGATGAAAGTTTTGCTTCTCACATTTTGTGTTATGGTGTTGGCATCCAAAGCCCAGCCTTTAAAAGGTCATGTTGTAATTCCTAGTTCTTTGGCCTGTTCCCTAGGGTGTTTCTTGTGGGGATCTTATAGCAGGTGTTGATAGCTAAGCTGCCATCCCCATGGTGTTTCGACAGGAGATATCTCCCCTCCAACAACTTTGGTTGGTCATCTAGTGGTGGTTCTACCTTACTAGTGTGGTGTGACGCTTCTCATCTCATATCAGAGTTAGTATTTTTTTTTTGGGCTGGACTGCTTTAAATCTTTGGGATAGGGCATGCTATGTAACACCCTCATTTGTATAGCCTGGTATATTTTACTGTTCCAGTGACCGGTGTCGGTCCGGATAATTAAGGGGATTAGAACCACACTTAAGACAACTAGATAAACCATAAACACAAATAATTAGTAATGTCCAATTAGTTAAGTATAAATAAGAAAAACATAACATAAAAAGTTAAATGAGCCGAGAGTCACAGCGATGGGCGACCGTCTCGGGAACGACTGTGAAGCCATTTTAAACTCAAATTTCGAACCGTAAAATGTGACGCTGCGGTCCTTAGGACCATTACGAACACAGTGAAAAAGAGAAAATCACGAAAAAGAACTGTTAAGCCAGTCAAATAATTAGGTCAGAGAGCCGAAAGAAATATGGAATTAATTGCAAACCGGGATGAACCGGTGAGGGGCAATTTGGTCAATTGACCCCGAGAGATGACTCCTGACCTAACTGTCAAATAAAATCGGAGAAAAGAAAATTTCGGAATCAAAAATTAAATTAAAGAACTAGTAGAAAAAAATAAGAAAAAGAAAAGTTGAAAAGGTGATGACATCATCATTGTCGCAATGGGATTTTGCGGTCGCCCGGACGATCACTCACCGAAGTGGGAAAAAGTGAGGAGTCGCCACCTTAGTTTTGAGGGGAACTAAAGAAAACCATTTGAGAAGATAAATAAAGAATGAGACCACTTCAAGACAGAGATTCTAGGTTCGGGGTCCGTAAACGGGTGGGGAAGGTGTTAGGCACCCCACCTCGTCCCTTAATAAGGGTAGGTAGATTTAATTTTGCGTCCTTTATAAATTAGTTAGAAGGGCTCGGATGGGAATGTTAGTCCTTTTGGTAAAAGGAATGTTTGATTTTTCACTGATCAGGATCACCCAGATACATAAGTAAATGAGACAACCTTAGTGAATTACTTTTGCATGTTAATTTTACTTGAAAAGGAAGGTTTTATTTAAAGTTTAATTTAGAAGATCGGATAAGAACTCTCCTCCGATCTTCTTTTAGATATTAAAATTTTGGTTGGGGATCGGATAAGGACTCTCCTCCGACCTCTTTTAAGTATTTATTAAAATTTTAAGCTGAGACCGGATAAGAACTCTCCTCCAATCTCTATTAAGCATTTATTAAAATTTTAAGCTGAGACCGGATAAGAACTCTCCTCCGATCTCTTTTAAATATTTATTAAAAATTTTGAATTGAGGTCGGATAAGAACTCTCCTCCGACCTCTTTTAAGTATTTATTAAAATTTTAAGCTGAGACCGGATAAGAACTCTCCTCCGATCTCTTTTAAATATTTATTAAAAATTTTGAATTGAGGTCGGATAAGAACTCTCCTCCGACCTCTTTTAAGTATTTATTAAAATTTTAAGCTGAGACCGGATAAGAACTCTCCTCCGATCTCTTTCGGATTAGCAGGAGCCTGGAAGGGGGCTTTGCCGATCTCCCGAATTTCAATTTCAGCTACATGTTACAAGAACCTAAAACTAAGGTTTCTGGCATTCAAAAATCTTTGGAGATTAGGTTTCTTGATACCCTATGACTAAATGGGTATCTTGAACTTGATTTACCGACCCTCCATGTAGTCATTTCACGCATACCTATTAATGTCCGATGCATTACATCTAGTTTATTTGGTTTTATTCCTCTTCATGGTATCTTGCGAATTCCGTTCACGTCGACCTAATAGTTTGGCTATTTTCTGACGTGTTATTCAAGCTTTCTCTTGTAAAGAGGCCCTTAAGTTCTGAGATACCTATATTTTGCACGACCACTTACACGCTACTAGGAGCTAAAAGCTCGTATTGAAATGACGAAAATTGACGAAATGATGGACCGATCACTAAAGAGATAATTCGAGTAACGTTCTTTGAGATTTTTGCTTAGAATAAACTTAGAGTAAACGCGTGCGTAAAGAGAACAAAGAAAGTGCGAAAAGTAAACGCAAATACTTAATAAAACAAGAATATGAACTCTTACAGTGAGGAGCCAAATATATTGAAATAAGCGAGGTGGTAAATAGTGATGAAGATGGCGGATTGATCGGCTGAGAGTTGATGTCTGTGAGGAGCCAAATGTATTGAAATAACTATGAGGTGGTAAATAGTGATGAAGATGGCGGATTAACCACCTGAGAGTTGATGTGCATCGTGAAACCGAGAGATGCTTTAGCTAAAAGGTAGCAGGGTAAGAACCAGGTGGAAGGAAGTTGAGCTTGAGCAGGAAGAAAAGAAAGCAAAGATGGCGAGTATGACCGGATAATGAACAAGCTGGAAATGTAGAGTTCCAGATTCAAAATCTTTTCAAGAAAACACTCCTGAAAACTAGTTTCAAAAGTCTTTTGATCACTACAAAACAATGAGTAACAAAGCGAATGAAGTTTGAGTTCCTCCACGATAATAGCGACCTCTTGTCTATATTTTTGTCCGTCCTTGAGCAGTTTTCATGCAGTATTTATAGGAATCGGGTGCTCCCCATGAAGGGTCGGGATTTATTTTGAGGAGATGGAGGGTCAAGATTTTGAAGTACATGATCGGATGTTCGAGAATTAAAGAGAATCAAAACGAATGGTGAGATCGCTTCTCGAATATTTGTCCTTTTCCTCTTTTAATCGACGGTCTTGAATCCTCTTGTCCGAACGATCCGAGGGCTAAGAGTGAAAAAGCTGGTATTGTCGTCTTCTCTTTTGATCCAAGGGTTCCGATTCATCCTTACAAGTGAGATCAACGGTGGAGATTGGGATGTACTGGGGTGTCATGACATACCACGGCACTGTCGGCGTGCGGGCGATTCTCAGGCGTGCGGGGGAGATATCGTCTGCAACGCTTTAACTACCTCGACTCTGATTCTGGCGACAGTTATTGGGATTTGTCTTATTCTTTTTGTCTTCCGATCCCTCCCTAGCTCCTATTCCGATCTCTCATGCTGATCTCCTATCTCCGATCTCTTTTATCCCTTGATCGATGCGGATTCGGTCCAAGCATTAATTACATCTCGATTCTCGGCGTCCGCCGTTTCCTTCGACATTAAATGCCCATTTCCCCTATATATACCCACATGCGGAGACATTTTCTTCATCGACTTTCCTCTCTTCTTTTCTTACTTTCCTGTTCATTTGCTCGGTGGAAGTTACGGCTATAAGCGTGGCTTTGATCTTTCCGATGAACTTCTTTACTTACCAGTGAAAATTTATGATCCCGGTGATTGCATGACCTTGACTTACGATGGTGAGAGAACTGGATTTGACCGATCTGTATTGCAGACCTCAGTTGTACCGATCTCGAGTCGCTCAACTGAGTTCATTCGGCTTCTCACCACATTGGGTGTTCCGACAGCGTCTTTCCTCCACATTGGGTGTTCAAACGGGTCGGTTTCAGTGGTAACATCGGTGGCGATGTCTCTCATCTTCATGGGAGTCATAATCACCCCATCTCGATTTGTACATCTGTCCGATGTCAATAGCCGGTCTCCTGATCGAACACATCTTTTGATTCAGCCACAAGACTAGGCTTTGACATAGGCCTTTTAGATAGGATGTTCCACCGGTCTCTAGAGATCGCCCAAATGATGTAATCCTGAAATGTAATCAGATCTCTAGAGATTGCCCAAATGATGTAGTTAGACCTTTATTGTAGTCCGATCCTAGAGATCGCCCAAATGATGTATTTTATTTTCAATGCAATCCGATCCCTAGAGATCACGAAATGATGTGATCCAATGTTAGTGTAATCCGATCCCTAGAGATCGCCCAAATGATGTAATCCGATCTTTTGAAAATAAAGACTTTATTTTGTCGGTTATCATCTTATTATTTTTGCATTGATTATTTTTCCGATCCCTAATGTGGTTATCCGATCTGGTTCTTTACCTGAATGACACTTAACTGATCCTTTATTCAAAATATTTAGCTCATTATGCCGATCTTTAATCAACCGATCTCTGAACATTCAGATACTTGAGAAAAGTGTCAGAACAGCTGTCGAGTCCCACCAATCGATGCGCTGCCTAGAACCTCGCGAGCATTAAATGCTCGGACTAGTATAAATAGGGGTGGGAGGGTTGGCCAGTTGTTCTCTCATTCCATTTTCAATCCCCTGCTCACAACTTCGAAGTTCTCTCATTTTCTCCGGTTTCTCAGGCCCGATCGGACTCCTGTAAGGACTTTGATCTTCTTTCTTTTTTTAAGTTCTTTGTTTCTTTTAAAAATGAGCGGTGCCGAAGGTCAGAGAGCGGCGAGCCCTCCTTCCATTCAGTTCTCATGGTCATCGTCTGACGAAGAAGAGGCAGTCGGGCCCAGCGTGCAACCTAGACCCCTAGGGTCTCTGCTCCAGTCGGGTCGGGTCATACCATCAAGGCTTGCACCACCTTCAGGAGAGAGACCCTTCCTATAGGCGAGCTTCCGTCGGTTCTTCGAGAATCCGATCTGCAATCCTTTGTTCAAGAATACAACATTTGTCTGATTCATATGAGTGATCAAGTGCCATGGCGATCTTCGTGTCGATCACTCTTTTGAAGAGAATGACATGGTCATGGTGTACGAGAACGATTAAAGGCTGATGCGAGGTTCCCTCTAGCCGATTTCTATAAGGAGGTCCTAAAATTTCACGAATATCCATTGTTCAAATCCACCCCAACTCGTGGCGGATCTTGGTTGCTTTAGAGGTCTATGCCGAGCTAAGGGAATTAGACCTACGGCTAAGGTGTTCGCCGAGCTACAGACTAACTTCGCCGAAAGGAAGGCGAACCTTTGGTTCTTTCGGTGAAGCCTCGTTGCGGACTCTTTTCGATCTGCCCTCATCCCTTAAGAATTGGAAGAAGCAGGTTCTTCATTACGAGGAGTAAAGATTCGTGCTTTGAGGACTTTCCTCGTAGTGGTGGTACGAGGCCCTGCCGAAGCACTTTACCACGAGTCAAGAGGAAAGCTTGATAGTGATGGAGTGAAAAGTCAGGCCACCACTCTAAAATATTCTGTCCAAATGCGGTGGCCGAATCGCACCATTGGACCATGCAGCGATCACCGTGAGATCGCGAACTTCCGCTCTCGACCTCGGCATTGGTATTTTCTATATCTCGGTTCGGGACCTTAGAGATCTCACTAACCTTTTCTTTGTGCGGTATGGCGGGTGGTGAGGTTCTAGGAAGCGGAAGAAGGAAAGAGATCTCCGGAAGGTAAAGGAGATGAAGCGTTGAGCGTCTTCAAACACCCGATCCACGAACACAGGGAGATGCAAAGAGACCCGTCTCAACCTTCGGGTCCGCCGACCATTGAGGCTGTCAGATCTCCTCCTAGATCGGAAGAGCGACCCGCCTATCTCGATTATTCCAAGCACGGAAAGGAGCCTTCTCAATCTTCCGGGAGGACCTCTTCTCGTGGCGCTCGGAATCTTGACCATTGCTTGAAGAATAGCGGATTGTTAGGGAGAACTCGATTTTGCCAAAGTCACGGGATCTACCATCTTCTTTCGGGAGGATCGGGATAGGCTATCCGAGTGGTCTCGATGATATCTTGACTCGAACCATGAGCCTAAGCGTGGAGTGTCAGTGAACCGGACCATGATTCGGGAAAAGATTCGGCGCTGGGTAAGGAGGTCGGGAAGAAAAATCGAAGTGGCTTCCCTCCGATCTCAACTCTCATCCGCTCAAGATTATATATCTCAAGTTGAGGGGACGGCGAAGTACCATGAAGACCGGTGGCGAAAGGTCGTGACTTGGTGAAAGTGAGCGGGCTCTCGGAGAAGTCCGGGCACTTGTGCCAAAGCGCTTCAGTCGCTCAACTTGTAGAGGAGCTTACGCGAAGGATAAGGAGCTTTCGGAGAAAGACAAAGAGCTTAAGGAAAAGGATGAAGAGATGGTGTCGGGAATAGCCGGAGCCTATGTGAATGCTCATAAAGATCTCTTGGCGAACTCGAGCGGCATCTGAAGAGGACTTCTCTTGGATGGACGACTGGCTCCGGGGCGATGGTGAAGATAGTGAGGAGGAGGCGAGGAAGAGAGAGAGTGAGCAGAATGTAAATCAGTGGGGTGATCCCCACCGAATAACTGTACAAATTATGAAATGAAATGGAATATCTCTTTTGTTTAATGAATGGATGTGATTGGAAAATCTTTGAATTGCCTAAGTATTTGATTGTATGAGCATAGCGAAACATGAACTAAATGCCATTATTGATCTAAGTATAAAAGATCGGAAAGCACAATAAGCATGAGATCGGTGGGGAGAAATCTTTGAGCAGGACTTGGTTAAAATTGAAAATTTAACTTGAACACTTAAGATCGGAACCCTCGTTAAACCGAACCCAAACTTTAGCTCTTAATCTTCCGAAAAGGAGGTCGGCAATAAAACTGGTAGGAAAAGATCTAGTGCTAGTTCATTTTATTTATCAACAGAGATCAGGAATATACTTGACAGGTCCGGAAATTCGACAACGGGTTTGAGAGGTCGGTAAATGATTTGAGAGATCGGCGAGGCTTAATGAATATGAGGACTCAGCATTAATTCAATTCTTGTGAGGAGAGATCGGAAATGTGACCGCCTAAAGAGGGATCGGAAACGAGATTAGCTGTTCAAAGAAGAATTTTATTGATTCTAGGGACCGGCCAAAATATGGTGTCGACAGCTGCCCCTCTTTACATAATTTCTATTAAAGGAAAAATTTCCGTATAGGAATTATGTAAAGATTCAGACTCATATTTTGGACGATTAGGTGTTCGAAATTAGGGAACTAAAGCACACCTAAGTTAATGACCTCGAACATTAAAATCAACTTGGATCTAGAAACCAGAGGTTGATAACAGGAATGAAATTAAAATCAACTTAGATCAAGGAACCAGAGGTTGATAACAGAAATTAAAATTGCATGAAATTAAAATCAACTTAGATCAAGGAACCAGAGGTTGATAACAGGAATTAAAATTGCATGAAATTAAAATCAACTTAGATCAAGGAACCAGAGGTTGATGGTGGAATTGCAAGAATTTAAAATCAACTTAGATCAAGGAACCAGAGGTTGATGGTGGAATTGCAGGAAATTAAAATCAACTTAGATCAAGGAACCAGAGGTTGATAACATGAAATGTAAATTGCATGAAATTAAAATCAACTTAGATCGAGGTTGATAGCATGAATGTAAATTGCATGAAATTAAAATCAACTTAGATCAAGGAACCAGAGGTTGATAGCATGAAATGTAAATTGCATGAAATTAAAATCAACTTAGATCAAGGAACCAGAGGTTGATAGCATGAAATGTAAATTGCATGAAATTAAAATCAACTTAGATCAAGGAACCAGAGGTTGATAGCATGAATGTAAATTGCATGAAATTAAAATCAACTTAGATCAAGGAACCAGAGGTTGATAGCATGAAATGTAAATTGCATGAAATTAAAATCAACTTAGATCAAGGAACCAGAGGTTGATAGCATGAAATGTAAATTGCATGAAATTAAAATCAACTTAGATCAAGGAACCAGAGGTTGATAACAGAAATGTAAATTGCATGAAATTAAAATCAACTTAGATCAAGGAACCAGAGGTTGATAACAGAAATGTAAATTGCATGAAATTAAAATCAACTTAGATCAAGGAACCAGAGGTTGATAGCATGAAATGTAAATTGCATGAAATTAAAATCAACTTAGATCAAGGAACCAGAGGTTGATAACAGAAATGTAAATTGCATGAAATTAAAATCAACTTAGATCAAGGAACCAGAGGTTGATAACAGAAATGTAAATTGCATGAAATTAAAATCAACTTAGATCAAGGAACCAGAGGTTGATAACAGAAATGTAAATTGCATGAAATTAAAATCAACTTAGATCAAGGAACCAGAGGTTGATGGTGGAATTGCAAGAAATTAAAATCAACTTAGATCAAGGAACCAGAGGTTGATAACATGAAATGTAAATTGCATGAAATTAAAATCAACTTACAAAACAAGTCTGACTTTGGCACATGAAGTTATTCCTTGACAAAGTGTACTTAACAAGATAATGAAGGCGGACGATTAATGGAGGAGGAGTTGTAAGGCCTGACCTATGACCTCGTTCTTTCGGATGTCCCTTTTCTGTTCCCGACTTTCTCCTTATTCTTCGGAAAGCGCCCTTGTGGGTTTTCACTTTCTTTTCGTCCATTCGACCAGAAGCGCCCTTTCGGGTTTTCACCTCTAGTTTTTTTTTTTTTTTTTTTTTTTTTGGCGGCTATTCCCTGCAAATCTCATAGTAAAGTACGCGAGGTTATCAATTTTTAAATTCAAATCTTATGGCAGAAATTTAACTAATCAATAGCGCATTAGTCAAAGAGAAAGGATAGTATTAAAAAGTGAGCAAGCAGGAAAACAAAAGCAGAAGGAATGGAGTATAACTTTATCATGGCTTTAGGAAAAATAGACTTTCAAAGGAAAAGGAAAGGTACAAGGATAGATCTCATATATTCCTTTTAGTTGGTTTTGAAGTCTTTTAACTGCCATATTCCAAGTTCTCTGAAGTCCCTTGCCGTGACGGTTGCTTCTCTACCCGCGGTTTCATGCCCCCTTCCTTATTCCTCCAGTTTGGTTCTTGGGACGCCCTTTTTGGTTTTCACCCCAAGAAGGTTTTTTTTTTTTTATTTATTTTTTTTTTTTTTTATATATGACGCCTTTCGGTTTTCATCCCTTCTCCTTTTATGCATAGTATCTCTTGACGTGTCGGCATTCACGTGTCTCGGGACTTCTTCACCGTCCATGTGGGTCAAAATCAAGGCTCCTCCAGTGAACGCCCTTTTAACCACATAGGGTCCCTCGTAGGTTGGTGACCATTTGCCCCGGGGATCGTTTTGGTTTGGTAGTACTTTCTTTAGAACTAAGTCCCCGGGTAGGAATTCCCGTGGGCGTACGTTTTTATCAAATGCTCTGGCCATTCTCCTCTGATATAATTGCCCGTGACATGTCACGTTAACCTTTTCTCATCCAAAGAAGTTTAACTGATCCAACCTTGACTGGATCCATTCTGACTCACCAATCCCCGATTCCTTCAGAATCCTTAGGGAAGGAATTTCAACCTCAACAGGTAATACTGCTTCCATCCCGTAGACCAGTGAGTATGGAGTTGCCCCAATTGAGGTTCTTATGGAAGTCCGGTATGCATGAAGAGCGTAGGGGAGCATGTCATGCCAATCCCTATATGTGACCGTCATTTTCCGGATTATCCTCTTTAGATTTTTGTTCGCGGCTTCCACCGCTCCATTCATCTGAGGACGGTATGGGGAGGAATTGAGATGTCGGATTCTGTATTGATCACACAGCTTCTGAATCTTCGGACCGTTCAGGTTCTTGGCGTTATCAGTGACAATTTCATTCGGGAGACCATGCCGGCATATGATATTGTTTCTGAAGAATTTGAGAAACGTGTTCTGCGTGATGTGAGCATATGATGTCGCCTCGACCCACTTGGAGAAATAGTCGATGGCTACAAGGATGAATCTGTGCCCATTGGATGCCTTGGGATTGATGGGACCAATCACATCTATGCCCCACATTGCAAAAGGCCACGGTGAGACGAGATTGAACAGCTTGTGAGGTGGCACATTTATCGGATCTGCGTAAATCTGACACTTGTGGCACTTCCGGAAATACTCGATGCAATCCTTTTCCATTGTGGTCCAAAAATACCCACGTCGCATGATTTGCTTGGCCATCATGTATCCATTGGCGTGAGTTGCACAATTTCCCTCATGAGTTTCAAAAAGGATTCTCTTTGCCTCCTTTGCATTCACACATCTCAATAATTCACCGTTGGAGCTTCTTTTGTATAGGGTTTCCCCACTGGGAAAGTACCCCAATGCTAACCTCCGAATCATCTTCTTTTCATTTTTGCTTGCCCCTGAAGGGAATTCTCCTTCTCATGAGACCAGGATGTCGTGATACCAAGGCTTTCCATCGAGCTCTTCTCCAATCATGAAGCAATAGGCTGGCTCATCCCTTACTTTAATCTTCAACGTCTGAAACGTCTGCCCTTCTTCGATTTGAGCCATAACAGCTAGAGTAGCTAAGGCGTCAGCAAATTGATTCTTGTCTCTACTCAGATGAGTGAAAGAGATTTCTTCGAATTCTCGATCATCTCCATGAAGTATTTACGTAGGGGATTAGCTTGGGATCCTTGGTTTGCCATTCTCCCTTGATCTCGATAAATTATCGAACCGAGTCTCCATACACCTCCAACTTTCTGATTTTCATCTCTATAGCGGATGTAGACCCATTACACAAGCTTCATATTCTGCGACATTGTTGGTACAGTCAAATCCCAACTTAGCGGCTATTGGGAAGTGCTTTCTTCCGGGATACTAGTACAGCTCAATTCCATTCGGATAAATTGATCGCTCCACAAAATACATTTCCCACACATCGATCGACCCTCTTCTTCGCAGCCTACTTCATTAATATGTTCGCTGTGGAACTCAAAATCCGAGCTTCATAATCCGGGATAGGGTTTTCCGCTAGGAGGTCGAATTACGCTACCTTTCACCGCTTCCGGTCATGTAGACTATATCATATTGGGAGAGTATAACTGCCACTTGGCTATCCTTCCCGCACGAATGGGCTTTCGAATACGATCCGATAGGATCCATCCGAGATAAGCCATGTCTTGTGATTCAACATGTAGTGCTTGAGGCGATTTGTCATCTGTGCTAACGCGCAGCAAGTCTTTTCTAAGAAAGAGTACCTTGACTCACAATCATTGAACTTCTTGCTCAGGTAGTAAATGGCCCTCTCTTTTCGGCCGGTATCATCATGCTGTCCTAAAACACATCCCATAGAGCTCTGTTGGACTGCCATGTACAGGATCGAGGCACTTTGCCACAAAGGGACCAATATCGTGGGTTTGACAAATACTGTTTGATTGTCTCGAAAGCCTTTTGACAATCCGAATCCCATTGGGTAGGATTGTTCTTCCGGAGTAGTCTGAAAATAGGCTCAGCTTTGGCAGTGAGATTAGAAATAAATCTTGAAATGTAGTTCAACTTTCCTAGAAAATCGCACCTCCCTTTCTCGCTTTTGGGGACGGCATTTCTTGAATAGCTCGAACTTTGTCGGATCCACTTCTATCCCTTTCTCGCTACTATGAATCCCAACAGCTTTTCCCGATCTAGCTCAAGATGCATTTAGCAGGTTCAGCTTCAACTTGTATTTCTGAGCCTTTCGAGCACCCTCCTCATCACCTGAACGTGGCTCTCTTCTCCCCTTGATTTAAGGGTCATATCATCCACATATACCTCCCCTTCTTTATGCATCAGATCGACGACTAATGTGACCATTGCGCGATCGTAAGTAGCCCCGGCATTCTTCAACACGAAGGGCATGACCCGATAGCAAAATACCCCCATTGGGTGATGAAAGCGTTTATCCTTGTCTTCTTTGTCCATCGAACTGATTGTACCGATGCCCCATCAATACACGAACACCTACCCAATCCCGCAGCATTGTCAACTAACACATCAATGTGAGGGAGAGGGAAATCATCTTTCAAACTTGCTTTATTAAGGTCCCTGTAGTCAACACACACCCTGACCCTCCCATCTTTCTTCATTACTGGGACGACATTAGCCACCCATTGGGGATATTTGACTACTTCCAAGAATCCGTCATCTTGTTTCTTGACTTCATCCGAACCTTGAGCGGTGTGTGGGATTCATTCTCCTCGATTTACGCTTCACCGGGATCGTTCCTGGAATTAAGGGAATCTTGTGCGTCACTATCTGGGGGTCCAAACCGACCATATCATCATAGCTCCATGAAAATACGTCGAGAAATTCCTTAAGCAGACCGATCATATCTCCCAATTCCTCACTCTCCACTATCTTAAGTTCCCTTTTCACTTCTTCCGAGCCTAAGTTTATTGTGCGCGTTTCATCTTCACAAGGCACGAGGGAGGGTTCATCTTTTTCACTGCTTTCTTCTGTAAGGTCTTCCTCAGAATTACTTGAAGTAATGGCAGTTATGGGGATTTCAAAATTAACCAGAGGAATTTCGGAGTCTATTGGATTATTAGGTGTTAATTGATGAATGGTCCTGAATGAATAAAGAATAGAACATGTTATAAGGATGGAATTAAAAAGGAAAGAGAGTATTGGATTTAAAATGCGCTATCAATTCATTAATATTAATGCCTTAAGAAAAGGTCCATTTACAGTATTACACTTGTCACCATGGACAAAATGATCAAGTGTAGATAACCAGAGGTACTTTACTCGAAATTGAGTACAGGGATATCCTCCGTTGTCCAGTTGTCAAGCTCCTGCTCCTCAACCATGGGTGAAACTAGGGCCTCATACAAGGAATCCAATTGGATGACATCTATGGATGGATCATCTGGTGATTCTTCTGTACTTGCCGGATGTTGGATGACCGGTTTGGTGAAGATCTCCGTAATTCTCGGGACTATTTTCATTTTTCCCGTCTCCTGGTCGAACCTCTGATCCCGAAGCATTCTCCTCATCCAGAATCGCCCATCCACGAGGGCATCCTCCTCATACCCCAAACCACAATGGCCTATCTTACGAATAGCGGTATAGGCTCGACGATTCCTTGCAAGCGGTGCCCAAGCCTTTCCCCTCTTGATACCGTTTCTTGACATTACTTTGGCCACCATAGCCATAGCCCCTTCCTTCCCAAGTATCTTGCAATTCAAGGGCACGGAAAGAACTCTCCAATGATTCCTCGGCGCTTCCACATAAGGAAGTGATTGCGGCTTAGTGACCGATATGGCCTCTTCGCCCCTTCTTGTGATGATTTTGCCGTCCTTAATGTATTTGATCTTACGGTGTAAGGTTGAAGGAACAGCGTTCGCGAGTGGATCCACGGCCTCCCTAATAACATAGTGTAAGCGGCTCAATGTTCATCACTTGAAGCGTGGCGTTGAAAGTACATGCCCGACTTGAATTGGCAAGTCAATGTCTCCCAGTACCTCTCTCTGGTACCGTCAAAGGCTCTTACCACCATTGCACTTTGGCGTATATGCGATTAGTCAACCGTAGCCTTTGGCTAAGGTCGCACTAGGCAATACATTGAGGGCCGATCCGTTATCGATGAGAACCTTGGCCACTATACAACCCTTACACTTCACGATTACATGTAGAGCTTTATTGTGCCCTAAGCCCGCAGGTCTACCTCCTCTTGAGAAAAGGCTACAGTGGATGCCCTGGATTTATCCTACTATTTTCTCAAAGCGCCGGAGTAATGTCGGGGTTCACAAAGGCCTGATCGGGATTCTTTGTAGGGCTTGTCGGTGGACTTAGAGCTCGGGATCGGTGATACTTGATGAAATTCAGGCGGGGTTTTCTCAATTGCTCCACCACGTCATACTCGCTCTGTTTCATTATTTGGAGCAAAGATTCTTCATCTTCCTTGTGCTCAATAGGCTCTGCTTCCCTGCTTTCTCAACCTCCTCTTAGTGTTTACGGATGACTCTCCCATTTTACTTTCCCTTTTCTCTTCTCTCTTTCTTCGTTCAGTAACACCTCCCACTTGAGTTATAAACTCGACTTCTTGCTCAGTGGAGAGGATTTTGTTGCAATAACAGTCTAGAAGCGGCTTGGGGAGTAGTGTTGCTAGCGAGTCGGCATAAGTCATTACGAAGTGCTCGTGAGGAGCGAAACATGGTTTTGGTGGTGCCGAGGTGAGGCAAGACTAGGAGTGGATGTCTTGTAGCGCTCCCTGAGTGAAAACTTGGAAGTTATAATTCCAAGGGACCGCGTGAGTATTGGTGATGGGGAGCTGAGGTGGAGTTTGGATAACTGTTACTGGCGGAGAGGCTACCGGGGGTGCGAAGGTGATTATGGGTTTGGAGGTGGAGGCGTTATGGCTGTATCCGGTGGTGTTCACTCCTTTTTCCGTTTTCAGCATTGTCTGGCATCTCAGAACACTGAGAGACAATAAGTTACGGACTTCTTGCCTGAAAACCTCAAAATCTCGCGACTCATGGTCATTGCCCCTCCATGGTAAGGACACCTCGCACTTTCTTTGAATCCGCTACACGAGGGCATAGGTAGCCTTCCCTCGTTGCTATAGTAAAAATCTCCTTAAAGTATGGAACCAGCTCATCCATACGGTGTTGATCCCTCTCCTTTAGACTCTATCATATTTACACCACTTGCCGCATTGTGGTTAGGCGATGGGTTTGAGGTAACATTGGGGAGGAACCATTTCCTCGATCTTGACCACCCGTTTGGATTAAAGCGTGCACTCTCCCTCCGAGTGCCCATGATTGTCGATTGAATGCCCTTGTGCTCCTCCATGATACTCACAGCAGGCGGTGGCATCATACCACACAGGATATGGCGGGTGGATTGGGTCTAAAGGGGTGATGCGATTTGGTTTATACCGACAAGGTATCGGTATATTTCACCGAGAGGGAGGAAGGGGTGGATCGGGATTCCTTGGAGGTCTTGGGTTATTTTGTGGTGGTCGTGGTTGAGCTGGAGGAGGAGGTGGTCTTGGTCGGAAATTTGCAGGTGGGGCGTATTGTGGGCGTGGTTGTGAATAATTAGGGAAAGGGGGTGGGATGTTTGCGATAGTTGGGCCATGAGAGGGAGGATATGGTCGGTAGTTATTTTGGGAATTGGGAAAATTATTCTCGAGTGATGGAGTGTACATCACTCTCCTTCTTCTTGCCAAAATTGGCGATCTTTTCCACAGGTTCTCGATCAACTCCTGTAACCTTCCTATTCTCAGTTAGCTTCAATTCTCTCAGCTTGGATGATATCGAGAAGTCTGGAGTATTTCCGATCATCGGGTTGAAGTAGGAGCCTTCAATGTTTCGATGAATAGGGAGCAGAGTTCATTATCGGTCACGGAGGATATACTGCAGCCTTCTCCCTCCATCGTTAGGCGTCTTGCTTAAAACCTTCCGGTCTCTCTGTGCAGTTCGAGGTCCCTCCTTGTGGGTCTTTGCATCACAATTGAATTTGTCTTTGCTTAAGAAAGGTATCGGCCAAATCTTTCCGTGAGTGCGACTTGCTCTGTCAATTGTATACACCATCTCGTAGCCGCTCGAGAGGCTCGTGAAAGAAGTGAATGAGGAGTCTATCGCCTTCTATTAAGGCGGACATTTTGGCAATGTAGGTTGCAGTGGATCTGAAGTCTGAAGTTTCACGTATTTGTCGAAATCGGGAACCTTGAATTTGGGTGGTAGCACCACATCTGGCACCAATCTCAGTGATGACACATCGACTGAGCCATACATGTTCAACCCTTCTATGGCTCTCAATATTTCTTCTAGGGCAGATAGTTTCTCGTTTTCTCTCGCCCTATGTTCTCCTTCCACCGCATGATACACTCCTCCAACGGGAGCCGAGGGTGGAGTAAAGCTGGAGGATCGAGGATTGAATGGTAAGGCTCGACATTTGAGGCAGTAGGGTAATAGGAAAAAGGTGGGTCATTATTTATGGTCACCGGATTGATGATTGTCGGGTCCGGAATGGGAGACGAAAGGTAAAAGAGGTTGAAGCTTCGAGGATCATTTGTTGTAGGAGGCGGAGGAGGTAATGGTGGGCTAGGTTACAAGCGGGTTTGCTCTGATACATGTCCTTCATTAGTCTCATAATTTCAGTAAGCTGATACTTCAACTATGAGACCTTTCCCTGGAGGTTCTGTACTTGCTACTGATTTTCCATTATCTTCCTCGTTCGATATCTTGTTAAGTACACTCTCTAGGGTTGGATCGTGTGCTTGGTCAGACTTGCCTTGTTTGAATCAATATTGATTTCTGTGAGGATAAAAAATTTAAATGAATTTAAGTTTTGCAAAGAAACTAAAAGTCTGATGCGGACGAAGGATACTGATGGCATTTGAGAGCAGGTTGGAATCGTAAAGGATAATCGCCTCGACTTTATCATGGCATCGTTCGATAGTCGTAGTGAATGACGGGATTGAATGCGCATTTATGATACTGTCCATATAGCGCATTTCAATTTTCACATAACCCTAGCGAGGAGTTCCTACGAGTCATATTATTCATTCACAAATCTGCTTAGTCACTGGTCCAAAAATAATTTTATTAACTGAATAATTTGTAAAGCATATTCTGTACATCGGCCTAGGTTCCGGGAGGTTCTTTATTATGAGATGACATTTTACGAGATACTCATATAACCTTTCCTCTTGTTTGGCAGGATCGAACACTTTCAGAGCATACTCGGATTCAGGTAATAGTTCCTTTTTTCCCTGTGCTATCATCTTCTCCAACTGGTCCACATTTTCTTTCAGTCCTTGATAGAGGGCAGCTTGTTTCTCTTTCTCTTTCCTTTCTTTAGCACACTCTTTCAAGATGTCGTTGATGAGGAGTGCCTGTTCTTTTAATTCAAGCTTCTTCTTCTTGTTTTCCTGTTTATACTCTTCAACAAGTACTTCTTGGTACTTCATCCTTTCCTGAAGCTTACTATTCTGCCCTTTCATCTCTTTGACCTCAGCTTGGAGAGAGTTTCTTTCTTTTTCCCACTGTACCTCTTGCTCTTCGAACCCTATCCTTTCGGCCCTTGCCTCTTCCTTGAGCCTTCTTACCCTTCTCTTAAGTTTCTGCTGTTGGTCCTCCAATTGTTTCATTCGTTCTTGCAGCTGTGAGTTCTCGGTATTTGCCTTTTATAGCGAGTCAACCAGGCGATTATCAGCTTCCTCTAATAGGGCGTCTTGGCGAGGGTTGTCGTCCTTGAATTCTATGGTAGAGCGTTCTTGGTCCCTATCAGCTCTCCATTTAAGGTAATCGCCCGAGGCACTTGGGCCTTTGGGTGATCTCTCCATTAGAGTGATGTTTTCCCAGGACTTGCGAGCCATTTTCAACCCTTCTTCTTCCTTGAGCTCATGGTAGAAGTGACCTTGGTGGTATTCTTTAATGTTGATCATGGACTGTGTTGAGCCAAACTGCCTCATTACCAGTGCTGGAGTGTAACTTGTATACTCGGTTATTCCAATCAGGGACACCGACTGAATACCTCCTGTACCAATCAAGACGGGTTGGCTTGACGTCCACAGCTTCCTCCAACAGTAATCACGGCTATTGAAACTCAAAATCCGTTCCCGCCACTGTTTTTCATTCTTCGAGCTGATCACTAACCGGATCATCTTCTCAATGGGAGGCTGGTCAAGGTACCAAGTCAATCCTTTTGTCTCCACAGGACACATGTGATAGTCCGGAGGTATAATAGCGAGGGCAACACTTAATGGACCCTTTCCCTGTTGTGCGATAAGTTAGGGTTAACAAGGTTTCGGCAAGAATTGCCGTATCGGATTGATCCTCGCCTTTCTCTTGTCAAAATACCTCCTTTGCATCGCAAGTGATGATCCCCAATGGCCCGAGGAAGGATCGGACCATAGATTCCCAAGGCGAGCGCCACGGAAGCTTGATCCCACGGTTTCTCTTGGAGGTGATGATCTAACCGCTACTCAATGTAAGTCCAATGCCATCCATGCGTGTTCCCTTTGACTGTTTCTCTGGACTTTACTTCTTCTGGGGGAGAACCCAACATATGTGCTAACCGTTTCAGTGCGCCTATGCTCGAGTTGTAATTAGATCCGGTTCTGCGATGAGTATGGGTTCCCCATCACTGCCCGATATTCTTCCATTGTGGGGGCCGTGTCAATGTCTTTGAAAGAGAATACTCGTGCCAGGATTCCAAACCGTCAACATGGCTTTTAATGCGAGGATTTGGACCTTGGCTTGCATTAAGGTTGCAATCCTTCCGTATTTCTCTTCAAAGCGTACCTTGACTGATCGGAAGCAACCTCCATCTATTAGATGGACCCTCGAGGTTGTTCATTTTGATCTCTATTTTGTCGGATCCGGTGAAGATATTGAGCTAATGTGTGCCTCGGAAACATCACTTTGCGAGTGCAGACCAATGAGTGATTTGGACCAAAGTTTAGCATCTTTGAGCCTCTCCTGCCGGCGACTCAAGGATGCCATGATAAAAATGATGCCTATCCTTATACTGAGACTCTTGGTTTGGTAACGCTGCGGAAAATTTGTTAGTAAGACAAATTAGGGTAATTTTGAATCATACTGTTGACAGGGTGACACGTACACATTTATCAAAGTAGGAAAATGTGTAGGCGTTTTAGTAGGATTCAAGATTACCCTCTAAAGAAATGAACAAAAGGAAATTAAAGCAGAATAGGGTAAGAGTAAGTATGCCCCTTTTGTCCTATAGTAGGGAGACTCCTAACACCGGGTAAGCGCTACCTATCTGGATAGTTCTATCTTATGAGGCGATTTACTACGGCTTTCACTACCGTGACGGTTTAGCTCAGATCTAATTTTCTAATAGCCACAGGTTCCCAAATTGCCCCTCATCAGAATAGAGCCCCATTCTACCCCCATGATATTGTCGGGAAAATTCCACGGGTATCACGGTGAATAGAACGAGTTTCAATTTGAGCAGAAGCCTTCACGGATACTAACGGGGTAAAACCCACGGGCACCGCTACATGACCCCCTCCTACTTTCCTAAAAGGGTAAGAAAGCCCGGGTTAGGACCATAGTGTGTGAGGACATTGTGTAAGTGTTCAGTGTGTGAAGGGACACTTTTACCTCTTCCCAATTCAGGGGGATTTTATTTTTCCATTTTTTCTTTTTTCCTTTTTTCTTTGAAATGAAGAGCACTGTAGGAGATAGAACAGGCAAAACAAAATAGTTAGTAGCAATAATAATTAGCATATGAGACATCGCCGAGTGAGCCCCTCTAAATATAATTTGATCGGACAAAAATTAAGCCTACTTTTGGACCTCTAGACTGGGGTTGGGTCAATATAGTCCCCAGTGGAGTCGCCAAGCTGTCGCAATGGGATTTTGCGGTCGCCCGGACGATCACTCACCGAAGTGGGAAAAAGTGAGGAGTCGCCACCTTAGTTTTGAGGGGAACTAAAGAAAACCATTTGAGAAGATAAATAAAGAATGAGACCACTTCAAGACAGAGATTCTAGGTTCGGGGTCCGTAAACGGGTGGGGAAGGTGTTAGGCACCCCACCTCGTCCCTTAATAAGGGTAGGTAGATTTAATTTTGCGTCCTTTATAAATTAGTTAGAAGGGCTCGGATGGGAATGTTAGTCCTTTTGGTAAAAGGAATGTTTGATTTTTCACTGATCAAGATCACCCAGATACATAAGTAAATGAGACAACCTTAGTGAATTACTTTTGCATGTTAATTTTACTTGAAAAGGAAGGTTTTATTTAAAATTTAATTTAGAAGATCGGATAAGAACTCTCCTCCGATCTTCTTTTAGATATTAAAATTTTGGTTGGGGATCGGATAAGGACTCTCCTCCGACCTCTTTTAAGTATTTATTAAAATTTTAAGCTGAGACCGGATAAGAACTCTCCTCCAATCTCTATTAAGCATTTATTAAAATTTTAAGCTGAGACCGGATAAGAACTCTCCTCCGATCTCTTTTAAATATTTATTAAAAATTTTGAATTGAGGTCGGATAAGAACTCTCCTCCGACCTCTTTTAAGTATTTATTAAAATTTTAAGCTGAGACCGGATAAGAACTCTCCTCCGATCTCTTTTAAATATTTATTAAATTTTGAATTGAGGTCGGATAAGAACTCTCCTCCGACCTCTTTTAAGTATTTATTAAAATTTTAAGCTGAGACCGGATAAGAACTCTCCTCCGATCTCTTTCGGATTAGCAGAGCACGGAAGGGGGCTTTGCCGATCTCCCGAATTTCAATTTCAGCTACATGTTACAAGAACCTAAAACTAAGGTTTCTGGCATTCAAAAATGCTGGAGATTAGGTTTCTTGATACCCTATGACTAAATGGGTAATACTGAACTTGATTTACCGACCCTCCATGTAGTCATTTCACGCATACCTATTAATGTCCGATCTGTTCTGTCTAGTTTATTTTGGTTTTATTCCTCTTCATGGTATCTTGCCGAATTCGTTCACGTCCACCTAATAGTTTGGCTATTTTCTGACGTGTTATTCAAGCTTTCTCTTGTAAAAGAGGCCCTTAAGTTGCAGATACCTATATTTTGCACGACCACTTACACGCTACTAGGAGCTAAAAGCTCGTATTCGAAATGACGAAAATTGAAATGATGGACCGATCACTAAAGAGATAATTCGAGAGTAACGTTCTTTGAGATTTTTGCTTAGAATAAACTTAGAGTAAACCGCGTGCGTAAAGAGAACAAAGAAAGTGCGAAAAGTAAACGCAAATACTTAATAAAACAAGAATATGAACTCTTACCGTGAGGAGCCAAATATATTGAAATAACCGAGGTGGTAAATAGTGATGAAGATGGCGGATTGATCACCGAGAGTTGATGTCTGTGAGGAGCCAAATGTATTGAAATAACTATGAGGTGGTAAATAGTGATGAAGATGGCGGATTAACCACCTGAGAGTTGATGTCCATCGTGAAACCGAGAGATGCTTTAGCTAAAAGGTAACCGGTAAGAACCAGTGGAAGGAAGTTGAGCTTGAGCAAGAAAAGAAAGCAAAGATGACGAGAGTATGACCGGATAATGAACAAACTGGAAATGTAGAGTTCCAAAGATTCAAAATCTTTTCCAAGAAAACACTCCTGAAAACTAGTTTCAAAAGTCTTTTGATCACTACAAAACAGCAGAGTAACAAATCGAATGAAGTTTGAGTTCCTCCACGATAATAGCGACCTCTTGTCTATATTTTTGTCCGCCTTGAACGCTTTTTCATGCAGTATTTATAGGAATCGGGTGCTCCCATGAAGGGTCGGATTTATTTTGAGGAGATGGAGGGTCAAGATTTTGAAGTACATGATCGGATGTTCAGAATTAAAGAGAATCAAAACGAATGGCCGAGATCGCTTCTCGAATATTTGTCCTTTTCCTCTTTTAATCGACGGTCTTGAATCCTCTTGTCCGAACGATCCGAGGGCTAAGAGTGAAAACGCTGGTATTGTCATCTTCTTTTGATCCAAGGGTTCCGGATTCATCCTTACAAGTGAGATCAACGGTGGAGATTGGGATGTACAGGATCGCATGACATACCGGCACTGTCAAAGATTATGCGGCGATTCTTAGGCGTGCGGTGGAGATCTCGTCGCACGCTTTAACTACCTCGGCCCGATTTCGACGATGGTTATTGGAATTTGTCTTATTCTTTTGTCTTCCGATCCTCCCTAGCTCCTATTCCGATCTCTCATGCCGATCTCCTATCTCCGATCTCTTTTATCCCTTGATCGACCGATTCGGTCCAAGCATTAATTACATCTCGATTCTCAAGCGTCGCCCGCTTGCTTCCCGACATTAAATGCCCATTTCCCCTATATATACCTGACGGAGACATTTTCTTCATCCGACTTTCCTCTCTTTTCTTACTTTCCTCGTTCTAGCCGCTCGGTGGAAGTTCGCTATAATCGTGGCTTTGATCTTTTCCGATGAACTTCTTTACTTACCGATGAAAATTTATGATCCGGTGATCGCATGACCTTGACTTACGATGGTGAGAGAACCGGATTTGACCGATCAGTATTGCGGACCTCGGTTGTACCGATCTCGAGTCGCTCAACCGAGTTCATTCGCTTCTCACCGCATTGGGTGTTCCGGCGTCTTTCCTCCACATTGGGTGTTCCGGCAATGGTCGGTTTCGAGTGGTAACATCGGTGACGATGTCTCTCATCTTCATGGGAGTCATAATCACCCCATCTGAGCCATACATCTGTCCGATGTCAATAGCCGGTCTCCTGATCGAACACATCTTTTGATTCAGCCACAAGACTAGGCTTTGACATAGGCCTGGTAGATAGGATGTTCCACCGGTCTCTAGAGATCGCCCAAATGATGTAATCCTGAAATGTAATCAGATCTCTAGAGATTGCCCAAATGATGTAGTTAGACCTTTATTGTAGTCCGATCCCTAGAGATCGCCCAAATGATGTATTTTATTTTCAATGCAATCCGATCCCTAGAGATCACAGAAATGATGTGATCCAATGTTAGTGTAATCCGATCCCTAGAGATCGCCCAAATGATGTAATCCGATCTTTTGAAAATAAAGACTTTATTTTGCGTTATCATCTTATTATTTTTGCATTGATTATTTTTCCGATCCCTAATGTGGTTATCCGATCTGGTTCTTTACCTGAATGACACTTAACTGATCCTTTATTCAAAATATTTAGCTCATTATGCCGATCTAATCAACCGATCTCTGAACATTCAGATACTTGAGAAAAGTGTCGTAATGTACCGAGTCCCACCAATCGATGCGCCTAGAACCTCGCGAGCATTAAATGCTCGGACTAGTATAAATAGGGGTGGGAGGGTTGGCCGCTTGTTCTCTCATTCCATTTTCAATCCCTGCTCACCACTTCGAAGTTCTCTCATTTTCTCCAGTTTCTCCGACGCCGATCAGACTCCGTAAGGACTTTGATCTTCTTTCTTTTTTAAGTTCTTTGTTTCTTTTAAAAATGAGCGGTGCCGAAGGTCAGAGAGCGGCGAGCCCTCCTTCCATTCAGTTCTCATGGTCATCGTCTGACGAAGAAGAGGCGATCGGCCCAACAGGCAACCTAGACCCCTAGGGTCTCGCCTGTGCCTGGGTCGGGTCATACCATCAAGGCTTGCACCACCTTCAAGGAGAGAGACCCTTCCTATAGACGAGCTCCGTCGGTTCTTCGAGAACCGATCTGCAATCCTTTGTTCAAGAATACAACATTTGTCCCGATTCATATGAGTGATCAAGTGCCATGGCGATCTTCGTGTCGATCACTCTTTTGAAGAGAATGACATGGTCATGGTGTACGAGGAGCAGTTAAAGGCTGGTCTGAGGTTCCCTCTAGCCGATTTCTATAAGGAGGTCCTAAAATTTCACCGAATATCCATTGTTCAAATCCACCCCAACTCGTGGCGGATCTTGGTTGCTTTCCGAGGTCTATGCCGAGCTAAGGGAATCAGACCTACGGCTAAGGTGTTCGCGAGCTACACGCACTAACTCGCCAAAGGAAGACGAACACCGGTTCTTTCAGTAAGCCTCGTTGCGGACTCTTTTCCGATCCGCCTCATCCCTTAAGAATTGGAAGAACCGGTTCTTCATTCCGAGGAGTAAAGATTCGAGCCGCTGAGGACTTTCCTCGTAGCCGGTGGTACCAGGGGCCCTCGCTCAAGCACTTTACCCTGAGTCAAGAGGAAAGCTTGATAGTGATGGAGCTGAAAAGTCAGGCCACCACTCTAAAATATTCTGTCCAAATGCGGTGATCGCCGAATCGCACCATTGGACCATGCAATCGATCACCGCCGAGATCGCGAACTTCCGCTCGACTCGGCATTGGTATTTTCTATATCTCGCTCGGGACCTTAGAGATCTCACTAACCTTTTCTTTGTGCAGTATGGCGGGTGGTGAGGGTTCTAGGAAGCGGAAGAAGGAAAGAGAGATCTCCGAAGGTAAAGGAGATGAAGCGTTGAACGTCTTCAAACACCCGATCACGAACACGGGAGATGCAAAGAGACTGTCTCAACCTTCGGTCCGCCGACCATTGAGGTCAGATCTCCTCCTAGATCGGAAGAGCACCCCGCCTATCTCGATTATTCCAAGCACGGAAAGGAGCCTTCTCAATCTTCTCGGGAGGACCTCTTCTCGTGGCGCCGACATCTTGATCGCTTGAAGAATAACCTGATCGTTAGGGAGAACTCCGATTTTGCCAAAGTCCCGGGATCTACCATCTTCTTTCAGAGGATCGGGACAGCTATCCCGGAGTGGTCTCGATGATATCTTGACTCGAACCATGAGCCTAAACGTGGAGTGTCCGTGAACCACCATGATTCGGGAAAAGATTCAATACCGGGTAAGGAGGTCGGGAAGAAAAATCAGGAAGTGGCTTCCTCCGATCTCAACTCTCATCCGCTCAAGATTATATATCTCAAGTTGAGGGACGGGCGAAGTACCATGAAGACCAGCTGGCCGAAAGGTCTCGTGACTTGGCTGAAAGTGAACGGGCTCTCAGAGAAGTCCAGGCACTTCAGGCCAACGAAGCCGCTCAGGTCGCTCAACTTGTAGAGGAGCTTAACGCGAAGGATAAGGAGCTTTCGGAGAAAGACAAAGAGCTTAAGGAAAAGGATGAAGAGATGGTGTCGGGAATAGCCGGAGCCTATGTGAATGCTCATAAAGATCTCTTGGCGAACTCGAGCGTCACGAAGAGGACTTCTCTTGGATGGACGACCTGGCTCCCGAGGGCGATGGTGAAGATAGTGAGGAGGAGGGCGAGGAAGAGAGAGAGAGTGAGCAGAATGTAAATCAGGCTGGGGGTGATCCCCCAGCCGAATAACTTGTACAAATTATGAAATGAAATGGAATATCTCTTTTGTTTAATGAATGGATGTGATTGGAAAATCTTTGAATTGCCTAAGTATTTGATTGTATGAGCATAGCGAAACATGAACTAAATGCCATTATTGATCTAAGTATAAAAGATCGGAAAGCACAATAAGCATGAGATCGGTGGGGGAGAAATGCTGAACGGGACTTGGTTAAAATTGAAAATTTAACTTGAACACTTAAGATCGGAACCCTCGTTAAACCGAACCCAAACTTTAGCTCTTAATCTTCCGAAAAGGAGGTCGGCAATAAAACTGGTAGGAAAAGATCTAGTGCCAGTTCATTTTATTTATCAACAGAGATCAGGAATATACTTGACAGGTCCGGAAATTCGACAACGGGTTTGAGAGGTCGGTAAATGATTTGAGAGATCGGCGAGGCTTAATGAATATGAGGACTCAGCATTAATTCAATTCTTGTGAGGAGAGATCGGAAATGTGACCGCCTAAAGAGGGATCGGAAACGAGATTAGCTGTTCAGAGAAGAATTTTATTGATTCTAGGGACCGGCCAAAATATGGTGTCGACAATCATGATGATGCAACTATGACTTCATAATTAATTTTAATTTAATTAACTAATTTGTAACACCCCTAAGTTCGGTAGTGCGTTCTACTATTCCGGTGACCAGTGTGGTCCGGACAGCTAGGATGGCTAGAACTACACTTCGATATGAGTGAGGAGACATAAATAATGAAATACAAGAAAAGAAAGTACAAGAAAAACAAAGGAAAAATGATAGCAAAGAAATGTGATCAAGTTAAACGAAATGAAACCTAGCGATGGTGATCAGACCGGAAGTCACGGCGTGGACCGTTGACTAGCTCCTGGATCATGGGAACCCCGAAAACATTTTTAGGACTTAAATAGAACCTTGTTGAAGAATAAATCTCATTAGAAAGATGAAAGAAAAATTAAATAATTAGTACAAAGAAAAATGAGAAATCGAAAAACAGACAAAACCCGGTAATAACGAAAAATCGGGAATGCCACCCGAACAGGGGCATTATGGTCATTTGACATCCCGAATTGTCTTTTGACCTAAATGTCCATTAAAAATAAATAATATTACACTTAGAAAATGAAATGAAAAATTAATTTGGTGGTACCTAAAGAAAATAGCTAAAATCATGGGTTAAATGTGGAATAAGTGGGAAGTTAGCTTAAAATATAATTTAATTTTGTTAGTGGACCACTAAGAACATTAAAATGATTAATTATACTTATAAGTGGGCAGATTATTCCCACTCAAAGTTCATCTTCCTCACTTGGCTCAACATTGCCGAATTGAAGAACCTTGAAACCTCCATGGACGTTTTGTGTAAAGCTTGATCCATCCCCTCATTTCAACCCAAATCACCTAGGGTTCTTCATTAAACTTTGTCTACACATCACAAGGAAGATATTGATACCAAATTTGAGAAGTTTGGTGAGGGTTTAGCAAGTTACAATCAAAGGTAAGTTTACATTTTTTGAGAATTCCTTTGTTAAGTTTTGTGTGCATGTTATGGGTGTTGGTTTGGTGAAGGAAGATTTTGAGTTTGAAGAGTTATTGTTGTTTTCATTTTGGACAGCCATGAGTCACGTTTTTTATGAGATATTTGTGCATATAATTGATGAGAAATAATGTTGATCATGGTGATTTAGTAACCTAGTGAATTATTTCATGTTTATATGGTGATTTATGCAATTGGATGGGAATTGGTAAATTGGACGGCACTTTGATGTTGAAGAAGGTTTATGCAGCTTGGGAACACTTGAGTAAATGTATATATTGAAGGAAGTGTAGGCAGAATATTGACCTAGAAGGATTGATGATATGTATGTAGATTGATATTGTAAAGTGTATGTAAAATTTGTAATGGTTAGGTGTGTATGTAATGGTACTTAGAAATTGTAAATGTGAATTATATTTGGTGTGTTGAGGGTAATGGTAATCTGCGCAAAGTAATGTTAATGTAAAGTAGAAAATGCTTTTGGTAATGTACCAAAACAGATTGGTAGGTAAGTAAACAAATTGCAAAGGTAAATGTGTGTTTGAAGTGGGGTGTGAAAGGCATATTGAGGGCAGTGTACATTTTAGCCTATAACCTTAAATGTGTAACCTCAATTGGTATGAGACCAATTTGAGGTGAAACTAGGCACAAAATGTGCCAACTTTCATTGAGAAAACATACCAAAATTCTGCTTGCAAGGTGACCTAAGAAAATGACCAATTCGGATTAGGTGCAATTAGGACCCGAAAAATGACCAATTGGGCAGCAGTGAGTGTTTAGGCCATAACTCACTCAAACCAGGTCCAATTGACCTGAAATTTTGACCAAGAATAGTTAAGACCCATACCTACAAGTCTTATGAAGACACCAAAGCCCAGAAATGACCATAAGCAAGTCAAACAACTTGCACAAGTTCGGGTCCAAAAACTGGCCGAACCAGAGTTGACCAAATTGACCTAAAATTGACCTAAATTGGTACCATTTGACCAGCAATAGTATAATGACCATAACTTAGTCTACTTAACTCGGATTGACCTGAAATTTTGCCCCGCGTGCAATAAGACCTAGATCTACAAGTTTGTAGTTTCGACTGAGACCCGAAAACAGAGGGAACTAGGCCGTCCGGCTAGGTCAAACCAGTATCCCGGAATCCAGCAAGTTGCATTAAAATGCACTAAACAAGGAAACGAGTTTGGCAAAACGTACCAAACCTAAAACCCTATCGAATGTGACATATTAACGACACTAAAACCTAATTTACCTAAATACAAACGAGGGTCGGTATATTAGGTGATTTAGTGAATAATTGAGTTCAGTGCATTATTTACCAAACACCATCGATAGAGACAATTTAATTTGGTACTGAAACACTTCGAATTGTGTTTCTCAGTTAACAAGGACTCAGCAAAAGGGAAAGAAATCTTGAGTCGGGACCGGAGACAAATATCGAGGTTTGTGCACTGTGGCTATTTCTTTTGAATTTTTCAATTGAAATAAATTATGACTATTTGTATATTATTGTTTTAAATTGTGGAATTGTGTTTGGTGGACACTTATTGATTGAAAAACATTGTGAATGGTTTGAAACTGTGAAAAATTGTTTGAATGATATTGATGGATACTTATTGATTGAAAAGCACTGTAAATGGTTTTTGTGGAAATTGAAGTGAATTACGAATTGTGTTGCCATTTTGTGAATGAAATTATAACTTTGGAAATTTATTGGATTCTTACGGATCATTTGAATAAAATGTTTGGAATTGTTTTGACTCACAATTGGCATGACACGGATATTATGTTCCTCCTCCATTAATGGGGTGAGTGTGATTATTCCTCCCTCTTTGACTTATCAGTCTGGGGTGAGTATGATTATGTTCCTCCCTCTTTGATTTCCCAGTCTGAGGTGAGTATGGATGAGTACTCATTAGATAGCTAGCTTCCTCCCTCATTGATTTCGATTATTGGGGTGAGTATGTCTTGTCGTGGTGTACAACACGGCATATATGGAAAAATGTGTGTCATGACCTAAATTGTGTTTTTGATTGGCAACATTGTATTGTTCAATTATTTGATCGAATTGTGTTATTGATTTGCAAAACGATATTATTCAATTATTTGATCGAATTGTGTTATTGATTTGCAAAACGATATTATTCAGTTATTTGATCAATTGTGTTATTGATTTGCAAAAAGGTATTATTCAGTTATTTGATCAAATTGTGCATGAATTGGCAATACGGTATTCTTAAACTATTTGACTAAATTATGTTATTATGAATTTTGATAATTTGTGAATTGGAGTTTAAATTCCTTATGACATTCATTGTCTTGAATTTAACTATGGTTTTAAGTATCCACTATTGATATGATTTATGAATTGTGATTTAAAATTTGTATTTGGTTAATGTTGTGCACCACTGAGACATTGTCTCAGCGATAGCCTTTTATTGCTGTCGTAGGTAGAGAGACAGACAGGGCAGCAGACTAGGCTGCTAGTACCGCCAGCGAGAGATTTTTGGGTATAGTGAGTATACCATATGTGGCATTTTGTACTGTAATGTATATTCACTGTATGTATATTTTGTTCTTGGTTTTGAGCAGTTGTAAATTTAAGTTGTACAGTAAAGTTGTAAAATAATTATGAGTTATTTGGCTTGTAAAACTTGTGTTATATTTTTGTATCTTAGTCTTTGAAAATCACTGTGGATTTGACTTGAGAAATGTGTTGTGTTGATAAAAATGTTGGAGTTGAGATTTGAAAATATATTGAAGTGCTTTTCTGAGTTTTACAAGAACTGCTTTGTCCAAAATACAAATGGCACCTTGCCAAAATTTTTACAGATACTCCAAATAAATCAAATGAGTTAGTTGTTTCACTTGATTCACCAAAGTCTTTCACACTGTAAATAGTGCTCACCATGTAAAAGAAGTAAGAAAAGTTTTAAAATCCCTTGTAGTGTATTTAATGGATTATCGAGACGGAGTTGGTAATTCATTAGGTATACTACGGATCATGTTATGCCTACAGAGGGGTAGGGTGTGACATGTTTTAGTGGTATCGAGCAAAGTTTTTAAATTCTGCTTTCACTTGTTACTTGAATATTCTTTCTTCACGATAACCGCTCAATATCATTGTTTGATACATACAGTAAATTACATTATAAAATTGCACTAACTGGAGGAAATCTGCTTGTAGAATTGTCCAGGAGGTCTAGAATCCTCGCATTGACTGAGGAAGAGCTTGATCGATTAGTCGATCAATCTATAGAGGCCGAGGTGCAAAGGATGCCCCACAGTACATAATGTTAGTGGTTCAAGAAGACCCCTCTGATCTGCAGCTTTCGCTCGATTCGCTCAGCAGATGGCTGCAATGTCCCAACAAATAGCTGGTAATGTGCCTACTCAAGTCCCAATACAAACTCTAGTGGTACAACCACAGTCTTCTGCTAGACAATATGACAAATTGATGAAATATGGGGCTACAGAGTTCAAGGGGACAGTAGATCCTCTAGAGGCGTAATGCTGGTTAGAAAGGATGGATAGGGTATTCAAGAAACCAGCACCGCATGAGGAGCTCAGATTTGAATACTCAGTATCTTTGCTACAGGGAGATGCTTATGACTGGTGGAAAACCATTCCCCACAGTCTGATAGAACCTGCAGTGCTAACATGGAATGACTTCCTCAAGGAATTCAGGCAAAAATATGTCCCTGATGCTTATGTAGACCAGAAGCTGCAAGAATTCCTAAGTCTGAAATAGGGGAACAGATCCGTGGCTGAGTATGAAAGAGAATTTTTCCGCCTGAGCCATTATGCAGTAAGTCTACTTTCTACCAGCAGGGAGAGATGCAAGAGGTTTGAAACCGGCTTGAAGCCCAGTATCAGATTACAAGTAGTCGGCTTCAAACACACTAACTTCTCTGAACTTATTTCTCAAGCTCTAGAGTTAGAAAGAATTGAGTCTGAAGTTGCTCCTGAGAAAAAGAAATCAGAGAAGACAGAAAAAGAGGGAAATTCAGTAGAACAGAGTTCTAGTGGTCTTACTGGAAAGAGGAAAAACTTTGGGGGATACGACAGAGATAGTAAGAAGTCCGGTAGAAATAGATCTTTTGGACAGAAACCACCTCGATCCGATCAGCAAACTCAACAGAAACCCAGAAATGCGCTGTCAGATAGACTTTGTGAAACTTGTGGTAAACCACATAGTGGGCTATGTTATAAAGCCGTAGGAGCATGCTTTAACTGTGGAGAGACTGGTCATTTTGCTAGGGATTGTGTAAATCCAGGTCGTTCTGGATCATTTACTACACCAAAGGGATCAACCCAAGTTTCTACCCCAAATAGTTCACCATCAGTTAGTAGAGGCAAAGGTAGAGGTAGGGGTAGTACACCTAGAAGTCGACTCATCGTGAATCAGCCAAA